>NC_090654.1:189547405-189867405 GCF_040937935.1 Hyperolius riggenbachi
CCCTTCACCACAGCAAGGTAACGATCATGAAGGGGAATTGACACATGTACATGCCTTTTGTTTTGTTGTTACAGCTGCAGTGCAGCCAGAAAAATTAGGCAGGCATGTACATGCACCAGAAAAATTATTATAGCGGCCCGCTGCTAGCAGCAGCCTTAAAAATTCAGGAATCCGGCTTGAGATCTGCACCCTGTTGGTGGTGGCAGAGAAGGCAGTCAAGCGGCCTGTAGGCAGAGATGCTGTGTGGGGAGCGACTTAGTCTTGGGGCAGGCAGTCACACGGCGTGCAGGCAGAGATGCTGTGTGTGAGGACTGACTTAGTCTTCGGCAAGCCTGACCGTGCTTTACAGACCACATGGTCAGATGGACCCTTGACCTAATGCTGTGTGCCAGAGATGACACCACTTGTCTTTCAACATCACGGTACAGTTTGGGTATCACTTTTTTGAGAAATAAATGTGGCCTGGTATCTTCCATTGCGGTGTGTGGCTTTGCTTTTGTGTGCTGCTTTTCCTCACGTGGTCATCCCATTGCAGTTTGTGCTTTGTCATCATGTGCCTTCATAGGGAAGTTGTCCCTGTGTGGGTCTTGGTCTTTCCACGGCTCAATTTTTGGTGGCAGAGAGTACAGATGGCATTGCTCTCATCTGAGCTGCTGAGCCCTGGGGTGATGGCGGCAGACTGAGTTTTAAATGGGGTGCCAGAATCAGAGCAGGAGGAGGAAGATATGTCACAGTTCTGTGCGGAGGCTGAGGAAGATGAGGTGTTCTGTGTTAAATAGTCAACTACGTCCTGACAATCTTGGGGGTTGATGGCATGCGCCTTCTGAACAGTGTACTTTGGTCCAGGGCCGCACGAAATCATGACAGCACGACCTCAAACAGACCTGGTATATAACACTGCATGTGCTCACGTAGGTAGGTAGGTGCACTGAACAGGTGGTTATGCAGTGATTGGTATTACAAATGTGCAGCTATCACACACAGGTAGTCACTGAATGTGCTGGGCCTGGCAGTGGCACAGTAGAAATTACCAAGGGGCCAAGGTCCAGCAGCTGCGACTGACTGACAGGGCTATATATGCAACACAAGTGTCTGTGGGAAACACACACACACAAAAAAAAAGATCACAACAACAACATGAGCTCTCAAAAGAGCTGTTGAGGATGAGGAGTGCTTTTTAACAATAAGTATCAGCAAGAAGGAGCAACCTAACAAGCCTACCACAAGAGCCTAACTAAGCTTTCCCTATGACAGCAGGTTCTCTCCCTTCTCTAATTACTGCAGCCACACGAGTGAGTGAAAAGGCTGACGCTGCCTGCGTTTTATAAGGGGGGGGGGGCTCCAGGAGGGAGTGTAGCTTGATTGGCTACCCTGTGTCTGCTGACTGTGATGTAGAGGGTCAAAATTGACCCCAATGATGTAGTATAGGGGGCGGGTCGAATTTGCATATAGTTCGCGGTTCATCGCGAATGCGAACCACCGAAGTTTGCGTGAATAAGTTTGCGGTCGACCCGTTAGGGCCATCTCTCCTTACCAATGTCCGTCCTCATCGTGTCAGTCGCCAACCCTGGCAGACCAAAGCCACTAAACAGCTGGAAAGGTGCTCTAGAGTAGCTGAACGACGTTGGAGGAAAAATAACACAATTGAGGAATTCATCTCATATAAAAAAGCCTTAAACAACTTCAGAAACACACACTGAGGCAAAACAGTCCTATTTTTCATCCCTAATATCCATCCATTTCCACAATTCAAAGCGCTTGTTCAGCACCTTCAACTCCTCCTCCATCTTGCTTATTGTAATGCTGGGGGTCATACTTTCTGACCACCCAGCACAACAAGGCTAAGTAGCTGGATAATGGAAGAGGTTCCACAGATGGACGCAGGAGTAATGAAAAAGGGAGCAAGATTACCCAGAGCAACTGCAGCTCTGGGCCGCCTATCAGGCTAGATGCTATGTGATACAATACACAACAGACGTAGTCGGTAACAGGCTTGGGTCATACACATTAATTCAGATGTCAGTCGTATTGGAAGGATTAGGCAGATTCGTAGTCGAGAGACAGGAAAAGCGAGGAGAACGCCAGCGCATACCACTAAGGCTGCATCTGAAATGACCACCAGCTCAGTGTGCGACTGTGCGGCACCTAAATAGATTTTCTGCACAATTCGCATTCAATTCAGATGCAAATCATATGCAAATCTGCTACTACTTATCATGCAAACAGGGAACTCAGGAGGAGGGGCTGGGAGCAGCTAACCTGACAGTTACATAGTTACAAAGTTAAAGAGACACTGAAGCGAAAAAAAAATATGATATAGTGAATTGGTTGTATACTATGAATAATTACTAGAAGATTAGCAGCAAAGAAAATATTCTTATACTTTTATTTTCAGCTATATAGTGTTTTTTTCTAACATTGCATCATTCTATAATATGTGCACATTACACAACACTCAGCATTCAAAATGAGTCTTTCAGAGCAGTCTGTGAAGTAATGACATCTCCTCTGGCAGAGGAAAAGTAAATAGTCCAGAAACAGTTGAGATAATAAAAGTCAGATAACAGCCCTCTCCACGACTAACTTAGTCGGAGAGCTTAATGGCTTGTTTGCATAGAGATAACAACTGGAGTTTCTCAACTCTTCCTGTACTGGAAACAATTACACTGATGTATCTGATCTTAATGTTTTATTTCTTAGCTGTGCTACACATACAAATCATAATATCATCTTTTTTTCGCTTCAGTGTCTCTTTAAGGAAAGGTGGGGGGAAAGGCTGCGCATCCCTAAACACACGTTGCAATTGAATGGTTAATCGCACAGGCTTACACCGCCTCTGCCAGACTGAAAAATGTATTCCCTGCATCCAAGACAAGTGCTAACATTTATTAAACTAGGAGGAACTTTAGCTTCCAATATTGTTTGCATGCAAAGTATATTATACTAGACACTTGCGCCACGGTGAGGCAAACCTCCGAGCAAGTGACCGAACCTCAATTTAAAACCTTGGGAGCAGCTAAGCAAAAAAATGTGTAACTTACATTTGGTTGAACAGCTGGTGCCAATCTGTTAGAAAGTAGTTCACAAAATAGTATATTACAATAGTCCAGACGAGATATTAGAAGAGCATGTATTAATATTCTATTTGTGTCTTGAGTGAGAAAAGGTTGGATGTGAGAATTGTTTTTGAGTTGGAGATGACAGGAGCTGGTTAGGGAGTGAACATGAGGAATAAAAGAGAGAGAGGAGTCAAATATTACACCTAACCTAAGCACCATGGTTTGGGAACTAAAGTTATGGGAGTGTAAACATTTATTGTTATTTTAGGCAGAGTGATGTACAGCGACGGTGGAAAATAAGTTTAATAAATGTTAGCACTTGTCTTGGATGCAGGGCATGCATTTTTCAGTCTGGCAGAGGCGGTGTAAGCCTGTGCGATTAACCATTCAATTGCAACATGTGTTTAGGGATGCGCAGCCTTTCCCCCCACCTTTCCTTAACTTTGTAACTATGTAACTGTCAGGTTAGCTGCTCCCAGCCCCTCCTCCTGAGTTTCCTGTTTGCATGATAAGTAGTAGCAGATTTGCATGTGATTTGCATCTGAAATGAATGCGAATTGTGCAGAAAATCTATTTAGGTGCTGCACACTGAGCTGGTGGTCATTTCAGATGCAGCCTTAGTGGTATGTGCTGGCGTTCTCCTCGCTGGAAAACCTGCATTGTTAGCATGCCATATTCAAAGCACATTATTTAGCTTGTATATGATTTACACTGATTGCCTGCCCGGCTGCCAAAAGAGATGGCAGCCTATCAAAATGCTGACATTTCCCTATCCAGGATGAGGCACAGAGCGCATACACCTCTAATTTGGTTGGCTTACTCTCTGTAAAGAATGAAGTGCCGTATGATTATAGTGAATATTGAATGTTTCAGATCATTTATCACATTAGAAGGAAGCCCATCTTGTGTCAGGACTTGCTCCATCAGTCTGTAGAAAATGAGAAGAACATGTGGAAACTAATCAGATGGAATAGCAGCATGCCACCGGCTAGAGAGTGCAGGTCGATTTATTATCAAAGGAAATAATTATATATTTAGTTGTAATCAAAATTGCTTCAGCAAGACAAGGATGAAACATATACACACACCAGTAGCATTTGTAACCCAGACAGAGCTCTACGTTGCATGGCACATCTTTTTTGTTTGTCTTCTTGGTCAATTAGCAATTCTTTGGAAGGCAGTATTGGGATAAATAGCAGAATAGATGACTACTATGTTTGCCACCTCAAAATACAATAAAACAAACAAGTACATTTTCCATATTTATACTGGTTACACATTTGGAAATTTGCCTTCTGTAACAAATGATCATTTGTAGAGTGACTTTTTTTTTTTTAAAGATTCTTTATTTAAGAATTTTTCAAAAAGAACAGAAACCATATAAGACAATAATGAAACATCACCAATCTGGATATCACATCGTATGCAATAATCAAAGTGCAAGGATAAAATTAACAAATGGGGCCAAGCGGCGGCCCCTTCGGAAACCAGTGCTGCAACAATGGAAGGATAAGCATGAGCACTACTCCAAAATTATAAGTGCACGTAACCAAAGCTTTAGATACAGTTAGCCATACAAGTAGTAAAAAACTACTTTCTCAGTTGATTGCTGCCCCTATGTGCAGGAAGGTCAGGCCCAAATCTGTAATCAAATATTGACACAAAAGAAGGTGGGAACCTCGGGGCCAGATGGATCATACACCCGGTGTCCCCACCCCCATCCGCTAGCAAGCTAGGATCTGAGCGATAGTCAGAGATAGAAGCAAAAGCACAAGTACTTAATCAAAAACCAGGGGAAAAAAGGGGGTGTAGAAGGAGAATGAGAGAAAAAGAAAAAGAAAGAAGATAGGAGAGGAAAAGAGAGAGGGAGGAAAAGGAAAGAGAAGGAGGAGAAATGCGATCAGGAAGAGGCACCAAAAACAAGGAGGAACCCCTGGGAGGTCGATAGTGAGAAGCTTACGAGGAAACACTATGTCGCCGAGAGTTAATGACGCTGTAACCACGCCAGGAGGTCTGAAGTCTATTAAACGGGCTCAGGAGTCATAACATTTTTATAAGTGTCAGTTTCTTCGAATTCCCACCAGGGTGACCAGGTGCGATAAAATTGTTCAAGTCGGTCATGGAGAGAATGTGTAAGGTCTTCATGTATTTAGTAGATTGGATCTCCCTTAGCCATTCGGCAATATAGATGGCCCGAACCTCTGATTTTCGGTTCGCGAACAGTGTTCGCGAACTTCGGCAAACATTTGCGTACATGGGAACCACAATAGACTTCAATAGGGAGGCGAACTTTGAAAACTAGAAACATTTAAGCTGGCCACAAAAGTGATGGAAAAGCTGTTTCAAGGGGTCTAACACCTGGAGGGGGCCATGGTGGAGTGGGATACACGCCAAAAGTCCCCGGGAAAAATCAGGATTTGACGTACAGCAGCGTTTTAAGGGCAGAAATCACTTTTTACTGCTTAATTGGAGGCCTAAAGTGCTTTAAAACATCCTGCATGTGTATACATCAATCAGGGAGTGTAATTAGTGTACTGCTTCACACTGACAGACTAAACTCACTGTGTAACGCACTGCAAACAGCTGTTTGTGTAGTGACGGCCGTGCTGGACTGGTGCGTACCATGGCCAGAGTGCAGGCAATAGCGGTTTTCAAGCCCATATGGTCGGGCTGAGGTAGCTGAATGATAAAACAACAGTGACTGAGTGTCTGGCTGATCGAATTTGGTCTGTCCACAATGAAGCAACAACCTTATCTATTTTCTTGGGTCAGGTGTGCCCCCCAACCCCAACACACTCATATAGCCGTCGGTCATTGCTTCATTGTGATACGAAAGCCCCTTCACAGCGGCAAGGTAACGATCACAAAGGGGAATTGACACATGTACATGCCTTGTGTTTTGTTGTTGCAGCTGCAGTGCAGCCAGAAAAATTAGGCAGGCATGTACACGCACCATAAAAATTATTATAGCAGCCACTGCTAACCGCGGCCTTAAAAATTCAGGAATCCGCCTGGAGTTCTGGACCCTGTTGGTGGTGGCGAAGAAGGCAGTCAAGCGGCCTGCAGGGAGAGATGCTGTGTGGGGACCGACTTAGTCTTGGGACAGGCAGCCAGTCACACGGCATGCAGGCAGAGATGCTGCGTGCGGAGACTGACTTAATCTTCAGGCGGGCAGTAACCCTCCGGGATCCATGCCTCATTCATTTTGATAAAGGTGGGGTACTGAATACTTTTGTGACCTAGGCGACTTCTCTTCTCAGTGACAATGCCTCCAGCTGCGCTGAAGGTCCTTTCTGACAGGACACTTTAGGCAGGGCAAGACAGAAGTTGGATGGCAAATTGGGACAGCTCTGGCCACAGGTCAAGCCTGCGCACCCAGTAGTCCAAGGGTTCATTGCTGCTCACAGTGTCTACATCCACACTTAAGGCCAGGTAGCCGGCTACCTGCCGGTCGAGGCGTTGGTGGAGGGTGAATCCGGAAGCGCTAAGGCGAGGCGTTGGACTAAAGAATGTCCGCATGTCCGACATCACCATGAGATCACTAGAGCGTCCTGTGCTTGCCTGCGTGGACATGGGAGGAGGAGGAGGATTACTGGCAGTGGCACCTTTATTCCGTTGGGCTGTGATATCACCCTTAACCACACTGTAAAGCATAGTTGCCAGCTTGTTCTGCATGTGCAGCATCCTTTCTGCCTTCAGCTGAGTTGGTAACATGTCCACCACTTTGTGCCTATACCGAGGGTCTAGTAGCGTGGCAACCAAGTACAGCTCATTCCCCTTGAGTTTTTTTTATACGGAGGTCCCTCAACAGGCTGGACAGCATGAAAGACGCCATCTGCACAAAGTTGGATCCAGATGTACTATCCATCTCCTCTTGCTCTACCTCAGTGATGTCAGGTAAGTTCTCCTCCTCCCCCCAGCCACGAACAATACCACAGGAGCATTGAGCAGCACAAGCCCCCTGCGACGCCTGCTGCGGTTGTTCTTCTGCTACCTCCTCAAAAAAAAAAACCTTCCTCATCATCTGACTCCTTTTCCCCACACGACTCTTCCTCCTCCTCCTCCCCCCTCTGTGCTGCCACAGGTGTTGAGGAAACATCTGGTTCTGATGAGAATTGATCCCACAACGCTTCCTCCTGTAACTTGTAACGATTGTAATAATGTTTTGGTGTAGCAACACAGACGTCTGATTATGTGGTGATCTGCAGAATCACCAATAATACAGAAGCTATACCTGATTATGTGGTGAACTGCAGAATCACCAATAATGCAAGTATAGCTAACAGGAACACAGAGTGAGATGTGCTTGGTGCAACAGTAACTGATTAGTTTGATGAGCCCTCACCAGAGGAGCTGGTTGGTACTATCAGAAACAGTAACTGAGTAGATTTAACTAAACCTCACCAGAGAAGCTGGTAGGTACTATCAGAAAAGCACCTCACCAGTGGCAAGGACCCACTGGTGAGTAGAGAGGTCAGACAGGCTAGGTTCGGCAACTGAGAGGCAGATACAGTACAGAATCAGTAGGCAAAAGAGTAGTAGGTATTCAGGCAGAGGTTCAGCAACTAGATCAGATGGGCAGAGGTACAGAAACGTTAAGCAATAGCGGAGTCAGAGATAAGCCAGAGTCATACACAGAATATCAATAATAATACAATAAACAATAGTCCTAGTCTTGTGTGAAATCCCTGGTTTCCTCCCAGATCGAAGCACACCGGATACTAGTCTAAGGTCTGAGCGCTAACACGTATGTATTCGCAACAGCAGACAGGTTGCCAGTAAATCGTGTAGGCTTAAGAAGCAGAGGAGACCTCAAAACAGAGGAGACCTCACAGCCGCGCCTGTCACAGACCGCGAGCCGGTCTGCGGGTGGGGTAAATCGATCAGTGTCAGAAATCCTCTTACACGGTCATTTGTTCATCACGAAGGGTAACCCGCATTCGCAATTTGATGAACTGACTCGCGAAGGGAGCGTTCTGACACCAACCGAATCACTCCACACACATATACAATTCAAAGATCTGCCACCAAGCGAGTTACACAGCCCGCTACTGTAATTTTACTAGGACTTCGAGAACACTTTAGTAACCCCTAGCAGTATACAAGAATCTGGGCCAGATCGTTATGTCTGGGCCGGGTTCTCGCATACGGGTTATAAATGTATACTTCTATTAAACACAGGGTAGCGAGTTCAGGAGAATAGGTACGATTGTGTATGTTCAGCAACAGGTCATAACCGCTAAACGATTTTTAAACGTTTAATAACACAAATGCATTACATACAGTTATATACACCTATTAACTTATAAAACACAGAGCTTAAAAATAAAAGGAATAAAACAGAAAGTTCTTACTTAGTTAGCTGAGCAGTCCATTTGAAGCATGAAGAAAATAGTCCAGTTTAAACGTAGGCATTCAGCTTAAAAGTCCTTTGTACACAACATGCGCCCGGTTCTTCCGTGAGCACATGTCTGGACTTCCCTAGTCGATGTAAATTGAAGAACTGGGTGGAGTTCCTTGCAAACGCTTTTTACTGACCAGAGTTTTGGGGCGGTCACTACCTGGAAAGTAGGTGTGTTTGAGGCAGGGTTACCTCCTGGCAAGTCAGGTTACCACCCACAGACTTGGAGCAAGGAATGTACCAATTATTAATAATTTGTGTAATTCCGCCCCAGATGGGTGCATCGCAGATCCGAGACCATATTCATAAGCAGCATGCGACTCTGTATTAAATGAGACTATACACGCCTAGTCTAACGAATTTGCTCTACGCATGCCGGATAAAGCGGTTTCTCAATTGATTCCTGATAGCTAGAGAATGATAATTCATGTGAATTATAGAACTGATTTCTGGGTATCAGGAAATGTGTTTGTTGTCTTTCTGTGCCAAACCCATCTTGAATTATTAATAAAGTAAAGGTTCTCATTGTGTGAAGCTATGAGCTTGGAGGGAAATTTGAAGTTCAACCAGTTTGAGCTGGTTTGGTGGAACATGAGCTATGTGACCAAATGGCTTCTCCCCAGGGAAGCTAGCCAAGTGTGAATTCTTTCCTGACCTGAACAGGATGTGGGGGGAAGGTTACTGTACTCAGTAAGAGAGAGAGAAATTGACATCTGTTGTGCATTTACCCAAGACTGACAGGAACTGTGCACGATTATGCGAAAGTCGATGGCGCTAGCGCACGGCTTTTCCGTAATGTTCGTCACAGCGCCCACTACAATTAGCCAATCCTGAGTGGCGTGAGTCCCCTCTGACGTCAGCCGACCAGCGGGTCAGCTGACGCGCCTTCTCCCAGCATAAAGGTCCTGTCTACGCACGCAGCCGCGCGATACAGCAACCCTATGTGCTAATGACAATTCCGTCCCCGGCGTGCTAGACGCCGGCAGAAATGGAAAAATCTTCTGAGCAGGGAACTAAGGCGGCTGCGGAGACACCCTGCGTGCCCGCAGCCGCAGATGTTACAGTTAACCCCCCCCCCTTGAGGCGTGGACTCCGGACACGTGCCACCAGGTCTGTCAGGATGCAGCCTGTGAAACTCTTTTATGAGTTCTTCCGCATGCATACGATGAGTGGGAACCCAAAACCTCTCCTCAGGCCCATACCCCCTCCAATGAACCAGGTATTGTATAGAGTTGCGCAGAAACTGAGAATCCAAAATTTGTTCTATCTCATACTCAGGTTCTCCATCAATCACCACAGGTAGAGGGGGGGGGAGGGATCCACATGTACTGCAGGCTTTAACAAGGACACATGAATGTCTTAACACCTTTCCAACTGGACGGAAGTGAAACAGCATATGTGACCTTATTGATTCTCTTGGAGACAGGGTATGGGCCTATATATCTAGGGCCCAATTTGGCAGAGGGCTGCTTCAGAGCCAAATGACGAGTAGACACTCACACCAGATCCCCCGCTGCAAAGTCCCACTCTCCTGAACGTCTCCTGTCTGCCTGTTTTTTCTGGGTTACAAAAGCCTTCTTGAGATTTTTCTGAACCAAGGCCCAGATCTCCTTCAAGGTTCCCTGCCACTCCTCCAGTGCTGGAAAAGGAGATGCCACCACAGGCAAAGAAGAGAACTTAGGATATCTCCCCATCACAACCTGAAACGGAGAGAACCCTGTGGAGGAACTCTTCAAATTATTATGGGCAAACTCTGCAAACGGCAAGAACTTGGCCCAATCAGTCTGGGCGTCTGCCACATAACACCTCAGGAACTGTTCCAGGGACTGGTTAACCCTTTCCGTTTGCCCATTTGTCTGTGGGTGGTAGCCAGAGGAAAATGATAGGTTCATGCCCAGATGATTACAAAAGGCCCTCCAAAATTTGGAGATGAACTGGACTCCCCTATCTGACAACACATTCTCTGGGATACCATGTAAACGAAAAATGTGGTGAATGAAGAGCTCTGCCAGTTCTTGAGCAGAGGGGAGTACATCCAAAGGAATAAAATGGGCCATTTTACTGAACCTATCGACTACCACCCATATGACAGTTTTTCCCTGAGACCTGGGCAGTTCCCCTATAAAGTCCATGGACAAGTGTGTCCATGGCTGCTCTGGCATGGGTAGTGACTGTAAAGTGCCAATGGGAGCTTGTCTGGAGGGTTTGTTCCTGGCACAAACAGAACAGCCCCCCACAAAGTCCTTACAGTCAGATACAATGGAGGGCCACCAAACACATCTGTCCAATAACTCCTGCATACGGGCAACACCAGGGTGACCTGCATTCTTATGGGAGTGAAACATATGAAGAATCTTAAATCTGAATTGAAGAGGTACAAATAGAACTCCATCTGGTTTCCCTTCTGGGGCTTCCTGCTGAAATGGACTCAGCATAGTTGCCCAGTCCTTCCAGGCCTCAATATCAGTGGAACCAGAGGAGTGAGATGGTAACCCTTCCACTTGGATCTCGGTAGCACCTACTGACTTTCTCCTAACAATGATGATGACAGTAGGAGGACCAGGCTAACAATTGTCTGGAACTCCAGTCAATCTGAGGGGAGTGTTTTCTAAGCCACGGCATACCGAGAATCACTGTGGAGGTAGACATCTCTAGAACCAAAAACTGTATCTGTTCTTTATGCAACACCCCCAACTGACACAACAATAATGGAGTCTGAGTGAGTGGTAATTTCCCTTGCAACGGTGAATCATCCATTGCAGTCACTATAATCTGACGTTCTACAGGAAGGAGAGGAAAACCAAACTTAATGGTGAAGTCATATGCTATTACATTAACTGTAGAACCCGAATCTACAAAGGCCTGGGTGGAATGGACTTGATCCTCCGAGGTAATAGAACACGGGAGCAGTACATGCTTATTCTTTAGAGGTAAGACTGGATCGCCTAGGGTAGTACCTCCAGCTACACCTAGGCGATGGAGTTTTCCGCCTTCCTGGGACAATTTGCTACGATATGCCCCTTCTCTGCACAATAAAGACAGAGTCTCTCGGTACGCCTCCTGTTCTTCTCAACCTCAGTGAGCTTGGACTGTCCAATTTGCATCAGCTCATCTGGCAGAGGAGAGGGAGGAACAGGAGGAGAGAATATGCCAGAAGCAAGTCTCCCTAGCGTTCTGCCTTGAGTCTGCTTCTGGTATCGCACTCGGCGATCAATTTTAATTGCCAGGGAAATGGCCTCATCAACTGACTTAGGCTCAGGGTGACCTAACATAAAATCAGCCACTGCATCTGATAATCCTGACAAAAAACAATCTAATAATGCATACTGCCCCCATCTGGCTGACACCGCCCACCTTTTGAACTCAGCAGCATAATTTTCAAATGAGTTATGCCCCTGCCCGAGAGTCTTAAGCTTCCTCTCTGCCGTCATTGCTAAATCCGGATCACCATATATAACTGCCATCGCTTTAAAGAAGTCCTGAACGGAGGCCAAGGCCTCGTGCCCATCAGGAAGACTGTAGGCCCAGGACTGCGAATCACCTGATAAGGTCTTTATCAGTGTGACTCTCTGGCTCTCTGTGCCTGAAGATACTGGGCGTAACTCAAAATAAGAAAGGCATCGGTGCTTAAAGTTTCTGAAGTCAGAGCGATGCCCTGAACATTTTTCAGGAGGGGGCATCCTGGCTCATTAACAGGAGGGGATGACACTTGTGCATTCGGACTTTTAAGACGATTAACTGACTCAAGCAATTGATCTATCTGGGCCTGCTGTACGTTAACCGTCTTGACGAGATCGGTAACGGTCGTGGTCAAAAGTTCAATCCGATTGCACAGTGTATCCATATTTTATCTGGTCTGCTGTTCTGTAGGGATTGTAATAATGTTTTGGTGTAGCAACACAGACGTCTGATTATGTGGTGATCTGCAGAATCCCCAATAATGCAAGTATAGCTAACAGGAACACAGAGTGAGATGTGCTTGGTGCAACAGTAACTGATTAGTTTGATGAGACCTCACCAGAGGAGCTGGTGGGTACTATCAGAAACAGTAACTGAGTAGATTTAACTAAACCTCACCAGAGGAGCTGGTGGGTACTATCAGAAAAGCACCTCACTAGTGGCAAGGGCCCACTGGTGAGTAGAGAGGTCAGACAGGCTAGGTTCGGCAACTGAGAGGCAGATACAGTACAGAATCAGTAGGCAAAAGAGTAGTAGGTATTCAGGCAGAGGTTCAGCAACTAGATCAGATGGGCAGAGGTACAGAAACGTTAAGCAATAGCGGAGTCAGAGATAAGCCAGAGTCATACACAGCATATCAATAATAATACAATAAACAATAGTCCTAGTCTTGTGTGAAATCCCTGGTTTCCTCCCAGATCAAAGCACACCGGATATTAGTCTAAGGTCTGAGCGCTAACACGTATGTATTCGCAACAGCAGACAGGTTGCCAGTGAATCGTGCAGGCTTAAGAAGCAGAGGAGACCTCATAGGCGTGGCCACTACAATTAGCCAATCCTGAGCGGCGTGAGTCCCCTCTGACATCAGCCGACCAGCGGGTCAGCTGACGCGCCTCCTCCCAGCATAAAGGTCCTGTCTACGCACGCGGCCGCGCGATACAGCAACCCTTTGTGCTAATGACAATTCCGTCCCCGGCGTGCTAGACGCCGGCGGAACGGAAAAATCCTCCGAGCAGGGAACTGAGGCGGCTGCGGAGACACCCTGCGTGCCCGCAGCCGCAGATGTTACATAACTGTTCCTGTTCACGCTCATCCACAGCTTGATCCTCCACTCTACGCACGGCACGCTTCAGGAAGAAGGCATACGGATCAAGTCGCTGATGGTGCCTTCACTGCGACTCACCATGTTTGTCACCTCCTCAAAAGGCCGCATATGCCTACAGGCATTTCGCATGAGTGACCAGTACTTCGGCCAGAACATCCCCATCTCCCCAGACTGTGTCCTTTGACTGTAGTTGTAGAGATACCGTTTGACGGCTTTCTCCTGTTGTAGCAGGCGGTCGAACAGCAGGAGGGTCGAATTCCAGCGAGTTGGGCTATCACAAATCAAGCACCTCACCGGCAAGTTGTTTCTCCGCTGAATATCGGCCAAGCGTGCTATGGCCGTGTAAGACCGCCTGAAATGCCCACACAACTTCCTGGCCTGCTTTAGGATGTCCTGTAAGCCTGGGTACTTAGGTTGAGCACATGTGCCATGAAGGGTACATGTGTCAACTTTCCCAAATTCAAAGGCGAAATGAGATTGCTGCCGTTGTCACACACCACGTTGCCGATCTCCAGTTGGTGCGGGGTCAGCCACTGATTCACCTGTTTGTTAAGAGCAGCCAGGAGAGCTGCTCCAGTGTGACTCTCCGCTTTGAGGCAAGACATGTCTAAGATGGCGTGACACAGTCGTACCTCGCATACAGCATAGGCCCTGGGGAGCTGGGGCTGTGTAGCTGGAGAGGAGATCGCAGCACCAGTAGAGTTGCACTGCCACTCAGCCGAGGAAGACGACAGCGAAGAGGATGTAGCATGAGGAGTAGGAGGAGGAGGAGAGGAGGTGGCAGCAGGTCTGCCTGCAAGCTGTGGAGTTGTCACAAGTTGGTCCGCTGCACAGCCACGTACTCCCTGCTTGCCATCGGTCACCAGGTTGACCCAATGGGCTGTGTAAGTAATGTACCTGCCCTGACCATGCTTGGCAGGTACCAGGTATCTGTGGTCAGATGGACCCTTGACCCAATGCTGTGTGCCAGAGATGACACCACTTGCCTTTCTAATTCCTGGTACAGTTTGGTTATCACCTTTTTTTTGAGAAATAATTGTGGCCTGGTATCTTCCACTGTGGTGTCCCAATGGCCACAAATTTGGAAGGCTTCAAAGTCCACCAGCTGGTATGGTAACAGCTGGCGGGATAACCGTTCCGCCAAGCCAGCTGTCAGACGCCGGGCAAGGGGGTGACTGGCAGACATTGGCTTCTTCCGCTCAAAGATTTCCCTCACGGACACCTGGCTACTGCTGTGGGCAGAGGAGCTGGAGCCGCTCAAGGTGAGAGGCGGAGTGGAGGAGGGTGGCTGTGATTGTGAAGGTGCAAGGGAGAAAGCGGCTGAAGAAGATGATGCACCTGAAGGAGGAAGAGGAGAAGGAGGGTGGCTTTGCTTTTGTGTGCTGCTTTTGCTTTGCTTTTGGTGGTCTTCCCATTGCAGTGTGTGCCTTTTCTGCATGTGCCTTCCTAAGGCAGTTGTCCCTACGTGGGTGTTGGCCTTTCCACGGCTCAAATTTTTGGTGGCAGAGAGTACAGATGGCATTGCTCTGATCTTTGGCATACACACTAAAAAATGTCCACACCGCTGAGCCACCCTGGGGTGTGGGCACTGTGGTGGCGTTAGCAGCTGAAGTTGAAGGGAATGTTGGCTGGCTGTCCATAGGTGGCGATACATGATGCTGGACACTGCCACCAGCTGTTTCTGATGACGGGCTCCCCCTGCTTCTTTCAGTAACTCGTCTCCTCCTACACCTCTCTGACTCCCCCTCTGAACTGTCCCCTTGGTCATCTTGTCTCTTAGGATCCCACGTGGTATCCGTATCATCATAATCATCCTCCCCAGCTTCGCTTGTATCAAACACCTTCAAAATGCACCAACAGCAGGTACTTCATCATCCTCCTCCTCACACGTTACGTCCATAGTGTCGCCTAACTCAGACATATGAGGTGGTGTAACTTGCTTAGCGCCTTCATCTTGTTGGAACAATAACTATAATGACTCTATTGCATGTGGAGGGTGGTCAAATGAGTTAACAGTTGGTAATTATAATCAAAATGATGTCATCCTAATAATAAATTTCTTATGCATCATGCCAACAAAATATATAATATGCTAGTGAAATAGGAGGATTGGCTCTTGGGTGCATAAGAAACAATAACAAAACTTTATTATTTTTACATAAATATACACACACACCGTAAATAAATAAATATATATATAGCAACAAATCCCCTTTAAAACCAATGAAAAAATCCCAATGGGCAAAGTATTGGTACAGTGAGGCTGCAGTCCTCACAAACCCAGCAAGAAAAAGAGTTCCACTCCACAGATAGGTTGTAAATGCAAAAAATTGGCAACAATGAATCCACTTGTGGGAAGGAAGCTGACTCGGCCTTTGAAAGTCCAATCACATCACCATGAGGCTGGTTATTAAACACAGATCAAACACCCACATCATAAAGGGGTGTGCATGTATATTGTAGCATGTGGCATGCAGGAAAGGCTCCCATGAAACAAATGTGACATGCAGGTCCCGGAGCCCGAGATCAAGAACCTGTAACAGGAGGCTGACAAAGCCACTAGCTATTGCTGTGCGCTGCCATGAATGTATGATTACTAAGTCCCCCAATCGCAGGGATGCAAAGCCTTAAGCAAGATGGATATAGCACAGTTTTGCTTGCAGAAAAGCTCAATAAGACAGATTGCCAGCAAGAATTCAGAAAAAGCCACAGATGACAAGCAGGCCAAGCAAGAGTTCATAGTTACCATCCCACCATGTGTAGCTGGATCCAAACCTGAAGCGTAGGTAGGGAATGGTTAACCAGAACGTGGATGTGGAGTGGCTTGCTGTATGATGCCCAGGGAAGATGACTGCCGCTATGCCTTACATGTTTCGCCGCTCTAGCGGCCTTTTCAAAGGCAGGCAGTCAAAAAGCGTCACCTCTGAACGCCGAAATGGCGTTTTTGAAGGCCGCCACGGCCGCGCCCACCCCGCCCGCCCCCGCCCGCATTGAGCAAGAGCTCATGGGATATGTGGGCGGCGGCCCGCTGGAGCGCAAATGTGCCCCTAAACGTCACAAGAGGAGGCGACTCGTCGCATCCCTCCGTGACCGGAAGCGGGGCGCCTAGCACAGCCCAAAAGCGGGCGGAAGTTAAGAGAGGGGAGCGGCAGCTATTGGCGACACTATGGGGAAACAGATAACTTTATTAGTCTCCAAAGACAAACAAATTGTTCAAAACAAGCCAAAGCAGGTACAAAAAAATACACATAGAATTACTTCTAGAAAAATGGACACACACCTAAGGACATGAAAAAGTCCAAATTGGTGTGGCCAAAAAGCAAGTATTAACATATGAATGGGTAACTTTCATGAGAAAAACCAGGGGTGGCACAGCTATGCCACTGCAGCACCCGGAAGGGGCAGAGGGGGTTATAAGATGGAATAAAAGCTGTGATCCACCCCTGGTAGTCCACACGAAGCCAAGAAGGCAAAAGACCCACACTACAATTAAATCAAATCAAATTCAAAATGAGGAGGAAAGACACAGATCCATAATAATAAAACCCAATGCTGTGCCCTTTTTTAAAAAAAAAAAGCACAAAGAGTGTGGCACAGAGAGCATGCACATACACGTGTGTGCATGCAAATGTGCATCAAAACGCCAAATTCCATATAGGCCAAAAACAAATTGCCACATTTAGTGGGAGAAAATCAAACAAACGGCAGGCGAAGTTGGCACAAGTCCCCAAAAGGAGCATGAAGGGAGATAAAGATGGTACCGGGGAGGAAGGAATGCATGGAATGCGGAGCAGCCAAACACACAAAAAAGCTAACCCGGCAAAAATACTCGATAGTTAATACTATCGTTCAGACCCCTGGGCTCTGTTGCTTTTAATTCAAAAATCCATTTAGATTCCAATTGGAGTAGTTTTTTATCAATGTCTCCACCCCTAGGATGTAAATGTACCCGATCTAGACCAATGAAGCTAACAAAACTGGAGTTCCCTCTATGTTCGAGATGTACATGTCTGGCAATTGGGGACTTGAAATTGCAAGTGGTGATGTCACCGATATGGTCCTTAATTCTCTCTTTGAATGCACGTGTCGTTTTACCGACATAAAAGCATCCACATTTACAATATAATAAATAAATAACTCCTATGGTGTTGCAGTTGACAAAATGTCGCAACCACCATCTACGACCATTCGGTAACATCACTGATCTGCCTACCTCCAAATAACGGCAATACACACAACCTCCACATGTGTATGTCCCAGTGACTGTACAATGTTTACGGGGTCCCATTCTACCCCAGAAGTGGCTGGAAGTAAGCATATCTCTCAAAGTCTGACTGCGTCTATAGGTTACCTGCGGGGTGGGAGTTATGAAATCTTTAATGGTCCTATCATCCGACAGAATGTGCCAATGTCGACGGAGTATGCGTTCCACCTCCTCCCTCTGATTATTAAACCAAGTAATGAGACGTGTTATATTGGGAAATCCGGCTTCCTTGTTCTTTTTTATAAGTAGATCTGTGCGATCCGTCGCCTTGGCACGTTTGTAGGCTTTCTTGAGCCAACGATCTTTGTATCCCCTTTCTTGAAAACGGGAGCGAAGCATTTTCGCCTCCCTCTCAAAGACGGGATCTTCTGTACAATTCCGTCGTGTTCTAAGATATTGACCAGTTGGTATCCCTCGTATTGTGTGTTCAGGATGGGCACTGCTTGCATGTAAATATGCATTAGATGCTGTAGGTTTACGGAATAATCGGGTGGAGACATGTCCATCGACACTGGCATCTATTCTGACATCTAAAAATGGAATCGACTGTTCATCACAGTCCATGGTGAACCTAAGATTCCAGTCATTTTGATTGAGAATTAGCATAAATTCATCCAAAAGCGGTCTGCCACCTGTCCAAAAAAGGACCACATCGTCAATGTACCTGTGCCACGAAACAATGTGGCACAGGTACTCGACAAGGGAGTCCTCTCCGAACAGGTGCCGCTCCCAATCCCCCAGGTATAGGTTGGCCAGCGACGGGGCACAGGTGGTCCCCATCGCCGCCCCCTGCACCTGGAGGTAGTATGTATCATCAAATGTAAACACATTGTTTTGTAAAATAAAGGTGAGCAAATCTAAAAGGAATTGATTATGTGGGATCTCGTCATTCCCCATCTCAGACAGGAAATGACCCACAGACTCAACCCCCTGTTTTTGTGGGATGCTGGAATATAAGGCCTCCACATCCAGGGTCACCAGGAGTGTATTGCCCGGTAATTGCATGCCTTCAAGAATCCCCAAAAGGTGCTGTGTATCACGTACATATGAAGGCAATCGATGAACGTGCGGCTGAAGATGTTTGTCCACATATATGCTCACCTTTTCAGTTAAAGACCCATTGCCAGACACAATGGGTCGGCCTGGGGGTCTGGATAAGTTTTTGTGCACCTTCGGTAGAGCATAGAAAGTTGGCACAACTGGGTGCTCAACTTTGAAAGTGGACCCAACTTCAGCAGTGATAATGCCCTGTGCCACTGCTGCCTCAATAATGTCAAACAACATTCGCTGATTCCTGATGACCCTGGACATAGAGACCCGCTGGTACCACTCCCCATTGCTCAAAATTCTCTGACACATGTAGGTATATTGTTCCGTCCTCATGACCACCACATTCCCTCCCTTGTCCGATGGCTTGATGACCAAATTCTTGTTATTACGTAACTCTTCAAGTGCCAGAGTCTCATCATATGAAAGATTGGTTGTTTCATTTTTACCAATCCACAACCTCTGTATGTCCCTCTCAACTGAAGAAACAAAGGTGTGTACACTGGGGCACAGAGAGAAGGGAGGGAAAGCGGTGGACCTGGGGCGGAACTGTTTATTGATTTGTTCACTAGCTAATTTGCTAGATGGATTGGATCCAAAAAGATCCTCATCCTTATTGTGATCATTTTCCTCACTAAGTTTAATAAGGTCCATAAGAGCGCGATAATCACGACTGGACCAATCCTTCCAGTCCGAAATCGCTCCCCCCAAAGGGGATTCACTTTTCCTCTTATGAAGCATTTTAAGGGTTATATTTCGCCCAAAAAGATGTAAGTCCTTTACAAAATCAAATCTATCAAGGTTGCTCTTGGGGCAAAATCCCAAACCTTTGGTTAAAAGATCAATAACGCCCTTGGATAAATTTTGGCCTGATATGTTGACCACCTGCAGATCTGTACCCTTGTTCAGTTGGTCCATCTGTAAAGGACAAGTTGGCTTCATATTCCCAGATCCCGGTCCTCCTCTAAAAAACCAGTAGAGGAGGACTGAGAGCCAGAGTAGCCACATGCCCCCAGATTAGACCCACACTCCTCCTCCTGTGAATCAGTGGCACTAGCCGTAAGGTATTTGTTGATTGGACCAGATTTTATTTTATTCTTTCTTTCTTTTTCTTTCTCTTTTTCCAAATCCTTCTTTTTCTTTTTACTATCGCGCTTTTAATCAGAGTTAGAGGGATTTCTACCCGTTACTGATCTGGTTAAAGGTCGATTTGAAATATGTGTAATTTGTTCTACTGAGGACAGCGAAGCTTCGCTTCCTTTGCTCACAGACGAATCTGTGTCCTCTGCTGTGCCAGAGTCCACCGGAGCGTCTACAGGCACCTGCGCAGGCGGATTTCTTAGCGGTTTTTTAGGAAAAATGGGTTTCTTACCCTTGGGGGGAGCACTGCCCCACCTATAGGCATAGCCCAATTTATATGCAGTTTTATCACGTTCCAATTTGCTATCCTTTCTGATAACAAGTTCTCTGTTATATTTCTCAATATGTTTTTTTAGGTTAGTATTACGTGTTAGAAATAGGGGATGTTCCTGAACCTCTGACAAAGAGTCCAGCACATCCGTAATTTTTTTATCAATGGAAAGTAAATCCGCCTTCTCTAGGTCCTGCATCAACTCTAGCATGACCCTGGAACAGCTTTCAAAGTTATTTTCCCATTTTTGTTTAAAGTTTTCGGGTAAGATTTTCTTGAAAGGGAAGATTTGTATCCTTAACCATAAGGGTGCCTTTCCTTCCGATAAATAATTGTCATTAAATTTGATATTCCACCAAGTTCTACTCTTCTGTTCATACAGTTTCTCCAATTTACGAAAACTCGAATTAATCAACTGCTCCGCATTCCTAGCTCCCCTCTCCCGGGCACAGACATCCCCCACCTGTTGAACAATCTCCTCCCACTGTAGCATGGCCAAAAACAGTGTCTCAAAAATATCCTCCTCAAACCGAATAAAGAGAAACTCTTGACCAAGACCCCCCACCACTGGGGCTAAACCCCTAAATTAATAACTATAATGACTCTATTGCATGTGGAGGGTGGTCAAATGAGTTAACAGTTGGTAATTATAATCAAAATGATGTCATCCTAATAATAAATTTCTTATGCATCATGCCAACAAAATATATAATATGCTAGTGAAATAGGAGGATTGGCTCTTGGGTGCATAAGAAACAATAACAGTTTTAAAAAAAAGGGCACAGCATTGGGTTTTATTATTATGGATCTGTGTCTTTCCTCCTCATTTTGAATTTGATTTGATTTAATTGTAGTGTGGGTCTTTTGCCTTCTTGGCTTCGTGTGGACTACCAGGGGTGGATCACAGCTTTTATTCCATCTTATAACCCCCTCTGCCCCTTCCGGGTGCTGCAGTGGCATAGCTGTGCCACCCCTGGTTTTTCTCATGAAAGTTACCCATTCATATGTTAATACTTGCTTTTTGGCCACACCAATTTGGACTTTTTCATGTCCTTAGGTGTGTGTCCATTTTTCTAGAAGTAATTCTATGTGTATTTTTTTGTACCTGCTTTGGCTTGTTTTGAACAATTTGTTTGTCTTTGGAGACTAATAAAGTTATCTGTTTCCCCATAGTGTCGCCAATAGCTGCCGCTCCCCTCTCTTAACTTCCGCCCGCTTTTGGGCTGTGCTAGGCGCCCCGCTTCCGGTCACGGAGGGATGCGACGAGTCGCCTCCTCTTGTGACGTTTAGGGGCACATTTGCGCTCCAGCGGGCCGCCGCCCACATATCCCATGAGCTCTTGCTCAATGCGGGCGGGGGCGGGCGGGGTGGGCGCGGCCGTGGCGGCCTTCAAAAACGCCATTTCGGCGTTCAGAGGTGACGCTTTTTGACTGCCTGCCTTTGAAAAGGCCGCTAGAGCGGCGAAACATGTAAGGCATAGCGGCAGTCATCTTCCCTGGGCATCATACAGCAAGCCACTCCACATCCACGTTCTGGTTAACCATTCCCTACCTACGCTTCAGGTTTGGATCCAGCTACACATGGTGGGATGGTAACTATGAACTCTTGCTTGGCCTGCTTGTCATCTGTGGCTTTTTCTGAATTCTTGCTGGCAATCTGTCTTATTGAGCTTTTCTGCAAGCAAAACTGTGCTATATCCATCTTGCTTAAGGCTTTGCATCCCTGCGATTGGGGGACTTAGTAATCATACATTCATGGCAGCGCACAGCAATAGCTAGTGGCTTTGTCAGCCTCCTGTTACAGGTTCTTGATCTCGGGCTCCGGGACCTGCATGTCACATTTGTTTCATGGGAGCCTTTCCTGCATGCCACATGCTACAATATACATGCACACCCCTTTATGATGTGGGTGTTTGATCTGTGTTTAATAACCAGCCTCATGGTGATGTGATTGGACTTTCAAAGGCCGAGTCAGCTTCCTTCCCACAAGTGGATTCATTGTTGCCAATTTTTTGCATTTACAACCTATCTGTGGAGTGGAACTCTTTTTCTTGCTGGGTTTGTGAGGACTGCAGCCTCACTGTACCAATACTTTGCCCATTGGGATTTTTTCATTGGTTTTAAAGGGGATTTGTTGCTATATATATATTTATTTATTTACGGTGTGTGTGTATATTTATGTAAAAATAATAAAGTTTTGTTATTGTTTCTTATGCACCCAAGAGCCAATCCTCCTATTTCACTAGCATATTGTTGGAACAATAATGGCTGTGAATCAATGATTTCCCCACCAAATAACTCCTGCAAAGTGTCTAATGCTGCGGAAGATGAGGTGTTCTGTGTTAAATAGTCAACCACGTCCTGACAATCTTGGGAGTTGATGAGACGTGCCTTCTTCTGAGCACTGTACTTTGGGCCAGGGCCGCACAAAATCACGTCAGCACGACCTCCAACAGCCCTGCCGGGTGGCCTGCCTCTGGCTCTGCCTGTGTTTTGTCCATATCGAGGGGGATGAAGTGAAAGGTATGCACTGACTTGACTAATACAATGTGCAGTCACACAGGTGCAGTGAAAGGTATGTAGTGACTGGTATTACAATACAATGTGCAGCTGTCACACAGGTGCAGTTAACAGGTATGCACGGACTGGTATACTAAACAGCGTGCGGTCACACAGGTGCAGTGAACAGGTATGCAGGGATTGGTATTACAAATGTGCAGCTGTCACACACAGGTACAGTGACTGGTGGTATATTACACTGCTTGCGCTCACGTAGGTGCATTGAATAGGTCACACACACACACACACACACACACACACACACACACACACACACACACACACACACACACACACCGTGAACAGGTGCAATGACTGGTGGTATTAACTATGCGTGCGCTCACGTAGGTATAGGTAGGTAGGTGCACTGGCGCAGTGATTGGGATTACAAATGTGCAGCTGCCTGTCACACACACAGGTAGTCACTGAATGTGCTTGGCCTGGCAGTGGCACAGTTGGAATTATCACCAAGGGGCCAAAGGCCAGCTGCGACTGACTGACAGGGCTGTATATAATGCAAGTGGGCCACACACACACACACACAAAAAAAATAGCTCACAAGAACAAGATTAGCTCTCAAAAGAGCATTTCTTTTTAGCAATAACAATCAGCAAGGAGCAAGCTAACAAGCCTACAAGAGCCCAACTAAGTTTTCCCTATAGCTCTCTCTGCAGCAGCTCTCCCTTCTCTTATTACTGCAGGCACACGAGTGAGTCCAATGCCTGATGCTGCCTGCCTTTTATAAGGGGGGGGGGGACTCCAGGAGGGAGTGTAGCCTGATTGGCTCAATGTGCCAACTGACTGTGATGTAGAGGGTCAAAGTTGACCCTAATGATGCACTATGGGGGAGAATCGAACTTCCGGAAAAGTTTGCGGTTCTCCGTGATTGCGAACCCCGGAAGTTCACCGATTCCTGTTTGCCGGCGAACCGTTCAGGGCATCTCTAGTCTGTAATAGGGGGAGCCTGGGTTGACTTCCAATGACAAGCGATGACCAGTCTTGCAGCGTTAATTAAGTGTTTTGAGAGTGATTTTTTTTAAATATTTACCCAACCTCCTCGGAGTGTTTTGCAGCAGGTAATAAGAAGGGTCGTCCGAGGGCTCTACATTGGTAATTTTAGTGATGATAGACTTAACAGCATCCCAGAAAGGCACAATAACCGGGCAGCTCCAAAAAATGTGGAGCAGAGTCCCCCTATGAACAACACCAACACAAAGGGCTGGAGTTAGGAAACATCCTGTGAAGCCTATCTGGTGTGTGGTACCACTGTGTTAACATCTTGTAACCAGACTTTTGAGTATGTGCCGAGACAAAATAAGTATCTTTTGCCATTGAGAATCCGTGAAAGTCTTGCCAAGGGAAGATTCCCATTTGGTACGCAATGGGGAAGTCGGACCAGAATTGGGGAGGAACATTGAGTATATTTGGGAGCAGAGGTGTAACTAGAAATCACTGGGCCCCCCTGCAAAAATTTGGACCCCCCCCCATAGGTGCCAAATAATCGTTAGGGGGCAGCGTTTCACTATAAAATACCTGTAATGGGGCAGAGTTTCACCATAAAATAATCGTAATGCACCAGAAATTAATCGTAAAGTGGGCAGCATTTAACCCATAAAATAATCGTAAAGTGGGCAGCATTTCACCAGAAATTAATCGTAAAGTGGGCAGCTTTTCACCCTAAAATAATCGTAAAGTGGGCAGCATTTCACCATAAAATCGTAAAGTGGGCAGCATTTCACCATAAAATAATCGTAAAGTGGGCAGCATTTCACCAGAAATTAATCGTAAAGTGGGCAGCATTTCACCATAAAATAAATGTAAAGTGGGCAGTAGTCACCAGAAAATCGTACAGTGGGCAGCAGTCACCAGAAAATCGCAATGTGGGCTGCATTCACCAGAAAATCGTACAGTGGGCAGCAGTCACCCGAAAATCGTACAGTGGGCAGCAGTCACCAGAAAATCGTAATGTGGGCAGCAGTCACCAGAAAATCGTACAGTGGGCAGCAGTCACCAGAAAATCGTACAGTGGGCAGCAGTCACCAGAAAATCGTACAGTGGGCAGCAGTCACCAGAAAATCTCAATGTGGGCAGCAGTCACCAGAAAATTATACAGTGGGCAGCAGTCACCAGAAAATTGCAATGCGGGCGGTGTTCACCAGAAAATCATACAGTGGGCAACGTTCACCAGAAAATCGTACAGTGGACAGCAGTCACCAGAAAATCGTAATGTGGGCAGCAGTCACCAGAAAATTGTAATGTGGGCAGCAGTCACCAGACAATCTCAATGTGGGCAGCAGTCACCAGAAAAATCGCACACTGGGCAGCAGTCACCAGAATAAAATCCACCTGTAAAAAAGAAAAAAACAATTCACTCACCTGGCAGAAGTCTCCTTTCCCGGCCTCTGGTGCGCAGATCTCCCTAAGATCCTCCTGAAGCAAATCTCCCGCGCTGACAGGCAGAGTGCAGGGCTTTGGCAAGATGGCGCCCAAAGCCCTGTACTGGAGACACAAACAGTCTCCAGTGCAGGGCTTCAGCAGCCATCTTGCCGTAGCCCTGCTCTGCCTCCCGGGAGGCTGCGGGGATTCGGGGAATGAACTGGCGCGGCCAGTTCAGCACCTAGCTGGGGGTCCCAGAATTGGGCGGGCAGCAGCGCACATAGCTGGCTGGCCCCAGAGGGGCCCTGGGCTCCCTGCGGCTGATGGGATTGCATCCCCGGTAGTTACGCCGGTGTTTGGGAGAGATCCCTCGTGTGACATGCCCATTTTTTGGGAGATTCCTCGTGTGACATGCCCATTGCCGCTGCACAACTTCTCGAAGGGGGAAAGGGCTCTGGAGAACATTGTAGCATTACCTATGCTCAATAATTATTGTAAAAGTGACTTTACACTTTAATGTTTGCAGATTCATATTTTCATGATTGCATTTCATGTACAGATTTGTAGTGTATCTCCTTTCCAGCAATGTAAATATATCTTCTGTATGTACTGTCCACCTGAATACCCTCCAGGATTCAGAAAAGGGCACATGCCGTTATAATGCTGTAAATTACTGCTCTAGATCATAATACAAGTTTATTTAAAGGAAAACTTAGATGTGAATAATAGGTGTATTTATACCTACCTGGGGCTTCCTCCAGCCCCATGAGGTGTGTGGGCTCCCTCACTGTCCTCTCCATTCTTTTTCTGCCCCCTTTCTCCCGTAATCTGGCTGACCACACTCTTCTGTTCATGTGCGACTCAGCCGCACACACCCCTCAGTCAAGCTCCTCCAGCTGGGAGTGTTCTGCACATGCGCAATAGTACTGTGCACAATGCTTTCAGGCACGGGAGCACAGTTGGGCCACGCATGCGTAGAAGAGCATGAATGGCTAGATTACTGGAGGGGGGGGGGGGAATAACAAATGAACGGGGCAGCTGGAGACAATGGTGAATACGGGAAAAAATAAATCCATGGAGGCAGGGGCGTAACAATAGGGGATGCAGCCCCTGCAACCCTCTGGGGCCCGCTCAGGCCCTTTTTTTGGGGGGGGGCAGGAGGGGTTGCAGCAGGAGGGGAGAGCATTGTACACCAATGGGGCTTTGCAATGTCCACCGATGTGTGGCCATGCTTTCCCCTTATGCTGCTTAGGGACTGAATTTTAATTTGGATGTCAAGAGGGTATATTACTGTTACTTTATAAATTATGGGCTTGTAATTAGGGATGGACGCAAAACTGAAAAAAATCACTTTTATTTCCAAATAAAATATTGGCGCCATTCATTGTACTAGAGAAAAATTATAAACATTGCAGTAATCTGGACAAATTGGCAAATAAAATGTGTGGGTTTTAATTATGGTAGCATGTATTATTTTAAAACTATAATGGCCGAAAACTGAGAAATAATGAATTTTTTCAATTTTTTTCTTATTTTTCCTGTTAAAACACATTTAGAATAAAATCATTCTTAGCAAAAAGTACCCCAGAAAGAAAGCCTAATTGGTGGTGAAAAAAACAACAAGATATAGATTTTTATTTTGATAAGTAGTAATAAAGTTATAGGCACATCAATGAAAGAAGCGCTGACAGTTGAAAATTGATTTATTTTTTTTAGGGGAAAAACCCTTGGAGGTGAAGTGGTTAAACACTCAGTGAAGAATGCATCAAAACAGTGTAGTACGCAGCTATTCATCAATTTCCATTACCAAAAAGATTGGTCAGCCATTAGGTATTTCTCACTTACGGTAAATACACATATAAGTACCCACAGGAGTGTGTGCTTATCCCTTGGGATATTTATTTATTCATTTTTCCTCTTAATTGGATAATAAAGTTCTAACTTTTGGCAATATAGTGCATGTCTAACTAGTACTTTTTAACTACACCAGATCTGCTGCTCTCAGTGCTGACAAAGGGTTTAAAGCTAAATACTCCCCACCCGACGGAGGTAGATGGATCCAGCGAGGTCTCCATGATGACGAGTGTTCCACAACCCATCTTCCGGCCGGTGGGTATGTGCGACGCCCGCAAACGGGAAGTCAAGCGACTGCAGTACTTTGCATCACTAAATGTTGTTTTAAAATTATGGGGGGTAGAAAGATCTTACAATGTGAAAACACTGACAAAATAAATGGATATTGTAAAAAAATAAAAATCAAGTTATTTTTACTATAGTTCCTCTCAGAGGTGCCAAGCTATCGTTTGACTCAGAGCTGTGAGATACTCCGATTGTTCATTGCCTGATGAAGCGGGATGTTGCCCGTGAAACGCGTTGCACTTTTATGTAGGAGTATGTGAATAAACTATTTTTCTACAATCAACAGCAATTTGGTCTGTTTGTGTGTGGACGGTCCACCACCGCCACCTAAACCGTTTTAAACATTTTATCTTATTTTATCCTATTGGCGCCTCTGTATCTTTGCACATAAAGTTGTCCACCCTTGGTGGAAGGGTGACACGCCCTCCTTTCTTCCGTCTACAGAGAGCGACATCTTAGTCCTGAGTGGGGACAGGCCTAATCTCCCCACCTGCACATACAGTGGTTGCCTTAGAGCAACCCAGGTTTGTAAGTATAATACTTACGATTTATATTTCTTCTATTTATACATAATATACTACACTATATTGGACTCTCGGTCTCCATTTCTTAAATTCAAATTCAGGTAGCCGCAGAGCATCAGCACATAATTTTTGACGAGTTAAAGCATTCTGTAATTTTGCTGAACTTGAGGCCAGATTCGTTGGACGTGAGAACTCCATTCTTCCAGAGCTGGAAAAGGAGAAGGTGAGGATGGAAAACAAGTGAATCGGGGATTCTGGCCAGAGACGATCAGAAAAGGAGACCACTTAGTTGATGAACTGGGGAGATTATTGAAAGCAAATTCTGCAAAGGGCAGGAAGTCAAGCTATGATTCCTGACAATCTGAGACGAAGCAACGGAGGTATTGTTCCAACGATTGATTGGTTCTTTCAGTTTGTCCATTGCTATCTGGGTGAAAACCCGAAGGTCAAAGTGATCCCTAGAAGGGAACTGAAGGCGCGCCAAAAACGGGAGACAAACTGAACCACTCGATCTGACACAATGTTCTCAGGAATTCCATGTAAACGAAATACATGGATCACAAATAATTTGGCCAATTCTTTAGCAGATGGCAGACTAAACAGAGGTACAAATTTGCCATTTTACTGAAGCCGAGGTCTATAACGGGTATCAGATGACTGAGGTACAAAGGGATGAGACTTTAATCAGAGTGGTGAACTTGCCGGATCATACACAGAAATACAATAATACTATATATATATATATATATATATATATATATATATATATATATATATATATATATATATACAGTTCTAAACTGACTGGAGTACATATATATTGGGCAGACGCGCAATATATGAAATGTAGCTCACGAAACTACTATCTCACTAGGATAAGGACCATGGACCAAGAACCTGCGCACAATAACCCAGATCACCTTTTTACCCCCAGAGGGAGGCAAATCCACTACAAAATCCATAGATAAATGAGTCCATGGTTTGGATGCAGGGCCGTTTCTAGGCTAAAATGTACCCAGGTGCCAGGTATACATGCCCGCAGTATAGGTTAGCCAGGTATAGTTGCACTCAGTATAGGTAGCCAGGCATTGGTGCCCCAGTATAGGTGCCCGGCTATTGGTCCCCCCAGTATAGTTGCCCCCAGTATAGGTTAGCCAGGTAGGTGCCTCCAGTATAGGTAGCCGGTATAGTTGCCTCCAGTATAGGCTAGATAGGCAGGTGCCCCCGGTATAGGTTAGATAGGTAGGTGCCCCCAGTACAGGTTAGCTAGGTGGGTGCCTCTAATATAGGGAGTCAGAATAGTTGTCCCCAGCATAGGTTAGATAGGTCGGTGCCCCCAGTATAGGTTAGTTAGGTAGGTGCCTCCAATATAGGTAGCCAGTATAGTTGCCACCAGTATAGGCTAGCTAGGTAGGTAGGTGCCCCCAATACAGGTTAGATAGGTAGCTGCCCCCCAGTATAGGTTAGATTGGTAACTGCCCCCCAGTATAAGTTAGATAGGTAGGTCCCCCCAGTATAGGTTATATTAGGTAGGAGCCACCCAGTATAGGTTAGATAGGTAGCTGCCCCCCAGTATAGATTAGGTAGGTGCCCCCCAGTATTGGTTAGATTAGGTAGCTGCTCCCCAGTATAGGTTAGATTAGGTAGCTGCCCCCCAGGATAGGTTAGATTAGGTAGGTGCCCCCAGTGTGGTTAGAATAGGTAGGTGCCCCCCAGTATAGGTTAGATAGGTAGCTGCCTCCCAGCAGTTAGGTACCTGCCCCCGCCCCCCCCCCCCCCCCCATAATGGAGGGGAGAGTCAGCCGCGGGGAGGGCAGCCCGACCTCTCCCTCCCTTCCTCTCCGCGGGCCGCCCTCCATGCTCCCCCCTCCGAGTGTGATTACAGAGTGAGCGCAGGGAAGCGCTGCACACAGACAGCAACTCACCTGCCTGCGTTCCAATCGCCGCTCACTCGCCGCTGATCTCCTCCTCTGCCTAGCCGCTGATACACACGTTGCTTCCGGCTAAACAGGAAGCAGTGTGTGCATTAGCGGCTAGGCAGAGGAGGAGATCAGTGGCGATTCCCTGCGCTCACTCTGCAATCACACTCGGAGGGGGGAGCACGGAGGGCAGCCCGCGGAGAGGAAGGGAGGAAGAGGTTGGGCTGCCCTCCCCGCGGCTGACTCTCCCCTCCATTACAACCCCCCCCACTCCTTCAGCGCTCAGGGCGCCCGCACAGGATGGAATAGGTAGGGGCATCAGATGACCTCAGGGAGCAACCCGGGAGACCTTGCTTCTGGCACAGGTGGCGCAAGCTGCCACAAAAGCTTTACAGTCTTTACTTAGTGAGGGCCACCACACATGACAAGACAAGAGATCCAACGTCTTTGTCTCACCAGGATGCCCTGCTAACTTAGACTCATGAAATAGTTGGAGTGTTTGAAGACAGAGATGCAGAGGAACATAATCTACATTGGGAGGTTTACCAGAGGGACTTTCTTGTTGAAAGGGCTGCAAGGAAGTGCTCAGATCAGGAAATTCTTGAGTGTGTACAGCTGCCAGAACACAATGTGAAGGAAGAATAATTTCTGGAGTAACAAGTGGAGAAATTTCGGGTTCAAAGCTTCTGGACAAGGCATCGGCCTTCACATTTTTAGACCCCGGTTAGTATGCGATGACAAAATTAAAACGGGAGGAAAACATTGCCCAGCGTGCCTGCCTAGGATTAAGCCTCTTAGCCCCCTCGATATACTGTAAATTTTTATGATCTGTATAGACTGTAACAGGATTCAATGCCCCTTCCAACCAGTGTCTCCACTCCTCAAAGGCCATCTTTACAGCCAAGAGTTCCCTGTTGCCTATATCATATTTGCGTTCTGCTGAAGAGAACTTCTTAGAGAAGAACGCACAAGGGTGTAAACGCTGAGGCCGACCAGAAAACTGTGAGAGAACTGCTCCTACCCAAACCTCAGAGGCATCTACCTCGACAAAGAAGGGCAATCCAACATCTGGGTGAGTAAGAATAGGAGCAGAACAAAAAGCTGATTTAAGATCAGAGAACGCTTTACATGCCTGTGAAGACCAGTTGACAGGATCTGCGTCTTTTAGTTAAATCAGTAAGCAACCAGAGTGGAGAAATTTCTGATGAACTTGCAATAGTAGTTGGCAAAACCTAAAAATCGCTGAATAGCCTTGAGCCCCTTGGGTTTTGGCCAGTCTAGAACTGCTGAAAGTTTTTTCTGGTCCATAGAAAGACCTGTATCAGAAATGATGTATCCTAGAAAGGGTACTTGTGTGACCTCGAACAGGCATTTCTCTAATTTAGCAAATAGAGAGTTTTCCCTCAATTTTTGTAACACAAATTTTACATGGTTGCGATGCTCAAAGAGATTGTTAGAATAAATCAATATGTCGTCTAAGTAAATCACCACAAATTTACCTAACACATCCCTGAATAAGTCATTAACCAAGTTCTGGAAGACAGCAAGAGCATTGCAAAGGCCAAAAGGTGTCTTTCATTCACCCCCCTGGCGTATTCTAATCAAATTGTGTGTGCCCCGTAAATCTAACTTGGAAAAGATTCTAGCACTTGACACTTGAGAAAAAAAGATAGTCAATCAGAGGTAGGGGGTATCGATTCTTAATAGTGATTTTATTAAGTCCCCTGTAATCAATATTTTTTTCTCCACAAAGAAGAATCCTGCTCCAGCTGGAGAGGTAGAAGGTCGAATGAACCCCCTTCTCAAGATTCTCCATTATGTAAGCCTTCATAGCCATTTTTTCGGGACTAGTGGGGTTATAAAGGTGACCTCGCGGGGGCATGGTGCTAGGCACTAAATCAATAGGGCAGTCGTATGGTCTATGTGGAGGTAGTTTTTCAGCTGACTGAGGCGAAAAGACGTCAGAAAATTCTTGATATGGTGGTGGTATTTTGAAAGATTCTACCCCTAAAGTTAGGAGTCCAATGCTACTCAAACAAAATCCCTGACACTGGGGTGACCAATTGATCAGTTGTCCTGAACACCAGTCAATACAAGGGTTGTGAACCTGCAACCACGGCAGACCCAGAACTACAGGACTAGAGGGCATCCTGAGTATACAGAACTGAATTTTCTCAAAATGCATAGCCCCCACCTGCAGGGAAATTTCAGGGGTAATGGAGATAGGCTGTTTAGTCTGCAAAGGAGTCTCATCGATGGCAGTGACATACAGCTTGTTCTGCAAAGACACGGCCGGAATACACAAATCTGCTGCAAGTGCAGAATCTATGAAATTACCAGCTGCCCCGGAATCAATAAAAGCCTGGGAGTGGAAAGGCTTTTTGTTCCAATAAATGGTGGCTGGTAATAAAAAAAAATTGTTTTGAGGGGAAGAGGCTGCTCGCCCAAGTGAAGTTCCCCAACTTCACTTAGGCGCTGGAGTTTTCCAGCACCTTCTTTGCAGAACATGAATGTGCAAAATGACCTTTCACACCACAATACATGCAAAGTCCTACCTGTCTTCCCCTAAGTTTCTCAGATGGAGAGAGTTTGGAGAATCCCAATTGCATGGGCTCTTCGCCAGAAGAGCTAAGCGGTTTGTTAGAACTTGCTAAAGCGGAGTATTCTTTACCCCGACGACAGTGCCTGATCCGTCTATCTACCCATATTGCGAAGGAGATAGCATCCTCTAAATTTTTTGGCTCAGTCAGCTAATCCAAATAAATATTGATCCAAGAGTGCTGCCCCACCCCACTTAACAGAAACAGACCATTTCCTGAACGCTGCAGCATACTCCTCAGCCATATGTCGACCCTGACGGAGATCCCTTAACTTGCGAGCAGCAGTGGCTGAGACATCAGGATCTGCATAAATAGTAGCCATCGCATCAAAAAAACTTTCTACAGAGGTGAGGGCTTCATGATCAGGGTTCAGACCATAGGCCCAAGTTTGTGAATCACCCTGTAACAAGGTTTTTATCAGATTGATCCTCTGTGACTCAGTTCCAGAAGATCTAGGCCTAACTTCAAAACATACATCGGTTCCGAAAATGACTAAAATCAGATCGTGAACCTGAAAATGTTTCTGGTAGAGGCATTTTTGGCTCCAGTATAGGCATGGTAGGAGCACTGGGAGGAACCTGCTGATTATTGGCATTCGCAGTGACATTCATCTGAGCAAGAGTGTGTCTGTTGAGAGGCCACTTGCTCCGTGAGCTGATTAACAGCTCCTGCGAGTGTCAAAATCTATTTTTGCAGATCCTCCATGTTTTATGGGCCTTGGTAATGTGATGCTAGGTGCACACAGAATACAACAACTCGAGGTCAGTTTGAAGCTATGTCATACACGAGAAGTCAGAATAGTGCGGTACAGTAGGACTAAACAGAGCTAGGTCAAATAACAGGCAATATCGTACACAGCAGGTCAGATGGCTACCGTACAAGAGGGTCAAGACAAGTGCTAAGTCGATATTCAGGCCGAGGTTGTACACATAGGATCAGATGACTGAGGTACAGAAGGGACGAGACAGAGACAATGTCGTTAGGCTAGCCGAGGTCTATAACCGGTATCAGATGACCGTGGTACAAAGGGATGAGAGTTTAACCAGAGTAGTGAACTTCCCGGATCATACACAGAAATACAATAATAATCATAATAATAAATATATATACTTATACAGATTGTGCAGCAGTGCAGGCTAGGAATGATTTGAGAAGTGATCCTCCCCTGTCTGCTGAATTCCTCACTCAGAGCCTGTCTGTATCATGGGCGTAGGGCCCGGGGTCGCAGCGGTCGTCTTTGCAACCGGGCCCGCCTCCTAAAGATGCGGGGGAGGGGCCCGGGGACCATGCTAGTTTCTTGGGCCGTTCGGCCCCTGCCTGAGTGCCATGGGCGTTGCTAGCGTCATATATCCATGGCCTGTGCCACGGATATGCTGTTGGGGTGCCACGTATACCTTTCACTAGGGTGCCCGAACATTTGTGGATCTGATCGCGGCCGCTGGGTGTACGATATGGGAGCCGCCATCTTGTGGGCGGAGTTCGCCGCTTGTCACCTGCAGCTGGAGCTCCAGCCGAGTCCAGCCAAGTATTCATCCGCCCCCTGCCCTATCACGAGCACTTGGCAAGGGGGCGTGTAATTAGATTCAAAAGAAGGGGGCTGGAAAGAGCTTGAGTAGCTCCGCCCCCTGCAAGAGTAAACACAGGAGAGGTGATTTGCCCATCCACCGCATGGCATCCTGCTGCTGTCTTCATTATCCTGCTGCTGTCCTCAGCCCTTGAATTAATAAGGGGTGCAGGCATACAGGGCGCTGCTGCAATCACATTACAGCACATCGGATAGCTGAACTATCAAAGTGTCTGGATAGCCCCGCCTACCTCACCCGTGGCTCCGCCTCCCTCCATTCGTTTCCTCGTGGCTGCACAGAAATGTCTCTGCTCTGTCCAGCTAGAGCAGAGAAAGCCTAACACTGCAGTGTGTGACACTGGAGGGGAGGGGGTAAGAAACTACATTTATGAATAAGAATAACACTTGTTTACAGAGATACATATAGGCAGAGCCGGGACAAGGTCCTCCAGCACCCAAGGCTGAGACACCAAAGTGCGCCCCTCCATCCCTGCCACCCCAGCCGTCACACACTGATTGCTATTAGACTAAGAGGGCCACAGGGTCCACAACCTCCCCAACACCTTAATATCTAGTTATATGGCTTGCAGTCACTGCTATGTATCCCCTTTTCTTATTTCTTTCTGCTTCAAACACAATTAGGAATGACAGCTGAATGAATTGTGCGCCCCCTCCTACACTGCGCCCTGAGGCTGGAGCCTCTCCAGCCTATGCCTCGGCCCGGCCCTGCATATAGGGCATTCTCATATGTAAATGACCACAGCATGGAGTGCCTGGCTGGCTGTGAGTGGCTAAAGTTGACACCATTAGCATTTTCAAAACAATGGGATCCAACACCAGTGTTAACCCCACATACAGGCAAGGTATGCTAATAAGCCAGACATAAGATAAGGTAAAGGGAGAAGAATCCTTGCAGTATCCCCCTCCCCCCAGCATGCTCTGTATATCTGAGCTTATTAGAGTGCAGTTTTTGGCCAACCCTGCTGCTTTTAGCTGGTAAGCAGCAAAGTGAATGTATGGTTTGCCTCCCTCATACCTGCCTATTTTTTTCCTTCTTTAAAGCCATGCTGTGATAATGGAAAAAACCTATCCCTCTGGAGGCTTCCCACATCCTACTCCAGACTACCACTGCTGCCAAGGAAGCTTGTCTGTGAGTGACCGACCACGGTTGTACTGCACAGGTGACTGATCACCCTTGCCTATGCAGTAGCATAGAGCCATTTATGCACAGCAGAAAAAAATCCCTGCATAAGTGGCTCCGTGCTACTGCATAGGTGTAAGTGGTCTTGCACCCGCCTGTACACAGGCAGGAGTGCAGGTACACAACAGTCCCTTGTTGAAGAGGTTTGGAGGTCCCAGTGCTGGAACAAGGAGGGGGACAGGGAAGCCATGTGCCTGTACATCTAGTAAACTAGCTGCTGCATGTGCTAATCTCTGCTACCACCAGTATGTAGGGTGTAAGCTGTTATTCTGTGCCTGTACTGATAGTAAACTAGCTGCAGTGTGTGCTGATCTCTGCAACCTCCAGTATGTGCAGTAAACTCTGCAACCTCCAGTATGTGCAGTAAAGGCTGTTACTCTGTGCCTGTACTGATAGTAAACTAGCTGCAGTGTGTGCTGATCTCTGCTACCTCCAGTATGTACAGTATAAGCTGTTACTATGTGCCTGTACTGATAGTAACTAGCTGCAGTGTGTGCTGATCTCTGCTACCTCCAGTATGTACAGTATTGTTACTCTGTGCCTGTACTGATAGTAAACTAGCTGCAGCGTGTGCTGATCTCTACTACCTCCAGTATGTACAGTATAAGCTGTTACTCTGTGCCTGTACTGATAGTAAAGTAGCTGCAGCGTGTGCTGATCTCTACTACCTCCAGTATGTACAATATAAGCTGTTACTCTGTGCCTGTACTGATAGTAAACTAGCAGCAGCGTGTGCTGATCTCTGCTACCTCCAGTATGTACAGTATAAGCTGTTACTATGTGCCTGTACTGATAGTAACTAGCTGCAGTGTGTGCTGATCTCTGCTACCTCCAGTATGTACAGTATAAGCTGTTACTATGTGCCTGTACTGATAGCAAACTAGCTGCAGTGTGTGCTGATCTCTGCTACCTCCAGTATGTACAGTATTGTTACTCTGTGCCTGTACTGATAGTAAACTAGCTGCAGCATGTGCTGATCTCTGCAACCTCCAGTATATACAGTATAAGCTGTTACTCTATAGCTGTACTGATACTCACTGTACCGTATGCTGTTAACTTCTACTCCCAGTATGTACATTGTGAGCTGTAACTGTGTCTTTACTGATTGTAAACCAGCTGTATTGTGTGCCTGTCCCTGCTACCTCCAGTATAAGCTGTAAATCCTGGTACACACATACAATTCTGATTAGCCAGTTTTACTACTTCTAGGTATTATGAGATCTCAGCTCTGTTCATAGTATTTAAAGTCCTTTTTTTGCTCATACGACATGGGGGTTGTAAAATTGGTTAGTGATTGCCCAATCAAAATTGAATATGTGTATGCATCTTTACTCTATACTTATACAGTACTGATAGAACCTACTGTAATTAAATGATAGGGGGCAGAAACTAATTAAAGGATAGGGGGCTCCATCCAACATTTTTGTTGAACAGATCCATTAACTTAGGTTATACCGATGCTAAGTTCATGTACATTTGGCCCCACCCACTTACTGCATGGCCCCGCCCCCTTGGCTAACCTTTACTGCAGGCACCTATACCTTGCTCGGGGGGGCGCGCAATTTTTACACCCACCCAATAAGATTGCATTTGTGGTGAAATCTGCTGCCGGGGGGGGGGCCCACATCCAGATTCCGCATCGGGGCCCAGAGGTTTGTAGCTACGCCACTGGTCTGTATCAATTGAGCAGATGCATTGTTACCTTAGCAACAGGAATTTCCTTCACACACTGCACTGTCTGAGAAACTTTCCTAACGCCTCCCATTTTGCAGCAGATTTAGAAGGAAACTGCATGCACTATTTAGTTATTTCTTAGAATGTCTGAGACAGTTCTGCATGGATTTCTAAAAACCTACCGATATTTTGTCTCAGACACTCTTGATAAATGTCCCCCACTGTGCTTATGTTCGGAATACAGGGAGCTCCTAACTTACAAAATGCCTGCCGATACTTCCGGTGCTGTCCCGCCTTCTTGGCGGGAACTCCCTGTATCGTCTGTGTCCTCCCTTGTCCCCATCTCCTCCTCCGTGGCGAGTTAAAAGCAGTGCGAGCCAATCGCGTCTCTCACCTGATCTGAGTGAGCCCACGGCAATCAGTTTTTCTCCTCTCCCTCACTCTTCCCCCTAGAGCCGGCATTTCCTGGTTGTCATTACACTCAAACCAGCTCTAGGGGGAAGAGTGAGGTAGAAGAGAGTCAGTTGAATGCCGTGGGCTCCCTTGGATCAGCTGAGAGACTGGCTCACACTGCTTTTAAACTCAGCATGGGAGGCGCAGGAGGACATGGGGAAAACAGGGACACAAATGGGGTCGAAGGAGGTCATGAGGGACAAAAGAGACCACACATGGTCACACAGGATGACACAAAGGGGAGTGGAGGAGGATACAGGGCACAGAGGAGGACCAACTGGGACAGAGGAGGACACAGGCAACAAACAAGGACATGGGAACACAAAGGAAGTAGATGTGGAAACATGGGGAACACAGGAAAACACATGGGGACGCAGGAGGGACAGAGGAGAACACAGGGACATAATAATTGGGAGAGAACATCCACAATATACCCCTGCACCATGGATGTAGCAGGTCTAGTATTTTTTTTTCCCCTGGGGTTTGGCCTGTAAACCTAGGTGCATTTTATGGTCAGGAACATCTTATAATCTGAAAAATGCGGTGGTTGGCAATCAAAATAGGGCCTTACATTTACAAAACCTAATGTAGTTTTAGATCTGCTCTGTGAATGAGGATTCAGATATTTGAAAAAAACAAAACAGCTGGTGATATAGGAAAACTGTAAGTCAAACTTATCCAGGGGCCAAGTGGGTAGTGAAGTGATGGGAACCCGAGGCGAGTGTGATATGGAGGCTGCCATATTTATTCCCCTTTAAACAATGCATGTTGCCTTGCCTGCCTCCCCCCCCCCCACCCCCGATTCTCTGCCTCTAATACTTTTAGACACAAATAGATGTGTAAAAAAGTCTATGTATCAGCCTAGAAAAAAAGCACAAGTGCTCAGTCCAATGCAACAATATATATTATATAGTAATATATGCAAATATACTGTATAGTAAAACCATCTGGCGTTGTATCCACAATGAAATGAATGAGTCCTGGATCACAAAATCTTCCACCTCACCCCACACAGGTGCTCAGCCCAGCTCAGGTGATCCTCTGCCTCGAATACTTTTAGCCAGACCCTGAACAAGCATCCAGATCAGATGTTCTGACTCAAGTCTGACTGGATTAGCTACACGTTTGCTTCAGGGTTGTAACTCAGACACTACTGATGCCAAAAGATCAATACGACTGCCAAGCAACTTGTATTGTTTAAATAGAAATAAATATGGCAGCCTCCATATGTCTCTCACCTCGGGTTCACTTTAAACTAGAGCTTTGCAGCCATGTACTCACCCTCTCCCGTTGTGTTGATATTTCAGCCTTTGCTGCCTCCGGATAGAATGTACTTCACTTCATAAAAAAAAGGCAGGATGTGATTCTGTCCTCTTTACGGTGCACAAGCCAAGTCTCTGAAACTCAGGGCTGTAATTTGTCTATGGCGGCACTATGACAGCTGAGTAAGTGCAGCTTCTCAATCACTGTCTAATACAGCGAGAGGGCTCCGTTCATTAGAATCCACACCTCTTCATCCGTTATCTGTTACATGGAAGTCCCGTACTTTGGTACACAGTTTCTGTATCTTTTCTTATGCAGTTCAGGAAGACATTCATCACTGGGCTGTAGACAGGTACCAGGTCATAATTTACTCAATATTTGTCTTGTCTGCAGTGTAATGAATCTTCCCTGAATGTAAATATTCACACTACTGCCCTTTCTGTTCTGGATCTTGAAAAATGAAAAGAAAAAGAAATGGTTTCGGGAAGGGTCTCCATTATGGTTTTATTGCGGTCTGTGTCCCCACTGGGGAGATTTGCTGACCAGCCCCAGCAGTGGATTTCCTATTTTGTAACATAAGAGGACTAAAACTTAAATTTCTTTTTCTTTAGAATGGGCCCTTCTTGTCTGTACTTTGACGTATGTCTAATTTATTTTTTTAAAATGCCACTTCGGCCTTTGCTGTAAAGCCCAGCTTTTTATTTTGTTGTTAAATCAGGAAGACCAGTCCAAGGTCCTTTATGTACCACACTTTTCCAGCACTGACTCAGATCGGCTGATACTAGATAAGTGTGCTTTCTGGTTGCTTGAGACTAGATGTTAAAAATAGGCCTAACGAATGCAGTACTATACCCCACTCTATATACATGCTATGAACTCTGTATTAAATGTTGTTAAAATGCAGTAACAAAGTATATTAACCTTGGGGGAGCCGTAAAAGTCGGTCCTAAAGCACAACAGAGCCCACAAACAGCCTAAGAAATTGGCTGTACAGACAAGAAAGGACCATCCTAAAAGAAATTAAAGTCTTACTCCTCTTATGTTGTGTGTTCATTTCGGGGTGGTGGGAGTGTTCGAGAGTACTGACTGTGTTCTCATAGTCTGGTGCTCCGTCATATAGACAACGCCTCACCAGCTGATCATTAGAATCGGCTGGGCGTTTGTGTATGTGTGTGTGCGTGGGGGAGAGATCATCTGAAACCTAAGCCTAGATTATTTTCATAAAGGACAGATAGCCCACATTCTTCACAGGCTGGTAAATGGGTTTGTTGGTTACCACACCTCTGGTTGTCATGACACTCCTTAACATTCTGCAGTATAGCAGCCCATCACATGTATGGCACATCATTGCCTTCCACTGATATGGATGGTGGCTCTTCATATTTATGCACCTGGGGATCTGGTTGCTAATTGAGTTGCCTAGTTTCAAGTTCAAGGCACAAATGTTGCATGCTGTTATAGTTTTGTTAGAAGCTAAGGTAGCACAGAATGCCCATGCCTGGCTATCCTACAGATTCTCTGCCTCTAATACTTTTAGCTATAGACACTGAACAAGCACGCAGTACATCATGTGTTTGACAATTTTGTGAAATCTGACAAGCTGCATACTTGTTTCTGGTGTCATTCAGACACAACTGCTGGTATTGCTTATAAGGAAATAAATATGGTAGCCTCCAAATAACTCTAACTTCAGTTGTCCTTTAACCCCCTTAGCGGTAATCCTGAGTCAGGCTCGGGACAGAAATCCACAGCTCAGAGCGGTAATCCTGAGTCTGAGTGAGTTATATGCAGGAGCTGTTGCAGATGAGACATAGCATGTAGCATGCATTTTGTTTTGTTTTTAGGGTCTAAAAGTTTGAGAAAAAAATTGTATGGCTTTTAGACCCTAAATCCAGAAATCATAACGCCAGGGAGGTAAGTGACAGCAACATAGTAGAAAAGTAATTTATGGCTCATTTTACTCTGAAAGAAATGTACATCTTATTTGTACGTGTACACATGTATTTTAAATTCTACAATTTTCGTGATAGTGGTCCTTTAACCACTTGAGGACCTAGGGCTTTCTACCCCTTAAGGACCGGCCACTTTTTTTCCATTCAGACCACTGCAGCTTTCACGGTTTATTGCTCGCTCATACAACCTACCACCTAAATGAATTTTGGCTCCTTTTCTTGTCACTAATAAAGCTTTCTTTTGGTGCTATTTGATTGCTCCTGCGATTTTTACTTTTTATTATATTCAGCAAAAAAGACATGCATTTTGGCAAAAAAATGATTTTTTTAACTTTCTGTGCTGACAGTTTTCAAATAAAGTAAAATTTCTGTATACATGCAGCGCGAAAAATGTGGACAAACATGTTTTTGATAAAAAAAAACCCATTCAGTGTATATTTATTGGTTTGGGTAAAAGTTATAGCGTTTACAAACTTTGGTGCAAAAAGTGAATTTTCCCATTTTCAAGCATCTCTGACTTTTCTGACCCTCTGTCATGTTTCATGACGGGCTAGAATTCCAGGATAGTATAAATACCCCCCAAATGACCCCATTTTGGAAAGAAGACATCCCAAAGTATTCACTGAGAGGCATAGTGAGTTCATAGAAGATATTATTTTTTGTCACAAGTAAGCGGAAAATGACACTTTGTGAGGAAAAAAAAAAAAAAAAGTTTCCATTTCTTCTAACTTGCGACAAAAAAAAATGAAATCTGCCACGGACTCACCATGCCCCTCTCTGAATACCTTGAAGGGTCTACTTTCCAAAATGGGGTCATTTGTGGGGTGTGTTTACTGTCCTGACATTTTGGGGGGTGCTAAATTGTAAGCACCCCTGTAAAGCCTAAAGGTGCTCATTGGACTTTGGACCCCTTAGCGCAGTTAGGCTGCAAAAAAGTGCCACACATGTGGTATTGCCGTACTCAGGAGAAGTAGTATAATGTGTTTTGGGGTGTATTTTTACACATACCCATGCTGGGTGGGAGAAATATCTCTGTAAATGACAATTTGTTAATTTTTTTTACACACAATTGTCCATTTACAGAGATCTTTCTCCCACTCAGCATGGGTATGTGTAAAAATACACCCCAAAACACATTGTACTACTTCTCCCGAGTATGGCGATACCACATGTGTGGCACTTTTTTGCACCTTAACTGCGCTAAAGGGCCCAAAGTCCAATGAGTACCTTTAGAATTTCACAGGTCATTTTGAGAAATTTCGTTTCAAGACTACTCCTCACGGTTTAGGGCCCCTAAAATGCCAGGGCAGTATAGGAACCCCACAAATGACCCCATTTTAGAAAGAAGACACCCCAAGGTATTCCGTTAGGAGTATGGTGAGTTCATAGAAGATTTTATTTTTTGTCAAAAGTTAGCGGAAAATGACACTTTGTGAAAAAACACAATTAAAATCAATTTCCGCTAACTTTTGACAAAAAATAAAATCTTCTATGAACTCACCATACTCCTAACGGAATACCTTGGGGTGTCTTCTTTCTAAAATGGGGTCATTTGTGGGGTTCCTATACTGCCCTGGCATTTTAGGGGCCCTAAACCGTGAGGAGTAGTCTTGAAACGAAATTTCTCAAAATGACCTGTGAAATTCTAAAGGTACTCATTGGACTTTGGGCCCTTTAGCGCAGTTAGAGTGCAAAAAAGTGCCACACATGTGGTATCGCCATACTCGGGAGAAGTAGTAAAATGTGTTTTGGGGTGTATTTTTACACATACCCATGCTGGGTGGGAGAAATACCTCTGTAAATGGACAATTGTGTGTAAAAAAATCAAAAGATTGTCATTTACAGAGGTATTTCTCCCACCCAGCATGGGTATGTGTAAAAATACACCCCAAAACACATTATACTACTTCTCCCGAGTACGGCGATACCACATGTGTGGCACTTTTTTGCACCCTAACTGCACTAAGGGGCCCAAAGTCCAATGAGTACCTTTAGGATTTCACAGGTCATTTTTGTTTCAAGACTACTCCTCACGGTTTAGGGCCCCTAAAATGCCAGGGCAGTATAGGAACCCCACTAATGATCCCATTTTAGAAAGAAGACACCCCAAGGTATTCCGTTAGGAGTATGGTGAGTTCATAGAAGATTTTATTTTTTTGTCACAAGTTAGCGGAAATTGATTTTAATAGTTTTTTTTCACAAAGTGTCATTTTCCGCTAACTTGTGACAAAAAATAAAATCTTCTATGAACTCACCATACTCCGTACGGAATACCTTTGGGTGTCTTCTTTCTAGAATGGGGTCATTTGTGGGGTTCCTATACTGCCCTGGCATTTTAGGGGCCCTAAACCGTGAGGAGTAGTCTTGAAACCAAATGTCGCAAAATGACCTGTGAAATCCTAAAGGTACTCATTGGACTTTGGGCCCCTTAGCGTACTTAGGGTGTAAAAAAGTGCCACACATGTGGTACCGCCGTACTCAGGAGAAGTAGTATAATGCGTTTTGGGGTGTATTTTTACACATACCCATGCTAAGTGGGAGAAATATCTCTGTAAATGACAATTGTTTGATTTTTTTACACACAATTGTCCATTTACATAGAAATTTCTCCCATCCAGCATGGGTATGTGTAAAAATACACCCCAAAACACATTATACTACTTTTCCTGAGTACGGCGGTACCACATGTGTGACAATTTTTTGCAGCCTAGGTGCGCTAAGGGGCCCAACGTCCTATTCACAGGTCATTTTGAAGCATTTGTTTTCTAGACTACTCCTCGCGGTTTAGGGCCCCTAAAATGCCAGGGCAGTATAGGAACCCCACAAGTGACCCCATTTTAGAAAGAAGACACCCCAAGGTATTCCGTTAGGTGTATGGCGAGTTCATAGAAGATTTTATTTTTTGTCACAAGTTAGTGAAAAATGACACTTTGTGAAAAAAACCCAATAAAAATTAATTTCCGCTAACTTTTGACAAAAAATAAAATCTTCTATGAACTAGTCATACACCTAACAGAATACCTTGGGGTGTCTTTTTTTCTAAAATGGGGTCACTTGTGGGGTTCCTATACCGCCCTGGCATTTTACAGGCCCAAAACCGTGAGTAGTCTGGAAACCAAATGTCTCAAAATGACTGTTCAGGGGTATAAGCATCTGCAAATTTTGATGACAGGTGGTCTATGAGGGGGCGAATTTTGTGGAACCGGTCATAAGCAGGGTGGCCTTTTAGATGACAGGTTGTATTGGGCCTGATCTGATGGATAGGAGTGCTAGGGGGGTGACAGGAGGTGATTGATGGGTGTCTCAGGGGGTGGTTAGAGGGGAAAATAGATGCAATCAATGCACTGGGGAGGTGATCGGAAGGGGGTCTGAGGGGGATCTGAGGGATTGGCCGAGTGATCAGGAGCCCACACGGGGCAAATTGGGGCCTGATCTGATGGGTAGGTGTGCTAGGGGGTGACAGGAGGTGATTGATGGGTGTCTCAAGGTGTGATTAGAGGGGGGAATAGATGCAAGCAATGCACTGGCGAGGTGATCAGGGCTGGGGTCTGAGGGCATTCTGAGGGTGTGGGCGGGTGATTGAGTGCCCTAGGGGCAGATAGGGGTCTAATCTGATAGGTAGCAGTGACAGGGGGTGATTGATGGGTAATTAGTGGGTGTTTAGGGTAGAGAATAGATGGAAACACTGCGCTTGGGTGGTGATCTGATGTCGGATCTGCGGGCGATCTATTGGTGTGGGTGGGTGATCAGTTTGCCCGCAAGGGGCAGGTTAGGGGCTGATTGATGGGTGGCAGTGACAGCGGGTGATTGATGGGTGGCAGTGACAGGGGGTGATTGATGGGTGATAGGTGATTGGCAGGTGATTGACAGGTAATCAGTGGGTTATTACAGGGGAGAACAGATGTAAATATTGCACTGGCGAATTGATAAGGGGGGGTCTGAGGGCAATCTGAGCGTGTAGGCGGGTGATTGGGTGCCCGCAAGGGGCAGATTAGGGTCTGATCTGATGGGTAACAGTGACAGGTGGTGATAGGTGGTGATAGGGGGTGATTGATGGGTAATTAGTGGGTGTTTAGAGGAGAGAATAGATGTAAACGCTGCGCTTGGGTGGTGATCTGATGTCGGATCTGCGGGCGATCTATTGGTGTGGGTGGGTGATCAGATTGCCCGCAAGGGGCAGGTTAGGGGCTGATTGTTGGGTGGCAGTGACAGGGGGTGATTGATGGGTGATAGGTGATTGGCAGGTGATTGACAGGTGATCAGTGGGTTATTACAGGGAAGGACAGATGTAATTAATGCACTGGCGAATTGATAAGGGGGGGGGGGGGTCTGAGGGCAATCTGAGCGTGTGGGCGGGTGATTGGGTGCCCGCAAGGGGCAGATTAGGGTCTGATCTGATAGGTAACAGTGACAGGTGGTGATAGGGGGTGATTGATGGGTAATTAGTGGGTGTTTAGAGAAGATAACAGATGTAAACAATACATTTGGGAGGTAATCTGACGGCGGGTTTGCGGGCGATCTAATGGTGTGGGTGGGTGATCAGATTGCCCGCAAGGGGCAGGTTAGGGGCTGATTGATGGGTGGCAGTGACAGGGGGTGACAGGGGGTGATTGATGGGTGATTGGCAGGTGATTGACAGGTGATCAGTGGGTTATTACAGGGAAGAACAGATGTAATTAATGCACTGGTGAATTGATAAGGGGGGGTCAGAGGGCAATCTGAGCGTGTGGGCGGGTGATTGGGTGCCCGCAAGGGGCAGATTAGGGTCTGATCTGATAGGTAAAAGTGACAGGTGGTGATAGGGGGTGATTGATGGGTGATTGATGGGTAATTAGTGGGTGTTTAGAGGAGAGAATAGATGTAAACAATGGATTTGGGAGGTGATCTGATGTCGGATCTGCGGGCGATCTATTGGTGTGGGGGGGTGATCAGATTGCCCGCAAGGGGCAGGTTAGGGGCTGGCTGATGGGTGGCAGTGACAGAGGGTGATTGATGGGTGATTGACAGGTGATTGACAGGTGATCAGGGGGATAGATGCATACAGTAAACAGGGGGGGTGGTCTGGCGGGGGGGGGTCTGGGGAGAATCTGAGGGGTGGGGGTTGATCAGGAGGGGGCAGGGAGCAGGGTGGGGGATAAAAAAAAAAATAGCGTTGACAGATAGTGACAGGGAGTGATTGATGGGTGATTAGGGGGGTGATTGGGTGCAAACAGGGGTCTGGGGGGTGGGCAGGGGGGGGGTCTGATGGGTGCTGTGGGCGATCTGGGGCAGGGGGGGGAGAAATCAGTGTGCTTTGGTGCAGACTAGGGTGGCTGCAGCCTGCCCTGGTGGTCCCTCGGACACTGGGACCACCAGGGCAGGAGGCAGCCTGTATAATACACTTTGTAAACATTACAAAGTGTATTATACACTTTGTATGCGGCGATCGCGGGGTTAACATCCCGCCGGCGCTTCCGTATAGCCGGCGGGTGAGCGGCGCCAGGCGGAGGATCGCGTCACTGATGACGCGATCGCTCCGCCCATGCCCCTACAAGGACCGCCGCCAATTGTCAATACGGCGGTCCTTGCGGGGTGCACTTCCCGGCCGCCAATTGTACATACGGCGGTCGGGAAGTGGTTAACTTACCTGGGGGCTTCCTCCAGTTCCCTCGCTGTCCACCTGGTGCGCTGCTCTGCCCCTTTGAAAGCTGTACAGCTGCACTCCTGCTCACCCCCCCCCCCCTCATGGGTAGGAGCACTTTGTTCATGCGCAGTTTGTAAAACCTGCAACTGCGCAGGCACATAACATAACATAACACTCCTGACCATGGGAGTGTTATGCTATGTGCAGTAGCAGTTGGCAGTAGCTCAGTTGGACACCTATCAGAGGGGCACAGCAGCAGACCGGGAGGATAGCGCAGGACATGGAGGACTACAGGGGGCTGAAAGACGCCCCAGGTAACGAGGCTGACATATTTATCGCCTTTTAAAGTGAACCTCCGGACTAAAGATCTACTCAGCAGAAAGGAAAAGGCTTGGTGTTTCTTTAACAGTTTCACAGCATCAGAACTTTGTTTTTCATACCAAAGTATAATTTTTAGCTGCATTTTTAGCTAAGCTCCACCCATCAAAGAAAAAAAAGCCCGGGCTTTTTTTTCCCTGATGCTGTGCAGAGCATAATGTTGTTATTCATGTTGCCTAGCAACTGGGAGAGGTGGTCAGGACACGGGACAGTTGGAACTGTGCATCATGCTCCCTGTCACTTCCTTTCAACCAAAAAGATGGCTGCCATCATGAAATCAAACATTTGCCTGTTCTTTTAAAACAGTGTGGGTAAGAGATTATATTACCTATCTATTTTAATTAACATAACTAATGTAACTTAATGACAGTATGTTTGTTTCGGCTGGAGTTCCTCTTTAAGCAATACCAGTTGCCTGGCTATCCTGCTGATCATCTGCTTCTATTACCTTTAGCCATAGACCCTGAACAAGCATGCAGCAGATCAGGTGTTTGTCATTATTGTCAGATCAGCTGCATGCTTGTTTCTGGTGTAATTCAGACACTACTGCAGCCAAATAGATCAGCAGGGCCGACAGGCAAATGGCATTGTTTAAAAGGAAATAGGGTAGCCCCTGTATACCTCGAGACAGTTGTCCTGTAAGGTTACCTTTAAGAAATGGCAAGCATGGGTATGTCTGGCCTCTTGGAAGCCGTAAAGGCCTATTTAACTACTAGACGACCGCGTCACACAGATGGGCGTGGCGTTAGCCCCAGGACCAAATAACGTCGATCGGCGTAAAGTCCTGGGGCTGCAGTTTACAGGAGATTGTGCGCAGTTTACAGGAGATCCTGCCTGATAGGCTCCTTCAGTCTCCCAGCGGCGATTGCCGCTCGGAGACTGTTGGATGGCGAAACCGCTGTCTAATTAGGGTGTACAGCGTTGCGATCTGCAGCAGCGCTGTACTAGGGGACAGCCGTGTGACACGGCTCTCCCCTCCAGAGGCACAGAGGTGATCGACTGTCATAGGCTGAAGCCTATGACAGCTGATCATAGGGATTGGCTGGTGGGGGGAGGGAAGTACATAAATGACATAAAAAGACATTTTTATTGCAAAAATACGGAAATATTGACAAAAAATAAATAAACACCTGGGTGCAATCAGACCGCACCAACAGAGAGCTCTGCTGGTGGGGAGAAAAGGCGGGGGGGGGGGGGGGGGGGGAGGAAATCACTTGTGTGCTGTGTTGTGCAGCCCTGCAGCTTGGCCTTAAAGCTGCAGTGGCCTATTTCACAAAAAATGGCCTGGTCTTTAGAGGGGGTAAAGCCTGTGGTCCTGAAGTGGTTAATAGTTGTGCTGGATCTGGTTGAGGGGCCAATGTACATCAATCCCTGCAATGATTACATCTCTCCCTTCCTCTTTTTCCCATGTTGGTCTATTTTTGTAACAAAGGGTCACTATAGACTGTCACTAGCATAACAATCAACTCAAGTTGCTATAACTGTATTATACTCACTTTGTAATGTACATATTTTATGACAAATGGAATGGTCTCTAAATACTAGATTAACAATCCTTTAAATGTGAAAATCAGAAAACCGCTGTGACTTTATTATGCACTCTACAGGTATAGCCATAGCACCCATAGTGTCTGCTATGGGGTGGAGAGGAAACTGGCGTCCCAGTTTGTTCACAACCTACCTGGTGTATGTTAACTAGTGTCAGATCCTCAGCCTGCAGGGAAACTGCTAAGTATTTCCTTTTTTTTTTTTCAAATTCTTCATTGAAAATTTTAACCAGCATACAGAATTGAAAGAAACTTCATTTACCATATATGACAAGCCTCTTGTTACATACGTATGCAAAGTCATCACTTGAGAGTATTTATAATATATGGATCTTTTGGCTGAAGATCAGGCGACCTTACAAATTTTCCCTGTGCTGGGTATTAAGGATAGATAGCTAAGGAATTATCTTTCTGATAAAGTTGTGCTATTAGTGACCCCTAAGGGTCTACATAACAAAAGATCTAACATAAATCATAAAAAAAAAAAAAACCGGTTCCGAGACATCACCAGTGCAAAAGGCGAGGTGGGGTGCGGGGGGGGGGGGGGGGGGGGGTTGGGGATCGAGGAAGCAACCGGGACACCTATAGTATAAACTGAGTGATATAAGATAGAATGCCAACTCAGGGGGAAGAACGTTTTTTATTTTTGAAATCATATAACAGCTGCAGTTTGAGGCCCTCAGACTCACTAAATGTTTTTTTTTTAGCTTGGTCAGTCTTCCCAAGTATCATCAAACGGTCATATTCATGTCTACGTATTGAGTCAACCTCCTTTAAAAATTCTTGCAGGGAGGGTGGTGTGAGAGATCCCCATTTTCTAATGAGCACCTGTAACGAACGGTGTCAGCACACAGAGAGAATCTGATTATTGGTGATCTGCAGTATCACCAAGAATACAGATATACCTGATTATTGATGATTTGCAGAATCACTGATAATCCAAGTATAACTAACCTCTGGACACCTTTATAGTGTGAGTGTTTGATGCAACAGTAATAACTTTGAGTAAGACCACCCGAGGAGCAGGTGGTCTTTGGCAGTACGGGCGATACTGCCTTTTGGGAAGAACAGAGACCTTCCAGTAGCCTGAGAACTCCAAAGGGGTGGAGTTTCAGAGTAAGGTAGGCTGAACCTGTGAGTGAGTGACACCTGAAGGTGGTAGTTACTACCAGGTCTGGAGACTATCTCTTAACGAGGGAGATAGCTTTCGAGGTCGGGCAAGCCAGGTCGGCAACACACAGACAGATAAGGTACAAACATAGCAAAGAAATGAACAGCGCTACTTAAAAACAGATGAGTGCTTACCTGCAAAAAAGTGCACACCCCACTCATGGGATTCAAATACACAATGAGCATACACATGACCTGTCTACCACTTGGAGGATGTTAGTTTCACTAACAACTTGCAATTTGTTAGGTACTTGTCCCTCCCACTGTCGAAGAAGTCTTTCCTCCATGGGAGGGGACCTAACACTAACTAAATTCTACCTATGCATATGCATAGCCTGGGCGCGCTACCAGTAAAATTGAGAATTGCGCAAAAACTGGTAGCGCGCCCAGGCTATGCATATGCATAGGTAGAATTTAGTTAGTGTTAGGTCCCCTCCCATGGAGGAAAGACTTCTTCGACAGTGGGAGGGACAAGTACCTAACAAATTGCAAGTTGTTAGTGAAACTAACATCCTCCAAGTGGTAGACAGGTCATGTGTATGCTCATTGTGTATGTGAATCCCATGAGTGGGGTGTGCACTTTTTTGCAGGTAAGCACTCATCTGTTTTTAAGTAGCGCTGTTCATTTCTTTGCTATGTTTGATTGATTTATTTCTGGTCAGCTGCTCCCACTTAATATTTTTCCTTTGGTGTATATGCAGAGCCTCTGTTTGGGTTCAAGGTGCGTTTGCAGTTTCTGGGGGGGCTTAGCGCATCTCTGAGCTGAGGCCATTCAGAGGCGGCCTGGTGATGCGCTGATCCCACTTTTTTTGCGAGATAAGGTACAAAGACAGAAGACTGATTCGGTATCCTAGGCGGGCAGGGTTTGGCAAAAGGTAATCAGATATGCGAGGTACCGAATCAGAAAACAGAGGGAAAGTCAGAAATGCAACAGGTCATAACAGATATCAACAATGCCTAGTCTTGAGTGTGAGGTCCATGGTCTCTACACCCTGGAACTAGTCTGGAGTATAACAGAATGGTAACACAGAGTCCCTAATTTTGGGTGTGAGGTCCGTGGTCTCGACACCCTGGAACTAGTCTGAGGTATAACAGAATGATAATACAATAACAAACAGAAGTAATCTGGCTCAGTGTGAATTCCCAGGTCCTCCTGGTTCAAACACACTGTTAGATCTGACAAAGGTCTGAGTGCTTCCACGTAAGTGTTCGCAACAGCAGACAACCTGAAAGTGCCCAGCAGTGACTATATATAGAGCAGCGCTCTCTAGCGCCACCCCTATGTGATCAACCAATAGTCAGCTGCCTTGAGATCAGCTGACCTACCTGGTCTGCTGATCCCTCTCCGTTTGACATAAAGGCTCTGCCTCTCAGCGCGCGCGCATTCCTCAGCCCATGTGAACTAACAGACCCAGCCACACTAGACGCATGCTACTGCGACGAAACCGCCGTGCTGAACGCATGCTGCTGCGGACAAACCGCCGCGCTGGACGCGGAATCAGCCGCCTTGCCGCCAGTACATGCGGCGGCTTTTCCGCGTTCTCTTACAGCACCACTCTGGCTGTGTTCAGAAGGTGCCGGACCACCGACCTCTTAAATTATGCAGGAGAACAGAGGCACCAAAAGGATAAAAGGAAGCTAAATGAGCTTAAAAAAACAAATTCTTGGTAAATAGAGGAGGTAGTGGTGGACTTACCTCCTCCAAGTAGACACACAACGACTCTAGTAAAGACAGTCAATATATTTTATTTATGAACTCCAAATATGCAACGTGTATGTGGTCAGTAGAAGAGCCAGGCACCTCAACAGAGGTGCCTGGCTCTTCTACTGACCACATATGCTATTGCTCCGTTGTTATTGCCTGATGAAGTGGGATCAAACCTGCGAAACGCGTTGCATATTTGGAGTTCATAAATAAAATATATTGACTGTCTTTACTACAGTCGTTGTGTGTCTACTTGGAGGAGGTAAGTCCACCACTACCTCCTCTATTTACTAAGAATTTGTTTTTTTAAGCTAATTTAGCTTCTGTAATGATCTGTTCAGCTGTCTGCATGGGCAGACAGCTGTTTGTCCATTCTTTAGCTCTGAGTGTTGCAGGTCTCTGGAAAAGAGACCTGTCTTCGCTTTTCAAGTTTCAGAGTTGCTCTGCTGAGGAATTTGCATATACTTGTCATGCAAATTGCCTAGTTGCCTCCTTTGATGGCTTGCAGTATAAATACCTTTTGCACCCAGAATTCCTTGCTGGTCATGATGGTTTGTTCCTGCTAAACTCTCCTGGAGTGTCAGCCTTGCTATTGTTTGCTAAAGATTATCTTAGAGTATTCCTTGGGACTGCACTAGGCATCCCTTCTAGTGCAGTCAGGTTGTATTCTCTGTATTGCCTTGTTCTGTCTCTCTGTCTCGATTGTATTGTCGCCAGCGGCAGTCGACAGGAAATCGTTCTGTCTGTCTGGGAGTGTAGGCCAGAGCTGCGGTTGCTACTGGCTGCTCCATCTGTCTGGATTGCATTCGCCCTAGTGGTAGTGGCTGTGCTTCCTTCTGTATTCTGCCTTAGGGGTGCTGACCAGAGCAGCAGTTGCTACTGGTAGCCCCATCTGTTTGTCTGTCTGGATCGCATCCGCTCTAGTGGTAGCAGCGGTGGTTCCTTCTGTATTCTGCCTTAGGGGTGCTCACTGCTAGCCAGAGCAGTGGTTGCTACTGGTAGTCCCATCTGTCTGTCTTGTCTGGTACGAACGCTTGCTGTAGGCTCGGTGGGGTAACCGTTTAGCAAGCGTTCGCGTTCTCTATTTCATGTTTGTGTTTCATTGGTTAGTTAGGGTGGCACGCTTATCACTGGGCACCTAACGCGCGGTGATCGTGTCTTAAACGCGTTCGCTGTTGCGAATGAGTGCGGTGTTCGTGTTTAGCTAGCGTTTGCTATTTTCCTTGATGTTCTGATTGTTGTTGCTTGCTGTGCCTTTCTTGCTACTCTCGTGCTCTGTCCTGCTCGGTCTTGTGTCACTGTTGGCAATCGCCAGTCTTGCGATTGCGTTCCTACTTCGGTTCTGTTGATGTGTGATCACCGTCGCTGGGTGGCGACTAGATTGGTGGACACACATTCATTCTGTCTCTGTGCTCTCTCTCTACACTTGTGCTCAGTCTAGTTCGGTCTTGTGTCACTATTGGCAATCGCTACACTTGCGATTGCATTCCTACTTCGTTTCCGTTGTTGTGTGTTTACCGTCGCTGGGTGGCGACTAGATTGGTGGACACACATACATTCGTTCTCTGTGTTCTCTCTTTTTAAGGGCGATCTTGCCCTGCATTGCTTCTACTCGTACAATTCCCATCTGGCATCTGTGGCAGTGCAGAGGCTGTGTTCGTTTGCACTCCACAGCTCCATTTGCCGTTGGGAATTTCCCTCTACAGGTGCATAGCACCATAGCTGGGTTCTATCAGATTATACGCTTGTGGAGGTTTTCAGCAGTGTCAGCGCGCGTCCTGTGCGCTGACCACGGAAATAATTCCGCCATCGTTACAGCTTCCTTTTATCCTGTTGGCGCCTCTGTTCTCCTGCATAGTATTGAGTCCAGCCTGGGTGGAGGCTGGAACCCCCTTTTTCTCATCTACAGAGAGCGACTTCTTATTCCTGAGTGGGGTCAGGAAAATCTCCCCACCTGCTTTTACAATGGTTGCCTAATGGTAACCCTGGTTTGTGAGTATTAATATTTACTATATCTAGTAACCATTTACCAGTACATATTACACTATTGGGGCTCTTGGTGTTCCTTGTTTTTACCGACCACTTAACCCTCCTGGCGGTCTATTAAAAACCGCCAGGGGCAGCGCTGCCGTTTTTTTGCTTTTTTTTTTTTTAAATCATGTAGCGAGCCTCCGGCGATAGGCGATCAGGAAATCCCGTTCAAAGAACGGGATTTCCTGGAGGGCTTCGGCGGGATGACGTCACCGACGTCATGACGTCTAAGGGAGACCCGATCCTCCCCTTAGCGCTGCCTGGTGCTGTTAGGCCAGGCAGCACAGGGGTCTAGGGGGGGGCTCTGCGGCGGCGCGGATAACGGCGAATCGGCGCGGGGCAGCGCTGATCGGTGTGCTGACGCAGCTAGCAAAGTGCTAGCTGCGTTCAGCAAAAAAAAAAATTACGCAGGGCCTGAGAAAACCTCCTGCGCGGCTTCCCCCGAACGTAGTTAAAGTAGTTAAAGGCCCCCGAACGTAGTTAAAGGCTTTCATCGTCCAGTTGTGAAGCTGTAGGAGGAATTGGGCAGAGAAAGGAATGTCCCTGTTTGACATTTCATGTAGAATGTCATCAATTTGCTTCTTTGCTTCCAAAAAGTGGTTAGAAGACTACAGGACCAGAGTATATGGGTCAAAGAGCCCACTTCTAGGGGCTGTTCAGAGAGAAGCGCGCATATATGGGAGTTTTTTTGGGGGTGTGCCAGGGGCCGTACAAAGCTCTTCAAAAGCCGTCAAGCATACTCTGGAAGGTATATCTATCCTTTGTGTATGTATAAAGTGTCTAATGTGACGGTATCCCCACCAGTCCTGGTTAGGATTAGATAATTTGGCTTGTAGTTCAGTTAGGGAAAGCCATCTGCCTCTATCCGTAAGCATTAGTAATGTGAGTTTCCCCAGGGATTTCCATTCCCGTAGATATCCCCTAGAGTAGCCTCGTGGAAAATCTGGGTTTTTAAGAATTGAAAAATGAGAAGGCCAGGGTGTTATATTGTCACTTGGGCCTTCTCGGTTGAGGACCCGCAGAGTGTTGAAGACTAGTGATAATTGCGACCAAGCTGGTTTAGAATTCTGAGATGCCCACGGGAGGATATGTAGTGGAGAGGATGTCATGGCTTGCTCTAATACCGGCCATTGCTTTGAGTGTAGGTTTCTGTTCCAGTCAACTATCCTGGTCAGGACCACCGCCTGATAGTACTTCATGACATCTAGAACTGCAAGTCCCCCTTCATGTCTGGCTCTGAACAGAATTTGGTTTGTATCCTAGGTGGCTTGCCCCTCCAGATGCATCTGTTGAAGACTTTTTGAGTCTGTCGCAAGAAGGAATTTGGAATATGAACTGGAAGTGTTTGAAAGAGATATAATAATCTCGGCATGGTGTTCATTTTGAGCACTGCGATACGTCCCATCCAGGAAAGCTGAGGAAAGTCCCATTTTTGAGGTCTGAAGAGAGAGTATCCAGAAGGTGTGGAAAGTTGGACTGAAAGATATCGCCAATGTTGGAGGTGACCTTTGTGCCCAAGTACGTGATACATGTCGGTTTCCATGAAAAAGGGAATTGTGAGGCTAGGTTTTCCTGTAACGTTTGTGGTAGATTGATGTTAAGGGCTTCGCACTTGTCATCATTTGTTTTAAAGAGAGAGAGAGCGCTATATCATATATAGGTTAGGGAGGGTTATTAGTGGATTGGTAAGGAAAAACCAAAGATCATCCGCATAAGCTGCTACCTTCTGCTGATCATCACCTATCAGCGGACCAGAGATGTCAGGATTCTGACGTATGTGACATAGGCTCCAGGGCCAAGGCAAATATAAGAGGGGAAAATGGGCATCCCTGACGCATTCAGTTAGTAATATGAAGAGACTCTGAGAGGGTTCCATTTACTCTGATACGGGCCAATGGACAGGAGTATAATGTTCCCACACATGCTCTCATTTGGCTACCCATCCTAATATAAGACAGTACTTCCCTCATCCATGTCCAGTCCACCCGATCGAAGGCCTTCTCAGCTTCAGTGGAAAGGAGCATACACTGGATATCCCTTGACTGGGTGGACTGGATGATGTTTAGTGTCCTAATGGTGTTGTCCCTAGCTTCTCGTTTAGGTATGAAGCCCACCTGATCCCAATAGATGAGGTGATTTATATATGGGGCCATTCTGTTAGCTAGGATTTTTGAAAAAATTTTGAGGTCTATGTTTAGGAGGGAAATAGACCTGTAACTAGTGCAGGCCGATGGATCCTTTCTAGGTTTGTGGATGACCGATATGTGCGATTCCAAAGCTTGTGGGGGGAATTGGGTCGGTGAATTAGGGTCGGAAATAGCATTAAAAAGGGCACAGAGTTTAGGTGTCAGAAGTGATTTGCATTTTTTATAGTATTCTACTGGGAGGCAGTCTGGCCCTGGAGTCTTCCCCGTTTTAGACTGCGATATTACGTTCAGGATTTCATCCTCTGTGATGGGTTCCTTCCGCTCAATTGCTTGGGGTTGGAGTGTGGGCATATTTGTGCTCTGGAGTTAAGCTTTGATTTTTGACAGTCTTGATTCAGTAGAACTATGGTTATTTGTTTGGTTTAAATTGTATGATTTAGTATAAAATTCCCTAAAGGCAGCGGCCATGGACTCCTTCCTAATATGCCTCTGAGATTTATGGTCAATTATCTGAGTATTTACTTTTTTACTGAACATTTTAATTGTATAATTCTGAGTTACTTCCCTGCAGGAAGTGACAACTGGTCACAGGATCCTCAAGGAGAGGTATCAGTATTTCTAAAAGCCTCTTTAGACCTGCTGAACAGGACAGGTTTCTTGCAGGGGGATTTCTGGGGGGTACAACTACCATCTCTGTCTCCTCATACTTTGTGCTCTGTGTAATTACCCACTGCTGTATACACTAAGATGCATGGGGGAAGGTACATGAGTGCCCAGGGTCCACTTCTCCATCAAAATTTGGCTCTGCTGTCCCTATGATCTGTAGTCACACTTTAAGAGGAACTTTAGTAAAAATAACACAATTAATAAATTGTTTATTGTTTACAAAATTAATTTATAGATTACTTCTTCAGTGTTTGCCAGTTGTAAAATCTTTCCTCTAACCGATTTACATTCCAAAATGTATCTATGGAGGTGACATGTTTAGTTCTGCCAGGTGATCTGTGCAGAATTGTTGTTTCTGGGAGTTCTATGCACAGAGGGAGATATTGCTTGCTTGGCAGTTGGAACCCACAATGCAATGAGGATCCCAGACAGCAAACGGTCAGGAACCTGGTCGTGACATCATACTGTGAGAGGGGTCTCACCACAATATCAGCCACACAGACCCTCCTGATGATCTAGCTAGGAAAGTTGAAGACTTCTCATGGAAAAGGGGGCATCATCTACTGACTGGGATGAAGTTCAATCTTGGGTTACAGTTCTTCTTCTGCTTTAAGAAGAAGCAAACTAACACTTAAACTTTTGCTAAGTACCGTGGTTACTGTGCATACATTTGCGCTTCAGGGAGGTTCCAAGTCATGGGTTGCCGCTGATAGTATTACAATCATCCTGTAATTAAGTATAACAGATGTGTGGAAATCCTGCGCTTCAGCATTTCTTATGACTGCAGAACTACTGGAGCATTTTACAGCCAGGTCGGTAATCAAGATGTAAAATAAAGAGCAGCCTTATTCTGATTGATTAAGGTGCATTCCTCTTTCCAGTCCTATATGTAAAGCTCAAATGAATGCTATGGCTGACTGGCCTTAGGTCATCCAGAGATGTGAAGATGCTTATTTAACTGCAAAGGATTCTGGGAGGTACAGGTGTTCATTTTACTCCACTTTTATTCTGATTTGACAAGATGTGACTATCCGGATGTGTTAGTAATGTTCCCTAATGTATAGCCTATATCAATATAACATATGGTAAATGATTAATCTCTACATTATATTGATCACTTACCACCATTGCCCCACTCAATATTAGATTAGAGCTCAGTAGATACAGAGGATCAGATTTTCTGCATCTCTGCTGCTGGAAGGTTTGTACTGCTTGATGAAGTACAAAGCTAACTGAGCCAAGCACATTTTAACCACTCTGCACAACTCGCCACCCCGCCCCATTCCCCTTCACGGTCTCCCATGAGATCATATCTTCCCAATGCTTAATTGACAGAACAATTCAATATTTTGTGGAGTTTAATACCCAACGGTGTATGTCTGTTTTAGTGTGGTGCAGTGAACCTAAAGTACACCATTCGGCGGTACAGGTAATACTCGGTACAGAATTTTACACTATAATAAAGAGCCTTATAGTTTAATTTTGTATGGAGTTTTACACACAGCCATGAAAACAAACATTGAATCACTATTCTTTTGTCAAATAATGCCAACAGGAAGGGTGGGATCATCTAATTTCAATGTAGACAATGCCTATGTGGTGTATGGTCAGTTGTCAGTGGGAATATAGAGAACGTTAAAGGATCAGTGTACCTACATACAAGCAACCTAAAATAAATTAATTCATGCCCAGAGAGTACAAAAACAGTTGAGAAAACCTGTACCTTTTTCTTGCTCCAGAATGTCATGAACCCTCCAAGGTATTTCAGAAGACCATGGCTGTTTTGTGACTGTAGGTGTAACGATTAGTGTCAGCAAGAACAGATTTTCTGATTGGTGATCTGCAGTATCACCAATAATACAGATGCTATACCTGATTATGTAGTGATCTGCAGATAATGCGAGTATAGCAAGACACAGGACAACCAGATGTAAAGATAGGTGTTTGGTGCAACAGTAATACAGATAGAGATACCAACTCCCCAGAGGAGCTAGTAGAGGGAGATATCTCTATAGAACACAGGGATCAGCATTCCAGCAAGCCGGAGATGCAGATGAACTAGTAATCAGTTCACCCGAGGAGCGGGTGGTGCACAGTAAGACAACGTATACTGATCACCCGTGGAGCGGGTGATTCAGACTGCACTGCAGCCGGTGGTCACCTGAGGGGCAGGAGATCAAGACTGTACTGCAGCTCCTAATCATCTGAGGAGCAGGTGATTAAGACTGTACTGCAGCTACTGGTCACCTGAGGAGCAGGTGATTCAGACTGTACTGCAGCTACTGGTCACCTGAGAAGCAGGTGATTAAGCTGTACAGAGAATCCCTCACCAGGGACTAGGCTCACTGGTGAGGGCAGGAGAGTCAGACAAGCAGATTTGGCAACAAACGGACAGATACGGTACAAAGACAGAAGGCTAAATCAGAGTAGTGTTCAGGCTGAGTCGGCAACAGGATCAAATAGGCAGAAGCATAGAATCAGTAGGCAGAAGAGTAGTCAAGGCTAGCAGAAGGTCATAACAAATAATACAATTCAATTAGTACTTTAGCTATCAACAGAATCTGACTAAGTGTGGATCCCCAGCTCCTGCTGGTTCTAGCACACTTTGGGATCTGACTAAGGTCTGAGTGCTAACACGTAGCATTTGCAACAGCAGACGAGGAGCTACTGACAGGCAGGTCCTATATATACTGAGAGCGCCCCACAGTGCCGCCCCAGTCACTCAGCCAATCAGGAGCACTGCTGGAGTCAGCTGACCGGCCGATCAGCTGACTCCCCTTCTATTCGCATAAAGGGCCTGTCGCCTGTCGCGCGCGCGTAGCCCTCAGTCTATGTGCAACTGAAGGACCAGGCAAAACTCCACCATGTAATTGCACGGCAGAGGCCGCCGGCTGAGACGCGGAGACAGCCGCCATGCCGCTCACAGCTGCGGCGGCATCTCCGCTATCTATTACAGTACCCCCCCCTGAGGAGTGGACCCTGGACACTTCTTACACGGCTTTTCAGGGTGCAACTCATGAAACTCTTTCTTTAGATCCACGGCATGCATGCGGCAATCCGGAATCCAAAATTCTCTCCTCCAGGCCATACCCCTTCCAATGGACCAGGTACTGTACAGAATTCTGCACTAATCTAGAATCTAAAATCTTCTCCATCTCATACTCAGGTTGGTCGTCAATCATCACGGGGGGGGGGGGGGGGGGGGCGGCTTCAACAAAGAAACATGAAATGATCTCACACCTCTCATGCTGACTGGGAGATCAATCACATATGTCACGTCATTAATCTTTCTGGACACAGGGTATGGGCCTACAAATCTGGGTCCTAACTTAGGTGATGGTTGCTTTAACGCCAGATGCCGAGTAGACAGCCACACCACGTCTCCTGGGGAAAACTTCCACTCAACAGACCACCTTTTATCTGCCTGTTTTTTCTGCGTCTGGAAGGCTTTTCCCAGATTCCTTTTTACAAGCACCCAAATTTCCTTCAATGCCCTTTGCCAATCCTCTAGAGCCGGAAAAGGGGAAGATGCCACTGGTATAGGAGAGAATTTGGGAGATCTCCCCGAAACCACCTGATAAGGAGAAAAACCTGAAGAGGAACTCTTCAGATTATTATGCGCAAATTCTGCAAATGGCAGGAACTTTACCCAATCTGACTGCGCATCTGCCACATAACACCTGAGAAATTGCTCCAAGGACTGGTTAACTCTTTCGGTCTGTCCATTGGTCTGTGGGTGGTAGCCTGATGAAAATGACAGGTCCATACCGAGCTGGTGGCAAAAGGCTCTCCAGAATTTAGACACAAACTGGACTCCCCTATCTGACACCACATTCTCCGGAATGCCATGCAGCCAGAAAATGTGCTCCATGAAGAGATCAGCCAATTCCTGGGCCGAGGGGAGTCCCTTCAGAGGGACAAAATGAGCCATTTTACTGAACCTATCAACTACCACCCAGATGACCGACTTGCCCTCAGACCTGGGGAGTTCTCCTACAAAGTCCATAGACAAGTGAGTCAATGGTTCATTTGGCACCGGTAAAGGTTGTAGCATACCTACTGGTGCTTGACGAGAGGGCTTATTTCTGGCACACACAGAGCACTCTCTCACAAACTCTTTGCAATCAAGAGCCAACGAAGGCCACCATACACATCTGGCCAGTAGGTCCTGAGTTCGAGCAGCCCCGGGATGCCCTGCATTCTTATGGGCGTGAAACAATTGCAAGAGTTGTAGGCGAAAAGGAAGTGGCACAAACAGAACCCCCTCGGGCTTCCCATCTGGAGTATCTTGCTGGTAAGGCCCTAGGGTAAGCGCCCAGTCTTCCCAGGCTGCCACCACTAGTCTTTGAGGTAAGATGGTCTCAGCGGTTGATGGCTGAACTGTCTCGGGCTCAAAACACCTAGATAATACATCTGCTTTGACATTCTTACTTCCCGGTGTATACGTAATGACAAATCTGAACCTTGAAAAGAACAAGGACCAGCGAGCCTGTCGGGGGCTAAGTCTTTTGGCCCCTTCGATGTACTTCAAATTTGTATTATGAGTATAGACCGTGATCTTATGTTCTGCCCCTTCCAGCCAATGGTGCCCTTCTTCAAAAGCTAACTTAATGGCCAAGAGCTCCCTATTGCCAATATTGTAGTTCCTCTCGGCTGGAGAGAACCTACGAGAAAAGCAGGCACAGGGATGTAGTTTGCCTTGAAGGCCAGAGCGTTGAGACAGCACAGCCCCAACCCCAATCTCCAATGCATCCACCTCAACAATGAAGGGGAAGGTGACATCCACATGTCTCAAAATGGGAGCAGAACAAAATAACTTTTTCAACGTAGCGAAGGCAGACTGTGCCTCTACTGTCCAATGGTAGGTGTCAACCCCCTTCTTGGTAAGGTTGGTGAGGGGTGACACTACAGAAGAAAACCCTTTGATGAACTTCCTGTAGTAATTGGCGAAGCCAAGAAATCTTTGGAGTGCCTTCAATCCTACAGGTTGAGGCCACTCCAATACAGCAGAGACTTTTTCAGGATCCATGGAGAGACCTGAAGTGGAAATGATATATCCCAAAAAAGGGACCTTAGTGACTTCAAAGAGGCATTTCTCTAACTTCACATACGAGTTCTGCCTCAATTTTCTTAAAACGAACTTCACGTGTTTCCGGTGTTCTGTTAGATTGGGTGAGAAAATCAGTATATCATCCAGATACACTAGCACAAATTTTCCGAGAACTTCCCTAAAGACTTCATTGATCAACTCCTGGAAGACGGCAGGAGCATTACACAACCCAAAGGGCATGTTCCAGATACTCGTAGTGCCCATCGGGTGTGTTGAATGCTATCTTCCATTCATCACCGTCCCTAATGCGTACCAGGTTGTATGCTCCTCGTAGGTCTAGCTTAGAGAAGATACTGGCATTAGTCACCTGAGCAAACAAATCGTCAATCAAAGGCAGTGGATAGCGATTTTTCACTGTGATCTTATTTAAACCCCGATAGTCAATACAAGGTCGAAGCCCACCGTCCTTTTTCTGTACAAAAAGGATCCCAGCCCCTGCTGGTGACCGGGAAAGACGGATAAAGCCCTTGGCCAAATTTTCTTTAATGTATTCCTGCATAGCCTGCTTCTCTGGCCCCGACAGATTATAGAGATGGCCTCTAGGGGGCATACAACCTGATCTTAACTCTATGGGACAGTCGAAGCTCCGGTGTGGCGGGAGTCTCTCTGCTGATTTTGGACAAAACACGTCAGAAAATTCTGCGTACTGCACTGGCACCCCTTTCACCTTAACCTTGGTGGCGCAACAGAAACTGTCTCCAAACAATGATGATCGATCTGAGGGGAGTGTAGTTGCAACCAGGGCATACCGAGGATTAGGTTGCCATTTGCAGGATAAAGAACTGTAGTTTCTCCTTATGTAGAACCCTTATATTACACAACAATAAGGGGGTCTGGGAGAGAGGCTGTCTACACTGTAACGGAGAGTCATCTACTGCTGTGATCAAAATCTGACGGTCTAAAGGGAGTAAGGGAATCCCCAATTTTTTGACAAAGTCATAATCTATAAAATTAGCTGCAGAGCCTGAGTCCACGAATGCTTCTGTGGCCGTGGCTCGACCCTTCCAGATAATGGAGCAAGGGAGGAGTAAACTCTTATTATCTATAGGTAAACACGGCTCACCTAGGGTATTACCTCTGACTACACCTAGGCGGCAGCGTTTCCTGACTTTTTAGGGTAATTTTGGACAATGTGACCCTCCTCAGCACAGTATAGACAGAGTCTTTCTGACCTCCTGCGATTCTTCTCCACTTGGTTTAACCTAGACTGACCAATCTGCATCGGTTCGTCCAGAGGTGACGAGGGTGGAGAAGTGGCGTAGGAAACAGATCTTACAGCATTTCTCCAACGGGTTTGTTTTTGATAGCGAAGGCGGCGATCAACCCGCACCGCAAATGAAATTGCTTCGTCTAGAGAATTAGGCTCAGGCTAAGATCAAATCAGAAACTGCATCGGATCTGATCAAATCAGAAACTGCATCGGATATTCCTGACAGGAAAAAGTCTAATAAAGCATACGTTCCCCATCTAGCTGATACAGCCCATCTCCTAAATTCTGCAGCATAAACCTCCACTGGATTACGACCCTGCCTGAGAGTCTTTAGTTTCCTCTCAGCCGTGATAGCAATATCCGGATCATCGTATATAACGGCCAAAGCCTTAAAAAACTCCTGAACTGAGGATAATGCCTCATGCCCTGTGTGAAGACTATATGCCCATGTTTGTGAATCTCCTGACAAAAGGGTCTTTATAAAGGTTACCCTCTGGTTCTCAGATCCTGACAGATTGGGCCTCAACTCAAAATAGAATAGCACACGGTTTCTGAAATTCTGAAAGTCAGATCTATGCCCAGAAAACTTCAGGTACGGGCATATGAAGGTCCCTGACTGAAGGGGATCACACTGTATCAATAGTCGTTTGAAGTATCTGTACTGTCCCAGATAGTTGAGTGATCTGAGTCTGTTGGGTATTGATCACCCCGGTAAGATTGTTTGGCGCGGTGGTCAGGGCTTCAACCTGACTACGCAGTGCGTCCATAATGTGGTCTGCTGTTCTGTAACAATTGGTGTCAGCAAGAACAGATTTTCTGATTATTGGTGATCTCCAGTATCACCAATAATACAGATGCTATTCCTGATTATGTAGTGATCTGCAGAATCACCAATAATGCGGGTATAGCGAGACACAGGACAACCAGATGTAAAGATAGGTGTTTGGTGCAACAGTAATACAGATAGAGATACCAACTCACCAGAGGTGCTAGTAGAGGAAGATATCTCTATAGAACACAGGGATCAGCATTCCAGCAAGCCGGAGATGCAGATGAACTAGTAATCAGTTCACCCGAGGAGCGGGTGGTGCACAGTAAGACAACGTATACTGATCACCCATGGAGCGGGTGATTCAGACTGCACTGCAGCCGGTGGTCACCTGAGGGGCAGGAGATCAAGCCTGTACTGCAGCTCCTAATTACCTGAGGAGCAGGTGATTAAGACTGTACTGAAGCTCCTAATCACCTGAGGAGCAGGTGATTAAGACTGTACTGCAGCTACTGGTCACCTGAGGAGCAGGTGATTAAAGGGACACTTAAGTCAAAAAAAAAAAAAAAAAAAAGAGTTTTACTCACCTAGGGCTTCCAATAGCCCCCTGCAGCTGTCCGGTGCCCTCGCCGTCTCCCTCCGATCCTCCTGGCCCCGCCGGCAGCCACTTCCTGTTTCGGTGACAGGAGCTGACAGGCTGGGAACGCGAGTGATTCTTCGCGTTCCCAGACACATTAGCACCCTCTATGCTGCTATATGGTATATGATATATGCTATAGCAGGATAGATGGCGCTATTGTGGCCAGGAACGCGAAGAATCACTCGTGTCCCCAGCCTGTCAGCTCCTGTCACCAAAACAGGAAGTGGCTGCCGGCGGGGCCAGGAGGATCGGAGGGAGACGGCGAGGGCACAGGACAGCTGCAGGGGGCTATTGGAAGCCCCAGGTGAGTAAAACTCTTTTTTTTGTTTGACTTAAGTGTCCCTTTAAGCTGTACAGAGAATCCCTCACCAGGGACTAGGCTCACTGGTGAGGGCAGGAGAGTCAGACAAGCAGATTCGGCAACAAACGGACAGATACGGTACAAAGACAGAAGGCTAAATCAGCGTAGTGTTCAGGCTGAGTCGGCAACAGGATCAGATAGGCAGAAGCACAGAATCAGTAGGCAGAAGAGTAGTTAAGGCTAGCAGAAGGTCATAACAAATAATACAATTCAATTAGTACTTTAGCTATCAACAGAATCTGACTAAGTGTGGATCCCCAGCTCCTGCTGGTTCTAGCACACTTTGGGATCTGACTAAGGTCTGAGTGCTAACACGTAGCATTTGCAACAGCAGACGAGGAGCTACTGACAGGCAGGTCCTATATATACTGAGAGCGCCCCACAGCGCCGCCCCAGTCACTCAGCCAATCAGGAGCACTGCTGGAGTCAGCTGACCGGCCAATCAGCTGACTCCCCTTCTATTCACATAAAGGTACTGTCGCCTAGCGTGCGCGCGCGTAGCCCTCAGTCTATGTGCAACTGAAGGACCAGGCAAAACTCCACCATGTAATTCCGCGACTGAGGCCGCCGGCTGAGACAGCCGTCATGCCGCTCACCGCTGCGGCGGCATCTCCGCTATCTATTACAGCAGGCAGCCTAGACAATAGACTAGACCATCACCTAAAGTAGAAGTTACACAGATTTCTAGTATGAATGTTACACAAGTATCTGTTTTCAGATTACTACATTGTTAGCCATGAATTATGCTGCAGTTATTCCCCAGTTCAGGGGCAAACTGAGCTAGTGTAAAATACTGTCTTGACTCCAACAGCTTAGACTGCAAGGCAATAGCCTGAACAAAAGTGGTTGTCACAATTTGCCATCCAGCCCTCAGAAACTAAGGATATTCTGAAGGCAGGCTGTAGACAAAATAACCTTTTGGTTTGGTTGGAGAGTTCACACACACATTACAATTTCGATTGTATGTACAATGGATACACTCTGATCTCGTTTAGAAATTGGATAAGCTGCCACCATTTCTTATTAGCGTGAGAAAACACAATTCTAACTCTAATTACTCCTGTAGGAAAAGAAAGGGTTATTTCAACAACCTAAGCATTATATATAGATATAGAAATAAACAATTATGGTAACATTCTCTCTAAATAGGTACGATACTTTGCAGACGATATTCTGAACAAGCGATTGGACTAAAATGGATTAACCATTTATTTCATAATGAAATTGTGCAAAAAAAAGTTACAGAAAGTGGCAGAAATGAACTAAAGAATGAGATTTGAAATAAAGCAAAAATATTAAAAAAAAAGAATTAAGAGTAGAAACAAAAACTGTTAAACTCCCTAGCGGTATTGACAGTTTTACACGTCCATACAAAACATGCTGTGAACAGTACTGACGTGCATACAATACTCTCCTGCACTATATACTAGACCCTTGTTTGACACATTTTGGCAAGTTACAGGGAAAAAAAATAGGTTATGAAAAATAATCGGATCACTTTTTGCACAGAAATCCTGGGGAAATTGAACGCCAGGGAGGTTAGAGTCTAGGGAAATAACATGTCCATTGGAATTTTAGGTCCAAGAAATTGTTAAAAAGTTCTTTAATAGTTCAAAGATGAGAAAGTAGCCTGGGTCCAACTGGGCTAGCAGATGGAACTGTGATGGTTGGGACCAGGATGGAAGGACTCTGTCAATCATGTTCAGACTTTAAGCCCCTAGTCTCCTGCAGGTGGAGCTGCAATGAGAAATGGGCAGACTTCTGCCATATGATCCAGTTCCACCCCTCTCAGAGGAAGAAATCAGTCTGCAATTTGAGGAAACTTCATTTCCCAACAGTATACCCGATACTGAATATTATGACCATCTCAGATTCAGCAGGTGCTCTCGAATTCATACATATCAAACACTGTGTAGGTATCTTTTAGAACAGAGAAATCCATGTCTCAGTTGCAGAAGGCGTCATAATTACAATATGACATCTTGGAATGTTCATATTGTAGAGATGGGAAATCTTGCGCTACTGCAGGAAAAAAGGACGATATGGACCAGCAAGGGTCACACAATGGCAGCTCCTTTGACGCTCGGCTGTGAGCGGACTACTAAGAGATAGAAACAACAAAACAGGAGGAGCGCTCTGTAGTGTGATACCTTTTAATGGATTAAAACTGCGCAAATACAAAAATGCACTTACTAGATGTATGCAAGGGACAAGCATTCAATAAGGCGTATAGCCTGGAAGAGAACCGTCCCCTCATGTGAGAAGAACCTGGGGCTGCAGTGGCCAGCGGCACCGTGGGTCCAGATGGTGAATGGACATCAGGTCGCTCCCCGAGGTGACTGTGTGCAGGTACCGTCAAGACGCGTTTCGGCGTGTCCACACCATCAGTTAACCTCAACTGGCCAAAAAACTGGCGTGTGCAGCAGGTCCCCTGATGTCACCTAAAAATCCAGCATGATGGATCTTTAAAGAGAACCTGTACTGAGTAAAAATATTTAAAATAAACACATGAGGTAACTTCAAATGAACATTACATAGTTACCTTGCCATCAGTTCCTCTCAGAAGCTCACCACTTTCTTCTGACAATAATCCCTTCCAGTTCTGACAACATTTTGTCAGATCTGAAATATATCAGTTGCTGTCAATAAAATATCAGTTGCTGTCAGTTATAGCTGAGAGGAAAACTGATGTACCAGGTAATGTCCATGTTTCCCTATGGCTCAAGTGGGCGATGTTACAGTTTAACTGTGTGCTGACCAGAAAGCTGTTATGGGTAATGGCCATTTTCAAAATGGAGGACAGAAAATTCCCTTGATTACAGTGAGCAAACAGGACGCGGGAGAGGAGAAAGACACTGAGGAGTAGATTACATGGAAGGTAAGTATGACTTGTGTATGCTTATTTTGACTTTTAATTTTCAGTTCAGGTTTTCTTTAACAATGTGTAACCGACCCTAAGCACATGGTTTTCCTTTCTCAACACACCTGACAGAAACTGCTCTATCATACCTCCCCCCCCAATTCATAGTGACAGATGCGTTGCTAGCCTATAGGTTAGCAATGCACCTGTTTGGCACTTTCCCGTAAACTGTTGCACAAGGTATTGAGTCCCAATTCCCTGCCGCTGACGGTACTTGCACATGTGTAGAAGGCTTAGATGAGAATTGTTATCACCCTTGTAGGATGACTAATGAGGTTTGTACAATATTTACTGTAGATGAAAATCTCTGTACATTAAGATATTTACTCTCTAGCTTATATTTGTTGGACCAACTCTCTCCTTTCTCTTAGGTAGTTGCTATTAGCATCACTATAGGCTGAGTGAGTCCAGTACTTGTGTCAGTTTGATAGTGTACATGTAAGGCTGTTGCCTCTGATGTGGCAATCGACCGGGGTTCAAAGCCAGTACGTAAAACAGTTCACACTGCACGTGTTTCCAGCCGCGTTTTGCAAACACGTGCAGGAGGCCGACACGCACGACAACGGACAGTGCATAGAGTGTACTGTCTGATGTTCACACTGCATGCGCGCATGCACCTGCGCGGTCCGGGAATGCATGCTGCACACATTTTTTGCAAAAACGCGCGGCTGTCACATTCACTTTTCAGAGATGAGATCAGCCACACAACGCATACAAACGCGGATAGGGTGCGTTCGCATGCGTTGCGTTCCGCACGCATGGCCGTCCGCGTATGTAATGTGAACTGGGCCTTAAGGAGTCTTTGAGAAAATCTCCCCATTGGTCCTGGTTGCCTGTGGAGTGCGCTTTAAGTGGCTGCAGCCCTGAAGCTTTGGCGTCCGTCCACCAGGAAAAAAGCGCAAAAAAATATCTACTGATAGTAACATTTAGACGTATTTCACCTAGTAGTCATCAGTGGGTGGCACCTCCCCTTCCTAAAAGGACACACAGATATCTTGCACATCAGTATTGTTTATTGGATCTTTTTTAAGGCATTCTAATTAAAGTGAACTTTCAATGCTGTGGGCTTTCTCAGAATGCCAGTAGCAGTCAAGTTTGTGCTTGTCTTTTCCCCATGCGGCATCCAGGTTCTTGTTTTCATGTCTTAACAGACAGGATGGAAAGTAGGATGCAGCTGTGTATTTGTTATTGCTAAATTGCTATCCCGGGCAGTGGCATTTAAGCTCAAAATGAAAATGTTCTTCTTTGTTCAGTGTGTATTGCAGGCTATAAGCAGTTTTCTATTTAAAGTCTAAATGTTTGTTTAAAGTCCTTCACAGGTGCAACATTATCATACTTGACAGACAGAAGGCAGGGTAACCATAACGTTTGGATTGTTTAAGTTTTGTGGAACTACACCGAATCTTTCCATAGATAGAGTTGGGCCGAACCTCCGATTTTAGGTTCGCGAACCCTGTTCGCGAACTTCCGCAAAAGGTTCGGTTCACGAAAAAGTTCGCGAACCGCAATAGACTTCAATGGGGAGGCGAACTTTCAAAGTTTTAAAACATTCTATCAGCTGGAAAAATGATAGAAAACATGTTTCAAAAGCTCTAATACCTGGAGCCACACCTAATTGAGTGAAATACACATCATTGCTGGAGGACCCACCCTCCCTCCCTCCCTCCTCCAAGCAAGGTCCTTTATACCATTTGCCTACCTACACTAATTAGTTATGGGACAGCTGCTACACACTCTGCTAGGGAGATTTTATCCTCCCTCCTCCCTTCTACCCTTCTCCCCTTCTCCCCTTCTACCTATTCCCTCCTCCCTCCTACCGGAGGGAGGAGGGTCTCTTCTGCCAGGGAATTATACTATTTTAAAAACCAGTATACATCATACCATAGCTGGGAATACATACATGAGTATACATCATACCATAGCTGGGGATACATACATGAGTATACATCATACCATAGCTGGGATTCAAACCCAGATCTCACTGTGTGGTGGGCACGTCACCCTAAGCACTGTACCACTACAGTAGTAAGTGAAGCTTGCCTAAAATTTAACATTTATGCTCAATGCAATAGAACCATTAGGTTGCTTAAAGGAGAACTGTAGTGAGAGGTATATGGAGGCTGCCATATTGATTTCCTTTTAAGCTATACCAGTTGCCTGGCAGCCCTGCTGATCTATTTGGCTGCAGTAGTGTGAATCACACCAGAAACAAGCATGCAGCTAATCTTGTCAGATCTTACAAAAATGTCAAACACCAGATCATACCATAGCTGGGAATCGAACCCAGATCTCACTGTGTGGTGGGCACATCACCCTAAGCACTGTACCACTACAGAAGTAAGTGAAGCTTGCCTAAAATTTAACATTTATGCTCAATGCAATAGAACCATTAGGTTGCTTAAAGGAGAACTGTAGTGAGAGGTATATGGAGGCTGCCATATTGATTTCCTTTTAAGCTATACCAGTTGCCTGGCAGCCCTGCTGATCTATTTGGCTGCAGTAGTGTGAATCACACCAGAAACAAGCATGCAGCTAATCTTGTCAGATCTTACAAAAATGTCAAACACCAGATCATACCATAGCTGGGAATCGAACCCAGATCTCACTGTGTGGTGGGCACGTCACCCTAAGCACTGTACCACTACAGAAGTAAGTGAAGCTTGCCTAAAATTTAACATTTTTGCTCAATGCAATAGAACCATTAGGTTGCTTAAAGGAGAACTGTAGTGAAAGGTATATGGAGGCTACCATATTGATTTCCTTTTAACCACTTGAGGACCCACCCTTTACCCCCCCTTAAGGACCAGCGCTGTCTTAGCTAATCTGTGCTGGGTGGGCTCTGCAGCCCCCAGCACAGATCAGCGTGCAGGCAGAGCGACCAGATCGCCCCCCTTTTTTCCCCACTAGGGGGATGATGTGCTGGGGTGGTCTGATCGCTCCTGCCTGCCGGGTGTTGCGGGGGGGGGGGGCACCTCAAAGCCCCCCTCCGCGGCGAAATCCTCCCCCTCCCTCTCCTACCTGGCCCCCCCTGGAGATCCGGGCTGCACAGGACGCTATCCGTCCTGTGCAGCCAGTGACAGGCTGTCTCCTGTCACATGGCGGCGATCCCCGGCCGCTGATTGGCCGGGGATCGCCGATCTGCCTTACGTCGCTGCTGCGCAGCAGCGGCGTACAATGTAAACAAAGCGGATTATTTCCGCTTGTGTTTACATTTAGCCTGCGAGCCGCCATCGGCGGCCCGCAGGCTATTCACGGAGCCCCCCGCCGTGAATTGACAGGAAGCAGCCGCTCGCACGATAGGAGGGAATAGGTAGAAGGGTAGGAGGGAGGTGGGAGGAGGGAGGTGGGAGGAGGGAGGCCAATTAAAATCTCCCTAGCAGAGTGTGTAGCAGCTGTCCCATAACTAATTAGTGTAGGCAGACAACTGAGTCAAATGGTATAAAAGGACCTAGCTTGAAGGGAGGGAGGGAGGGAGGGTGGGTGGGTGGGGTCTTTAGCACTGAAAGCAGTGTGCTTCACAATAACATGTCTGCTGACAGTAAAATGGAGGCGAAAAATTTTGCTCAATACAGCTTTATGGGGCGAATCGAACTTCCGCAAAAGTTCGCCTGATGCAGGCGAACGCGAACCCCCAAAGTTCGCCTGGAACCGTTCGGCCCATCTCTATCCATAGAACAATAGGGTGCTTTAATTTCATCAGATTGTTATTTTCAGTTAAATGGCCCTCTTTCGCAGTAAAAATAATACACTGCTTCCATGTTTCTACTTTCAGAGCTTCAACAGTTGCCGAGGAAGATGTAGACGCTTGGGTACAAAAAGTTTGATTTGTCCCCTTTCATGAGGTATAGAGGGACTTACTCCAACCATATCAGCAACCATACCAAGCGATCTGAAACAAAAATGTGTTTGCCTTACTTATATAAAAATACCTGCAATGAGTAATTGTGCATTTACTAACTCTTTAGTAATCAGATTTAGGCTCCCTTCACACTGATTGCGATTCTGATTTTTAAATCGGTTTTTACATCCAATTCCAATTTTTAATGCTGCTGCGTTTTTTCCTCCGTTTTTCTGTTAATTGCATTCAGGGAAAATCGGAATTGGAAATGGAATCGCAAAACAGATTTGCAGTGTGCAGGGAGCCTTAAAGATTAAAGTAATAATTATGCAGTTACTAATCAAATCATTTGTCAGAATGCATATTCTTAACCACTTGAGGACCGTGGGCTTTACCCCCCTTAAGGACCAGGCACTTTTTTTCCATTCAGACCACTGCAGCTTTCACGGTTTCTTGCTCGCTCATACAACCTACCACCTAAATGAATTTTGGCTTCTTTTCTTGTCACTAATAAAGCTTTCTTTTGGTGCTATTTGATTGCTGCTGCAATTTTTACTTTTTATTATATTCATCAAAAAAGACATGAATTTTGTCATAAAAATAATTATTTTAACTTTCTGTGCTGACATTTTTCAAATAAAGTAAAATTTCTGTGTACATGCAGCACGAAAAATGTGGACAAACCTGTTTTAAATTAAAAAAAACCCCATTCAGCCTATATTGATTGGTTTGGGTAAAAGTTATAGCGTTTACAAACTATGGTGCAAAAAGTCATTTTTCCCATTTTGAAGCATCTATGACTTTTCTGACCACCTGTCATGTTTCATGAGGGGCTAAAATTCCTGGATAGTATAAATACCCCCCAAATGACCCCATTTTGGAAAGAAGACATCCCAAAGTATTCACTGAGAGGCATGGTGAGTTCATAGAAGATTTTATTTTTTGTCACAAGTTAGCGGAAAATGACACTTTGTGACAAAAAAGAAAAAAAAAAAAAAGTTTCCATTTCTGCTAACTTGCGACAAAAAAAAAAATGGAATATGCCACAGACTCACTATGTTCCTCTCTGAATACCTTGACGTGTCTACTTTCCAAAATGGGGTCATTTGTGGGGTGTGTTTACTGTCCTGGCATTTTGGGGGGTGCCTAATTGTAAGCACCCCTGTAAAGCCTAAAGGTGCTCATTGGACTTTAGGCCCCTTAGCGCAGTTAGGCTGCAAAAAAGTGCCACACATGTGGTATTGCCGTACTCAGGAGAAGTAGAATAATAAGTTTTGGGGTGTATTTTTAAACATACCCATGCTGGGTGGGAGAAATATCTCTGTAAATGACAATTGTTTGATTTTTTTTTTACACACAATTGTCCATTTACAGAGATATTTCTCCCACTCAGCATGGGTATGTGTAAAAATACACCCCAAAACACAATATACTACTTCTCCTGAGTACGGCGATACCACATGTGTGGCACTTTTTTGCAGCCTAACTGCGCTAAGGGGCCCAAAGTCCAATGAGTACCTCTAGGATTTCACAGGTCATTTTTGTTTCAAGACTACTCCTCACGGTTTAGGGCCCCTAAAATGCCTGGGCAGTATAGGAACCCCACTAATGACCCCATTTTAGAAAGAAGACAACCCAAGGTATTCCGTTAGGAGTATGGTGAGTTCATAGAAGATTTTATTTTTTGTCACAAGTTAACATAATTAATAATTAATAATTTAAATGATGTAATAAGCGGGACAAATTGGTAAATAAAGTACATAGGTTTTAATTATGGTAGCATGTATTAATTTCAAACTATAATGGCCAAAAGCTGAGGAATAATGATTTTTTTCCATTTCTTTCTTAATATCCCTGTTAAAATGGATTTACAATATGTTAATTCTCAGCAAAATGTATCACTCACAGAAAGCCTAATTGGTGGCGGAAAAAACAAGATATAGATCCATTCATTGTACCGAGTAGTGATAAAGTTATTAGCAAATGAATGGGAGGTGAAAGTTGCTCAGATGCAAAAAAATTTCAACCCTGTAGGCTGAAGTGGTTAAATGTAAAAACAAGATTTAACAATGTATAATTTGAATTTTTTTCACTAATTTATTATATAATAGTGCAAAAAATTTAATAACCCAGCAAAAGAAGTAACAATCTTTTTTGATATTGTAGACATTATTGATCACGTGCAATGCTATAACAATAACATTTCTATAGGGCTTGTCTTCGTTAGGAATCAAAGCGCTTAGGCTCTCTCATATTCAGTAACTGGTAGTAGGATGAAGTATTAATAAAATAAAATTATATTTATGCAAATACCATACTGAACAGGTGGGTTTTCAGTCTGGATTTAAATGCATGAGAGAATGATGGAGCTGTCCGAATCTGTTCAGGTAAGGCGTTCCATAATGTAGGGGCAGCATGACAGAAGACTCTGTGACCAAAAGTTTTCAGGTGGACTCTGGGTATGACTAGATTATTAGAACCTGTGGATCTGAGATTGCAGGGATTGCTACACAGCTGCAACATTTCTTTCATGTATCCAGGTCCCAGATTATGTAGTGATTGATGTGTCCGCAGGTCAATTTTGAATAGGACCCTCCATTTTATGGGTAGCCAGTGAAATTAGTGCAGGGCCGGTTTTATGTGGCAGTGATGGGGTTGGTTAGTTAATAGTCTGGCAGCAGTATTCTGTACCAGCTGTAGGCAATACAAGTCCTTGTTTGGAAGGCCGGTGTAAAGAGCATTACAATAGTGCAGTCGGGGTGTAATGAAGGCATGAACTAACGTTGGGGAGGGGGGGGGGGGGGTAGTGAAGTGCTTGTTTTTACAACGTTCTTTAGGTAAAAATAGGATGACTTCACCACACAGAAATGTGAGTTCTGAAGTTTAAGTCTATGCGGAAATTGATATGAGAAAATTTATTCACTTTCACCTCCTGTGTGTTCACGTGTCTTTATGTAGAAAGCTGCTTGCCAAACCCCATATTTTAAATTGGTAACTCAAGTTTACTGCGTGGTTATTGGCAATAAATGTGCACTACTGTGGAATTAGGATTCTGAGTAAAGCATTTTATTACATTAACCTCCCTGGCGTTTTGAATCCCGCGGCCGCGGGAGGTTTTTTTTAACCTAATTTTTTTTTATCATGTAGCTAGCCTAGCGCCAGCTACATGATTCCCCTCCTCCCTGCGACGTCCGCCCATGCCCTCCGATCGCCACCGGCAATCACGCCCATCAGGAAATCCTGTTCAGAACGGGATTTCCTGCAGGGCTTCCCCCGTCGCCATGGCAACGAACGGAATGACGTCATCGCATCGGGTAGCGGCGGATCGGCGAAAAATGCAGCTAGCAAAGTGCTAGCTGTGTGTTTCAAAAAAAATAAAAAATTATTCAAATCGGCCCATCAGGGCCTGAGCGGTGCCCTCCGGCGTTACTGGATGAGCTGAGCTCGTCCGTAATGCTAAGGAGGTTAACTTCATCTTATCACAATAACTACTAAAATTAATGTTCTCTTTCCTTTGAAAAGCCCAAGCCTCTTTTCACACGATGTCTATTTTGTCACAGCGGACAACACCATAGCATCACAACACAATTCCTATGGGGATATCACATTAGTTGCGATGTGGTGGGTTCCATTGGAATGACGCACAGCATGCAGTGCATTTACAAGGCAACGTGTGCAATGGCAGCGAGGCGCACTTTCACTGTATGCGTCGCACAGCAACGGTACCACAAAATGCAACTTTTCGGCTACATTGCATTGGGATTACATAGTATCCCAAAGCAATTTGCATAGTGTGAAAGTTACAAAGTGCCTTTGTAAAAATATAAAATTCCCCAAAAGAACACATATTTAAATTATATTTAAGGAATGGAAATAAAAGGAGAGGAGAAACCTGTTACTTAACTAAAAGCGAAAGATACCTGTAATTTACTGTAACTCGCATCCTGAGCACAGATCACTTGTAATGGAGTAAGTACATGTGTTTTTCTGATAAGGCAAAATTAAAGATCTCATTTGCAATTTCTGCTGTTGAAGAAGATAAACTGAAGTTAAAGTAAGTGGATTAATGACTTTGAGAAAAGAAGCACTGCAGCACAACTGGACTGATGAACAAAACTATTCCCATTATGACTGTGTAGCAATAGGGGTTGCAGAGGTTGTGACCGCATCAGGACCCTTGGGCCAGAGGGGCCCTCCCTCATTAGCTCTCTTTGGTCCTGTGCTCATAATAATCACTTCTATAGATACTTTGAATAGTGGTAATCATTAATAAACTGTTCCCCATCCCCTTCTAGCACCTGACACTGTAGTTGCCATTGGTAGGTTTTGGTGCGCTGTATCAATTGTTATGTATAGAGTGCTAGGGGGGCCCCATTGTATAACTTGCATTGGGGTTCACAGCTCCTTAGCTATGCCACTGGACTGTGTACTACGGATTCTAGTGTAAACCGGCTGTCTGGGCCACTTTAATTTACTTCTTAAAATTCTGAAATATAGCAGTCTTTTTAACATTTTACCATTCACAACAGAGAATCAGAGTAGATTAGGAGAATAAAGCAGTGGCTTGCTGGCAAAATTGGCCCAACCTCTCTGGATTGAAGTAGAGTGTATTTTGGAAAGTTAATTCCCACAATGTCCTTCATGGCATTCTGAAGTAATCTAGTCCCAGAACTAAAGGATGGAGGTCACCCGTCGTGGATTGGGACACAATGTCCTTGGACGACATCGCAGGGCTGCACAGACGGGAGTCAGCTGTGTAGAGGACGACATATTCTGTTGCTTTACGGGAGGTGCATGACATTACAAGGTTGAGAAACAGCCTGTGCACTGGGATCGGCCATAGAGGGGGTGAGTTGATCCGCCAGGTGGATCACTTATGGGCAGGCAGGTCGGGGGACTTTGTACACACACCTGATTATCAGCTGAAGGGGTAGTCCACTGTCTCAATAGACTTTAATCAACGAGTGTATGAAGCTTTATTCTGGCATTCAACTGTTAAATATAGAAAGGAGCAGAGTACAAATTGCATGATCTTCAGAACACTTCAAAAATTGGTTATAGAATCTTACCATCTCAGCAACCTGCCGAAATTGTGATGGCGACTTGCCACATGGATACCTATGATGAAAGGTAAAAAAACTGAAGGAAAAAAGTAAGAATTAATTGCCACAGCTAGCATATCATTCCAATAATCTTTCCCCACATATTTAGCAGGTTAATCTATTACAATGTATATCCAGCCAAAAATGCTAACTAAAATAAAAAAAAAATCCATATGTCAGAAATCATTGTAAATGTGTTTAGTAAACTGATGGGTTGACCAGTGGAAACAAGCACCATAAAGCCTATTTTCTTAGTTACCTGTACCCCCTTTCCACTTCAAGACAAGACAACCTGAGAGTATCTCTTCACAGGAAAGGAGTTTGGAGTAGGTGGTCTTAAATTTCACTCCATTTGTCAATCAATACTTAAGTATCAGTATGTACATCACATGTAGATGATGTATCCACAGCAACAGGATCATTTTGTCTCCGCAGTGATCAAGGACCAGTTTAAGGTTTCTGAAATATTACACACAATAACTTTCATTTTATATTAGCTCATATTGTTATTACAAATAACATGTTTTGGCATCTCTAGGTGAAACCCTTAACAGTGATAGAATTTCTTTATAGGGCATCATCAAAGCCAAGCCCACAAGATTTCAGCAGGATCAGAAAAAGAGGGGGAAAAGTGTAGTACAACCCTTGTACATTAAACTCATGAAGAATACTCAAGAAGTATAATCACCAGCACCTTTAATTTCATTCACTCATTTGCAAGTCACAAACTACATGCAGAACTGCAGCTTCCATAGCACAATGGTACTGGTTTGTATTGAAAACTTTATTTATAATAAAAATAGCATTCACAGACTTGCTTGTCTAGCTACATACATTGTGTATTGCCCCACATCAGGAAGCCTGTACTGGCAAAGTCCACAGTCATCTTCAATCAAATCAATGTCATAATTCCGGAAGGTTTAAATAAAGCAGTGGTATAAACAGTGTTGAACAGATCTATGCATAGTGTTTAAACAAAACAAAGATTGGCCCACAAACCTCTTTCATCAAGACAAAAAGAAAAACTCAAATTAAAAAACAAAACAAAAACACCATGGACTGGGTACAAGTTGTGACCATCAAATAATGTGTATGAAGTGCTTTGTACTGGACAAGCAGGTCCACAAATGCTGAAACCTAATCCCAATCTTAACACAAGTAAAATGTCCCAATCACTGTGATGGAATCTGAATTCTGAAAAGATAAAACACCTTTATATACCTGATTCAGTTTACATTAAAATATATTCCCGATTCATATTGTTTTTCTTCCACATCAGAAATATAAACATTTATCACATTCCTCATGATTTGTTTCAGCATAAAGTATCTTTTATACAAGGAAAACTTTTTTGTTATTTTTAGCAGGCTTGCATAATTACAATTTCCTCTTTGTGCACGATTGGCCAGTATTTTGTACAGTACCATAGCAACAACAGTGATAGACTTGCAATCTTAATTCACGTCAGTATGAAAATATTTTTTTTTGTCTTTTTAAAATATACCAATGCAGTAAAAGCAGCAGATCAGGAGAGTTGGCAGACATGCTGGCTCAGCTAGGCAGTAAAACCATATTCTAAAGATGGGCAACAGTATTGTCAGCCCCTTCTGTCATATTAAAAAATAATAATTATGCAGCGAGACCTGTAGGTTTAATATTTTCCATTAGGGAGCCATGGGTCAGCCTCATACATATTACACTTAATTAACTAAAAGGTCTGTAGGACCTGAGAACACTAAAGCAATCCAACAAACCTTTTCTTTTTTTAAATATCTACTTCTTGGTGTTTGCAATTTTCATTGGGGCCATAGAAGATGATAGCGAGGACTGCAGGTACACACATCACCAGAAAGATTTGCAATAAATCCACATTGTTGAATTTATTGCAACTGCAATTGCCTTGACTGCTCCTTCGTAATCTTTTAACAATCCTCATTATGGTCCAATATTACTCAGATGAGAGCTGCAATTTTTTGTCATCTAAACGCTAGGAATGGCCAATGAGATGCAAATAATTCTGAATTGAATGCAAATTTTATGGTAATTTTAGGCAATAATACACAGCTTGTAAAGTGACCAATCAAACAGCAACTACTATAGTTCATTGGTCCATTTCCAAGCAGCATAAATTTATCATAAAATGTGCATTAACTCAAGACTTACTTTTGCATCTCATTGACCATTCCTACTAATTGCACACATATGAATAAATGGTGCACCTGCGGAAAAAGCTACACGTGGCCAGTCCTGACAGGCCTGTCGGCAAAAACGAAACTAGCTGGCAGCGGGGGACCAGAGGATTAGTGAGTGGCCGCGAGGGCACAGGACTGCTGCAGGGGGCTGGTAGAAGCCCCAGGTGAGTAAAACTCGTTTTTTTTCTGGCTTAAAGAGAACCCGAGGTGTGTTTAAAGAATGTTATCTGCATACAGAGGCTGGATCTGCCTATACAGCCCAGCCTCTGTTGCTATCCCAAACCCCCCTAAGGTCCCCCTGCACTCTGCAATTCCTCATAAATCACAGCCACGCTGCTGACAAACAGCTTGTCAGAGCTGGCTGGGTTTATCTCTATAGTGTCAGTCTGCTGCTCTCCCCGCCTCCTGCAGAACTCCAGTCCCGCCTGCATCCCTTCCTTCCCTGCTGATTGGAGGGAAGGGACGGGGGCAGGGACCGGAGCTATGCAGGAGGCGGGGGAGCAGCGGAGACTGACACTACAGATGTAAACACAGCCTCACAGCACGGCTGTGATTTATGAGGGATTGCAGAGTGCAGGGGGACCTTAGTGGGGTTTGGGATAGCAACAGAGGCTGGGCTGTATAGGCAGATCCAGCCTCTGTATGCAGATAACATTCTTTAAACACACCTCGGGTTCTCTTTAAGCCAGAAAAAAAAACGAGTTTTACTCACCTGGGGCTTCTACCAGCCCCCTGCAGCAGTCCTGTGCCCTCACGGCCACTCACTAATCCTCTGGTCCTCCCCTGCCAGCTAGTTTCGTTTTTGCCGACAGGCCTGTCAGGACTGGCCACGTGTAGCTTTTTCCGCATTCCCGACTGTAATTAGCGCTATTGCGGACCTCAACGCGTACAAAAATACGCGTTGCCGCATATCTATGCATTCATAATGCTGCAATGCATATTTTTGTATGCGTTGTGGTCCGCAATATCGCTAATTACAGTCGAGAATGTGGAAAAAGCTACGTGTGGCCAGTCCTGACGGGCCTGTCGGCAAAAACGAAACTAGCTGGCAGCAGGGGACTAGAGGATTAGTGAGTGGCTGCGAGGGCACAGGACTGCTACAGGGGGCTGGTAGAAGCCCCAGGTGAGTAAAACTTTTTTTTTTCTGACTTAAGGTTCACTTTAAGCTCCCCACTGTTCTCCAACCCTGAAAAAGTGCAGTAAATCAGGCTTATCATGAGGGAAATATGGAAGTGGCAATTATCGACTTCCTCCAGAAAATGCTTGTTGTTGATCTGCTGCCTATAATATTTTGACAAAAAAAAGGTAAAGTATGCACAGATTTTTAAAATTCCAGTCAAAACACTGTTTTGTTCTGCGCAGTCAAAAATACCAGGTTCCATATTCTTCTAATGACAGTTGTACTTTTCAGGATTAATTAAGGTTGGTGATCTCCAAGCACTGACTCATGAGACACTATGAGTATGATTCATTAATCTTCTTCAGGACTTGAGATCAATGGAGAACAAAGATCGTAAAAGCCTGGCTTCAATTTATTAAACATTATGGTATATAAGGTGGCAAGTTTGCAACCCCATCTGATTTATTTGGATCAAAGTGATGCCGAAAAGCTGTTGTCTAACTGCAATTTGATCTATGCCCACATAGCAATCAATTGTTTTAACAAATCTAGGCTGTTATTTAAGACGTTCTGACTTTAAGGGAGTGCACGCAACTACAGTCATTTGCCAAATCACCAGTGTTTCAGCAACCATCTTTCTAGATGGACATAGCCAAGGCAAGGGCTGTAAACGTCTGCTACTTACAGCATATCAAATTTAAGTCCACCCCTAAATTTGACCCTCTTAAGCTGGAATGTTAGAATTACTCAAATATATGTCTACCCAGAAAAGTTAATAATTGCACTTCAGGACAAGGAGGGGTTAATGGCGACACTTGGGGATCAGGAGGGGTTAACACCTGCAGTAAAACATGTATTGCACACATTATGCCTCCTGGTCCCCAAGTGCAGCTATTAACCCCTTCTGGTCCTCAAGTGCAGCTATTATCCCCCTCCTGACCCCCCAACTCTCTCTCATCCCTGACTTGCACCCTGGATGTTAGTCTGTTGGTGAACAGATCTCCCTTTTGCTATGTCTCCCAAGCACCCTCCTTCTTCCTTCCCCCGTGACTGTATGCAGAGCTAATGCAGTGGGAAGTGCTTACCAATTCCACCACTAGCCGCCAGGACCTTCATTTCCTCTCAGTGCAGCTCAGTCAACTTGCATTAGCTCCCCTCCATTAGTTCCTGATGATGTCACTGTCGATATACAGTAAATCACTAATCAAATCTCGCCAAAATGGAATTTGATTGGTCTACTTTCAAGCTGCTTAAATTTTCATAACCCTGCATTAACTTGGGACTTATGTGCAGCCCTCTGACCTCTTCTAAACAATAGCAATGTTTAATAAATCTAAGTCATGTTTGCAGTATTAATTCTGATCTCCTTTCCTAAACTATCAAAGTAAGTCAGGTCCTGTGGCTCCAGGGCCACTTTCTTGTCACCCTCACAGCAAGACATCCCAGTTAGAAAAATGTAAAATCATAGAAGCATAGAATCAAACTTGCTATTTTAGGCCTTTAGCGTATAGCAAGCACTGCAAATGTTCAAAGGAAGCACATAAAGAATAAACATTTTATCGCACAGAGATAAGTACTTAAGTTCTCAAAACTTGCAGGCTACAAGGTGCCACAACTCTGGTTCTCACACAATGAACAGTTTCTTCAGCTGAACACTTTGGTGGTGGAAAGCACTGCAAGAGTTGCATTGGACTCTTCCACGATATTGCCACTGACCTGCTTTATGGCCTATAGCTATGCAGATTAGACACAAGTTAACTTTGGAATGTTGCTTGCAAGCTGTAGCCCAGTAGTCTGCTAGTCTCCGAAATGCTATATGATTATTTTGAGGTTTCAGTTAACTATGGCAAGAACTTTTAGCAGGTGGCATGACCAATTTATCTGAATGCCCACCTAACAAAAAAATGCTAATGTATCTTTTATCAAGTGTGCTTATAGAACTCCTTCATTAAATTAGTAGTCTTGAGTATACTCCTATACTGTTCTACCTTCCATTTCATCACTCAGACTGACTTTAGATTCTTCAAAGATGTTCCCACCACCAGCATACTAATTACATCAATTGCAACTGAACACAATGAACAGTCAGAAAAGAAAGAAACCTAGTGAAAAACTGAAAAAAAAAGTTTACAGTTTGCTGTCCAGTGCCATGAACATGTTCTAAAGAAGAAATGTCAGAAATTAAAGTCCAAAAGTGAATGTAGTCAATAAAACACCTTCTTGAAGAACATGTTAGATCCCTTAGGGGTTTACATTTGGCAAATAACTTAAAAAAGATACATCAAAAATACTTTCTTTAATATACATCAGGCACAACACTCCGTAGTAAGGTTTCATCTGCATAAAACATTTCATGGTACTATAGGGTCATTATGTGTCAGTTGTTAGATAAGTAAGACACTATAAAGAACTTTTGTTCTCAAAGCCTCTTTAAAGAAAGGCTGGAATGTGACATCAGATTGATCAGATACTGAGGTCTGTGCTACATTCCTTATACGGTCTCCTTCGTTGTTCAGGGGGATGTCTAGCATTCCTCATTGTATCAGATTTCAGACTATGTTCATCCCGATCTCGGTTGCTGGATTTTTGATCTCTGTGCCGTCTGTCAGGGGATCTTTCCCTTCTCCGTTCTTGAGATCTTTCTCTCCTCTTTTCAGGGGAGCGGTCCCGTCTTCTGTCAGGAGATCTTTCCCGTCTTCTGTCAGATGACTTTGCTCGTCTTCTTTCAGGAGAACTCTCTCTTTTTCTATCAGGTGATCTTCTTTGATCCATAAATCGATCCAGAGATTTTCTTCTACGGCTGGGTGACCCATCCCTTTTTCGCACTGGGGACCTTTCTCTGTTTCTTTGCGTAGAACTATCTCTCCTTCGTTCATAGCGATCTCTCTCTTTTCTCTCCAAAGTATTTTCAGCACTCCTTGCACTTTCACCTCTCTTGTCAGAAGACAGTTTTTTCTGTCCATTGACAGCCATTTTTTCCCCTTGCCTTGGCCGCCTGGCCTCAGGGGACCTGTCCCTTCGGCCACTCTGTACAGAATAGTTTTTAGAGGACCCATTCCAAGTGTGATGGTCATTATGTTGTCTATTGTAGTCCCTGCTGCCCTTAGGATCTTTGACATAAGTTGTTTTTTCCTCATGCTGTAATGACTTGTGAGTATTCGGTGAGTAACTGAACTCCAATGGCATGTGATGTCTTTCAGATGATAAAGTGTTCATTTTCGAAAGATTTTGTGTGCTGGCTGTGGGGCTGTTCCTGTCACTGCTGGCTTCTGGAGAGAAAAACATAATATTAGTTTTGCAAATAAGCTAAAACGTGACCTTACTCCTTATGTTAGTGTACGTTGCACAAGTTTGTTAATGCAGTCAGAACGAGTATTAACCGAAGCCTGTTAAATTAATTGATTCACATAAACATTTACTGAATGCATACATTAGTCAATGAGTGTTAGCTTTAAATCCATTCTTCATTTCCAATGTAATGGTCTTTATTGGTGCTTGACCGTCACTGACCATATAACAGTACAATCTTAAGACCACTGGAAACTGAGTAGTTTCCTGTGAGCAGATTGTGGTCTTACAATTGCTAAGGGCTTACCTAAAAGTTCATCCTCATGTAGAGGGTAAACTTTCTACTGTTATGCAGGCATGGTGGAAAATGGAGTTGGCATCTGCTATTCTTCCTACTTGGGGGGTGTCACATGGTCACACCCACCCAACTCACTGTCACAATTCACGAATGAGGGGAAGGCTGTGCACTATGCGTCTATTTGGTGTTAACATGTATTAACCATATTGCTATACATTTTTGCTTGTTGTGTTATGTGTCAACCTTGTTAGACTTTGCACTAAACTAATATTAAACCCTTTCAGTAACGTTCTATGTTTGATAATCTATCTGTTTTAGACTTCATTTAACCATGATTTTCACCTAAATAATTCCTAAGTCAGCCAGTTACCCCCTAACCCTACCATTTTAGGTGAAACTCCATCCATTCAAAAACTTATGACAAGAATACTATCCTGGTTATTTTCACTTTGATCAGCTTCCAACAAACTTTCTATTAGAGAACAAACAAAATGCATTTGTTTATGCATTTATCAGGTTCTACCTAAAGCACTGCATATTTTGTAGAGAAAGTAAAAATATTCAAATTGCATTGCAATATCTTTGGCCTACTATAATGATGTTACTCTACACACTGTCCACTTTATCAAGCCACACAACCAGTAGTGCTTTGTCTTGTAAACTATCGACCATGCTTGGACATATACTTATTTCTTAAGAACTTGTGGTTGGAATAGGACATTAAGCTTGCAAGCGTACTTTTTGTAATGTGGTTGCGATGGAGTAACAAGGCTTGCTTCGTAAACATCCAATAGAATACTTACATGTACAGTTTAGAGAAATGTAGCGTGTTCATGAGTTGCTGGACACTTAGAAAGTTTAGCAAAAGCACAAGCAATGGGTAATCATTAGGCCACAGCACATAAACACCTAGTATTACTTAGCTACAAACCGTAGTTTGATTTTGGCCCATAAGGTAGATGCAAGGCTCGGCCAGCTTGTCATTTCTCATACATGCAGCGATATTAGGAGGTATCATTGCTGAGGAAGGTATAGCCCCGCACCAAGACAAATGAAGAAGAAGAGAGAAGGAAAGAGAAAAAGCAGAAGATTTAGAAACCCTATAAATTAAAAGAGGAACGGAGAAACAGATATATTGAATCTTCATATTTTAGGATGGTTTATTATTATTTTTTTTTTAATTTTGACCAGGCTGGCTAGGTGACATCCAAATAAGGCTGTGAAAATTGCGACTTCTATTGTGACATTAGGCATCTAGAATGTGAGGTGTTTTTTAACAGACAAGACTATAATATTTTTTTTTAAAAAGGGAAACATTAACAGGTTGCCAGAAAAAAAAAATGACATTACATTCAACAAAAAAATATGTGTGTGTGTATATATATATATATATATATATATATATATATATATATATATATATATATATATATATATATATATATATACATACAAGTCCACAACAGACCACAACATTAAAATTAAAATACAAAAAAAAACTCATTACAAAAAAATACAGCCTCACTATGAAGCATGTTCCATTTAAGAGGCGTTAAGCTGGAACTTCACATTTGTTATAATGGGGAGCATGAAACAGATGACCCCCCATATCAGTATATACCTGTACAGCTTTTAGCAGCAAAACTTTCAAAGTCTCTGCATTATAGTCTTTATTTTATACAAATAAATAAAGCAAAAATTCTGCCAAAACTCAAAGAAACTCAACTGGCTTCCCATCGGTCTCATCAGTGCAACAGCCATGTCATATTGAGGTCCGTTCCCTCATAATAGGACAGTTCATACAACGGGTACGTAACAATACAGTGCATCTTTAATGAGAAACCATTAAAATAATGGAACTTAAAATATATACATAATATACTTGCATACAGCAATATATTTTGAACAAATCATTGGGATTTTATTTCTTTTTCCTGATTTTAATCTTAAGAAGATGGTGAGGGTAAGTTGTAACTTGCTTAAATATTACTATAAGCTCTAGTAATATGAGCTCTAGTCAATGCTAATGCATAGAAAGATTACAAAATAAAATTACATCAATACCAAGAAACGTTAAATTAGCAGCGGTTTTCAAATAAATTTGGGACTTTTGACAACTTCTGTTAAAAGGGAAGTATTCTGTGTTTTTTATTTAAATACATATTTTGCGGTCTAGATTTCTAAAATATTCTCAGCATTTCACAAAAATGAGCACACCTCTCCCGTTTTGTAAAATATAGTATTTTTTTTTCATGGGAAAATACTGAAAATATGACACTTTGATACAATTTAATGTCCAGTGCCAGTATAAGAAAAAGTATGAGATTGATAACACCATATTTAACACATTTTGTCCCCATTCACACCCAAGATCTTGAAACACAAATGTCTAATTAAAGTGGATCCGAAATAAACTTTTACTCAATTCATAATTGTGTTCCTTTCATATAGTTTATAGGGCATTCCTCAAGCCAAATACTTTTTTGTTTTTGGTTTAATGCTCTAATTCTCTATAAACTAAACAAGCCTCGCCCACAGCTTTTCAGAGTGCCTTGGCATTTTCAGACAGTAGCAAGGGCTTATGGGAGCTCAGTCTGGGCAGGAGGGGGGGGGGGGTGTTACTAGCCAGAGATTTTAGAGGCAGAGGGGAGGAGGGGGAATTAGGTTTTCACAGGATGAGGGCTGGAGATGCAGATCAGCTTGCCTGTGTGTATTGTTTACAAACAGAACATGGCCGCAGTCATTGTCTCACAGGAAGAAATAATCATATTCTGTTGAAGCGGTTTTCAGCTAGATTTTCTGTGTAAACTAAACAAGTTACTTCTTATAGTTAGTTTTTCATCTCGGATCCGCTTTAAGCAGGACTTTTTTTGCGAGTAGTTTTGACATTATTGGCTTTGTGTTAAGTTAATATGTTGGGACAGCAAATTTACTCTGTTATACAAACTGTACACTGACTACTTTACATTGATATATGTAAGATATATAGATATTGTAAGATATAAGTGTATAAGTATCTTCATTGTTGCCCATGAAGAGATACAATAAAATATTTACAAAAAAGAGCGGTGTACCCACTTTTGTGAAATACTGTATTCATTAAATAACAAAATATAGTATTAAAAACTGAACAGATGTTTTCTTTTCCTGGGAAATAAAAAGTATTTACTTTGCACAGCGCCACGGAATATGTTGGCGCTTTATAAATCAATAATAATTACAAATAATGAATGTTTCTTTTATTGATACTCTATCTGCTCTGCTGACTTGCCCAACAAGTGTTTTTTATCTAGGAAACATTTTTTGTTTTATTACCCTACATGTCTGTAGTGAACAATGGGGCTTAAAGAGAAACCATACTGAAAGCTACATAAAAATTGCTTATTTTTTTTTTACAATATTACTACATTACAATGGGCTTAAACTTCCTGAATTATAAAATCTTTCCTCACCCTAATTTACATTCTGAAAGTTATCACGTGGGGACACATTTAGTGCTGTCAGGTGTGTGAAATAAATATCTGGTCTCCCAGAATGCTCTGGGAGGAGAATTCCACATAGCTTAACAGCCTAGGCTGTGACATCACTGGAAGAGTGGGGGAAATATCAATACACAGATAAAGGAAGTATTACGGTACGTCTTTTAAGTGCAACTGTCGGGCATAAAATCAATTCTTTATATTTATCTGGTAAACAAGTAATAAGGATGCCAACCAGGCAATCCAAAAGATAAAATCACTATTACTTTTCTTGTTGATAAATTATCATTCCCCAGTTTACCTGACTCCTATTTGGCGCACACAAAATTTGGTACACAAAAAGGAAGTTGCAGGGCATGCTGTGTTGTCCTTTTTTGCTTCTCTATTTCCCCTCAGACTTAACTAATGCAGCCTGATTGGCTGAAGTCTCTTTCCCTCCTGTTTTCCCCTCCCCCACCTCTGTTCCGCTCTGATTGGCCAATATTTCTCATGCTGAGACAATGCACTTTCTATAGTGGAGGGCGGGCAAATCAGGCAGAGGAGTGTAGGGCAGGAAATGACATCTGGCTTGGCTTCAAAATAGCCACACTTAAAATGGGAAATGCTAAGAAGGATTTTCTCTTTTTTACTGTACAAAAATCAATAAAATCAAAACGTGGACAGTGCAATACATATGTTATGTAAGTACGGAAAGTATTTATCTACTTATAGTATGTGTTTTTTTTTCTGAGATAGTATGGCTGACAGCTCCTCTTTAAATACAAGCTACCAAGTCAGGAACCTTGGCTTCTGCAATGTCAGAACCTTGTTTAACAGACCAATAAAGAGGTTTGCTTTTATATTTACATAACTTTTTAGTAAAACAGGGAGATTAAAAAAACATGTACTATGTAGTAGGTTCCCAATTAGAAAAAAAAAAAGGTTTTCTTTCAGTACAAAAAAATTATATATTTCATTTGATCCAATATATCTCATTTTTTCCTCATGTAACCTGAACTATGTTCAGCTACAGTCTAAAAGTATTTTTTTCAGCCTCCAAATATCTCTCTGCCACAGTTTCCCCTAAAGATGACACTGATAGCTAGAACAGCAAGTATGTGCGCAGTCCACTGTTTAAATACTGCATTTGTCTGGGCTATGTGGGAATGTACTTCAGAAGTTTATTTTTATCAGACCTACTGCATGACACAGAAAATCTCATCTCAACAGGACAAAGATTTGGTATTGATTGTCTGAAAAGTGACAGCAACAAAGCTATAGATATTGATCGGTGTCAGATTTCATATTTTACAGGAATAGAGAGACTTCAGTCTCATACAAACATTCAATGGTGAAGCACATTAGTGTGGCCTATTGCTAAAGAAGAACTGTAGTCAAAATAATGAATAAAATTGTGTTTTTTTGTTTAGAATATTGATTTATAGAGAGTACAGTAAATAAAATTGCTTTTTTTTTTTGTTTACAATATTTATAAGGAGTATAGTAAAGTACTGGCAGGTGAACTCTGCAGAATGTTTATTTACTGAAAATTCTAAAGCCAGTAAAAAAAATATATCTGGGGTCCCAGAATGCTTGGGGGTGGGGTGGGGGGGGGGAAGAGTTAATTCCGCAGAATAAAAAGCCTAGGCTAAGCTTCAGCATAGCTACATACCAATATAAAGCAATATATAGCTACAGGAAGTGTTTGTGATGTTGTAACTAGGGTATTTAATGTAAAAGTGGGTATCCTGAACAATAAACTTCATTCTACTATATGTAGTTACAAGTTTCTCTTTAAAATGGCACAATTATTTTAACACCTGATTTACTACTAATACAATTCTTCCTAACATTTGACATAGGTACAAGCCATTAACTGGCACATGTAACTATCTAAATTTCAACTCTAAATTGATCAAGGACATTTTACAAGCATTAAAATTATTACTGAAGAATCTGTGTAATACCATATGTGAGTATATAGCTCTCACTAGTAAAATCTGGGGAATATAATTGCTGACATTCTAAGAAATGCTAGTTTCAAGGCTAACATTGATAATCTGGCTATAACCTTTTCTAAGTAATTCACCGTAAACGGGTATGCAGGTTGGGAGTTCTCACATTCCTGGTCTACAAAGATGAAGTTTACATTATAACCACTTTCAAAACCCTGTAAATTCTCCAGCATAATGCTGTAATCCACATTGAGGTAGAGTTTAGAGTACAGATATTGTTTTACTCCAGAATAACAAAAATCTATCCAAATCCTATCCTTGAGTTCCAGAACTGTAGCTGCACATGTCTGTCCCACTTACTGTTACAGGGACAAGTTGTCATTGTGGCCAGATAAAGGAGAATCTCCCTAACAAAATGATGGATATTTATAAAAACCTAATACTAAAAAATGTATTGACCAGCAAAATTGTAATGTCAAGTCCCTCCTTTTTTCCAGCACCAAGGCTCCATTTTCAGCTATCTAAACCAAAGTTTGCATACAAGCTCAGTAAAGAGACCTCAGCCTTCTGAGAGTCTGCATTGTGAATATAATATGTGTTAGCCACAATATTTCTGGCAATAAAGCTAAAAAGGAAAAAAGAAAAGAAAGAAAGAAACAGCAGAAACTTCCCTTTTAAGAAAAGATTAAATCAGATTACTCAGAGCAGTGACGAGTTTCCATGGTGTTATGGTACAGTAATTAAAGGGATGGTATAGTGATTATTACATTTCTGTTATAGGAGAAAGATATATACTACTTAATGGCTAGCTCAGTACATTGATAAAGCAAACTTTCCAGACCTTTAAAGTTTCCTCATCTCATCTCATCCGATACGTCTTGTGAAGAAACTATAAGGGTTTGGAAATCTTGCTCTTCCAATTTATTGAGTTAGGCACCAAATTGCATCATCCTTATTCCAGTTTTGCTATAACTGGTCAATGGTATGCTATACTGTACATAAATAAATTCACTTGTAACAATTTTCCTTTTAAATTAGGAAACTACGAACTAGTAGAAACTGTTGTAAATATGTGTATTTGAGCTGTACCTGCTGGTTTAAATGGCAAATTACAGGTGTCAAGTCTCCTGAGGTAACTAATACTTAAGTTGTATTGTTACCTATGGCCTTAAAGAGGAACTGTAGTCAAAATAACATAATAAAATTGCTTTTTTTTTTAAAATATTCATTTATAGACTATTTAGTCAGTGTTTGCATAATCTTCCTCTCCCTGATTTACATTCTGAAATTTATCACTGGTGGTGACCTCTTTAGTTCTGCCAGGTGATCTGTACAGAATGCTCGTTACTGAGAGTTCTACGCACAGAGGGAGATATGGTTTGGTTGGCAGTTGGAAAAAGCTGTTATTTCCCACAATGCAAGAGGTTTACAAACAGCAGCCTGTCAGGACCTTGGTCATGACACATGTGGGTCTGATATATTAGAAAAAAAGGTTAAGATTTCTCATAGGAAAGGGGATACCGGGTACTGACTGGAATGAAGTTCAATCCTTGGGTAAAGTTCCTCTTTAAGGTATCTCGACTAACTAACAGTGAAAACAAGAGAACTTTCTAGTTAAAGATTTGCCAGTCAAAACAGCAGTTCCAAAATGAAACTGTCATTTCTACTATTTCAGATGTTTCCAATTAAGAATCAAATACATTTTAATGTAGCAAAATAGGGTACTTTACAACACTTTAATAGCCCGTAACAGTATTTTAATTCATGATTTTTTATAACTTCAAGACTAGTAAATTTGTCAAACCCTTTTCCAGACCAGTACAGATCTAAAATATGCCAATGCCCAATGAAATTATAGTAATCTAATAAAGCATAAAATGGCAATAAAAAAAAAAGAATGGAATGACTAAATGTCTCCACAATGGTTCATAAAAACTTTGAAGACCTTTGGTTGGGACATACCCTATACAGAAATATATAGGAGCCTTCAGCAATTCTTTTTAAATAGGAATATTTTACAATATCCTAAAATTAATACAGTATTCGCTAGAACATACTCTCGCATAAAATAGAATTACGTTCAGAATATTCAGTTCCCTGATAACATATATATCTCCATACTCTTTAAATAAATTTCCTTTTATCCACGTAGGCTTTGACAAATAAAATCTATTTTTATCCGGTAAACACTGCTTAAAAAAAAGCAGGAAAATCAACCATTCACAGACTTTATGTTAGCAGTGCAGGCAAATTAGGAAGAATTCATAAAGTGTGTGATCCCCATTACATTTTTTTTTGTAAATGGCAATTTCCTTATTTGTTACAAAAGAATCATAACAGTTTGGCACAGTTCAATACAGTAGAGTTTTAACAAATAGACGATTTTTTTTTTTACGTTTCTCCTTGACCAAAAAGATGCTACGTTGATTTTTTTTTTTTTGTTTTGTTTTTTTAAATCCTCATACTGAGCCCCAAAGTCCACAGAAGCAAGCAGAGGTTGAGGAGAGCGGAAATTCAGTACAAGCGAAGCAATTAATCAGATTTCACAAGAGTTGGTAAGACACTGGTGATTTTAAAGAAAAATTTTTTTGAAAGGAGAAAAAAAGTATTTCCTGCTCCAGATTCTTGACAGAAAAAGATCATTCATGGAGTGATGGTAGGGAGCAAAGGAAGGTTTTCAGTGTTTGACCCACCATATTCTGGCACAGAACCATCCCCGCGTTTCAGACTAAGACGCACTCGCCGACCACCATTTTTAATCAGTTCAATTGCCCGCGTGTGCTTCATGTTCTTTGTGGTCTCTCCATTAATTTCCAAAATCTCATCGCCAACCTGCAAAAAGCAATGCACAAGCTATTATTTCACTTCCAGCAAGAAACAATAAACAGACTATTTCATACTACAAAAAAAAACAAAAAACGACCTGAAGGATTCAAAACAAAAAACTTAAGTATTAAACGTAAATCTATTGTTTACTTCTGTGAAACCTGCAAAGAAAGCTTTAATTCCGTATCATTGAGGGATGCTATAGTCTGACTGGGTCCTGACTGGAAAGAAACTGTCAGTTGCGTAACTGAATATGAACCCTTTCAGGGAGAGAAATAAGAAAAGGAACACAGCATAGGTATTTGTATTCTTGCCACTGTACATGTACACCTTTAGTTCATGATTTGTCACATGTCACTTAAGGTTCCCTTTAAATGAAGCAAGAAATTTGACTGCTAACTCTGTGTTAATGCTCCAGATTTCACTGCACTGTTCTTCATGTTTCCACATGTGAGACATTTCACATGTAATATAATTCATCTTCCTGAGGTTCACTTTTAACTAATACATAAAATAAATTCCTCATATTCCTGCTAAAGGAATACATAGAATTGTTTTTTTTTCCTTTTCACCAACACCATAAATAATTACACATTAATGTTTCCTTTTTTTGGAGCTCCATCTACTGGTTTGACTGGCAAATTTAGTTTTTTAAGCATTTTTTTTTTTATAACAGATTTTTTATTGAAAGTTTTTCAACAAAACAGAACCGACTCCAGAAGGAGTAAACCCAAACATAACAAAAAAGAACATTAACCTGGATGGGTTACAATCTAGAGAAGATATTGAGAAAGCTGCATTGAGAAATGATTATATATATATATATATATATATATATATATATATATATATATATATATATATATCTCCATCCTATATAATAATAGCCAACTGTCCCTGTGTACAGCAGTGACAGTTGTCTCTGTGAAGCTGGGTTCATGCTTTTTGCTACTGCACTAACCCAGCCTCACAGAGCCAGGAGGACAGGGCCAGGAACGGCCGGGTGTGCAGCGTGTATGCGCGCTTGTGCGCAGTACATGCGATGCGGCGAAAAACAGACCCTAGAGCCCGTTTGTAAACGGGCTTGGGTCTGCTAATATATATATATATATATATGTATATATATATATATATATATATATATATATATACATATATATACACACACATATATATATATATATATATCTATACACACACATATATATACATATACACACACACACACACACACACACACACACACACACACACACACACACACACACACTAGCACATTACATATGGACAGATAAAAATAGCATACTGACTGTTCAGGAAAATACATTAACCACCCTGGCGTTCTGATTAAATCGCCAGGGTGGCTGCGGGAGGGTTTTTTTTTAATAAAAAAAAAACTATTTCATGCAGCCAACTGAAAGTTGGCTGCATGAAAGCCCACTAGAGGGCGCTCCGGAGGCGATCTTCTGATCGCCTCCGGCGGCAAGAAATAACACGGAAGGCCGCAATGAGCGGCCCTCCGTGTTTCGCTTCCCTCGTCGCCATGGCGACGAGCGGAGTGACGTCATCCGACGTCCTGACGTCTGCCGCCTCCGATCCAGCCCTTAGCGCTGGCCGGAACTGTTTGTTCCGGCTACGCTGGGCTCGGGCGGCTGGGGGGACCCTCTTTCGCCGCTGCACGCGGCGGATCGCCGCGCTGCAGCGGCGATCAGGCAGCACACGCGGCTGGCAAAGTGCCGGCTGCGTGTGCTGCACTTTATTTGGTGAAAATCGGCCCAGCAGGGCCTGAGCGGCAGCCTCTGGCGGTGTTGGACGAGCTGAGCTCGTCCAGACCGCTCAGCAGGTTAAGAGAGGTTAGGAGCTCCCTTGGTAACATGCATGAACCACACATCAAATTCAGCTAAGAGCTATATCCTGGACTGAGATGGTAATATCTAAATTAGGTATGACGGTATCTGAAGAGTCAACTCACTTTGACCAAATTTTATTAAATTTGTTAGGCTGATTGTGAGATTGGTAAGTCAGCTTACAAAGAGGTAAAGCCAAATTCACCAACCTCTTCCAGTCTGATAGGCATGGTACCGACCTCAATTTCCAACGTAATATTAGGGACTTCCTAGAGTAGAATAACAACATCTGGAGAAGCAGTTTTTCTCGGTGGCTACATACAATATCTTGCAATATACCTAGCATACAAGCTTTGAACGTAAAAACGTCCAGCAGGCCTAAGATGTCTCTTAGAAAATGGGTTACTGATTTCCAGTAGTTATTTACCTGAGGGCAGAGCCATACGCAGTGGAGGAAATCTGCACTTTCTTGACCACACTTAAAGCAGCGACCATCATGTAAAGCACTCATTCTTTTTAAGCGAGCAGGGAATAAATAAGCTTGCTGAAACCATTTTAAATGGATTAATTTATCAAATGCCGCTATGACTGATTTATGATAGCATTCTTCAAAGTCTTCCCAATCCTCTTTGTTAAAGACTGTCTCTGTGCCCAGCCACCGCCTCCTCACACATGACATTTTGGGGGCATATCGAGATGTCAACAGGAAGGTGTAATATCTAGAAATTTCTTTGGTCCTGTCTTTTTGTAAGAGCAGGTGCTCTAAACCTGAAGGTGAAAGATCTACATCATGTAACCCAATTTGAGCCCGCACAGCATGCCTAAGTTGAAAATATCTAAACAGGGCATGTCTGGGTAGGTCAAATCCCACACGGAACTGTTAGAAGTCCTTAAAACAGCCATCAGAGAATAGTTGATGTAAATATTTTATATAATGCTGTATCCAGAAGCGGGGGTCAGACACAGAGAGAATTCTGGTAGGTTTTTATTAAACCATATCGGTGTACTAAACCAGTGTTTCTCAACATTTTATTGGTATGTACCCCTTTTAAAACCCTGTACTCACCAAGTACCCCTTAGCATAGTAAACATTATCACAAGTACCCCTTGACAAATATATATTTAAAGCTAGTACATGATAATTGGTTCTAAACTATTTCCAAGCCTTTACTATTGCTTTTAAATAGCGAAAACACTAATTTGGTGTTGTTTAAATATTATTTATCATTTTCTACAACTCTAAATTTGTTATTCTTGGTTAAGTATATAAAGCCCGAGTACCCCCTGGAACCATCAGAAGTACCCCCTGGCGTACGCGTACCACACGTTGAGAACCTAGGTACTAAACGATATAGGCCTCAGAGGCTCTTTCAGGAGTTTACGGGTAGTTTTATAAACTTGAATTGTGTTGCGTATGAGTGATGTGCCCTCCCCGCTGCCTGGCACTGAATATCTGTAGATGGCTCCACATAAGGATTCATAAGAGCTGGCAACATCAGCTTTCAGTGCCAATGAAGAGTCCCGCCTATGATCGCTAATCCAGTAAGAGATAGGTATAAATTGGGCCGCCAGGTAATACAAGAGAATATTGGGAACTGCAAGTCCTCCATGTGAGACCGGTAGTTGTAGCGTAGACAAGGCTATTCTAGAATTTGACCATATAAAGGATGTAATAATCAAGTCAATGTGTTTAAATATTATTCGCGGAATCCACCTTGGAGCCATCTGCAGGATATAAAGGAGTTTAGGAGCTACAATCATTCAAATTATGCATACTCTACCGCATAGATTAAGAGGGAGTGAAGACCATTTCTTGAGTCGGTTTTCTACGGATTCTAGAGTTGGCTGTAGGTTGGACTCGAGGAACCCCTCAGGTAAACGCTGGATCCACACCCAAAGTTATTAAAATTTTTCTACTATTTGCAGATTAGATCGGGGGGTAATTTTATTGAGATTGAAGATGTCTAACGGGAAAAGCACTGATTTGGACCAATTTATTGTTAATCCAGACAGCGAACCAAAACGGTCATAGATATGCAGGACTGCATTTAAGGAGGGGCCCGGATCTGCGAGATATACCAGCACATCGTCTGCATATAGAGATATACGTTCCTCTATCTGGTCAACTTTTAATCCTTGGATCAGTTGCGATGACTGAATAGCTTGGGCCAAGGGCTCCTCCGCAATGGCAAATAATAGTGGTGAAAGTGGGCACCCCTGTCTTGTACCATGTGCAATGTTAAAACTATGAGATATTATTGAGTTGACCCTTATCTTAGCCCTGGGGGAGCTGTACAATATACCAAACCATCTCTTAAAATAAGGGCCAAATCCAAACCTTTCCAACACGGCCAACATATAGGTCAATTCAATTGAGTCGAAGTCCTTATTAGCATCAAGTGATAAAATTACTCTAGTTCCAGAGTTACCATGTGGGTTGGTTTTTAGGGAAAATTCACTAAAGCAATGCATTAAACTATCTGGACGCCAATCATGTTCACAGATGCTGCATAATGTTTAAAGGTGATTGCATATATTTTAAGTGATACTTGGAAAGTGATTTGTAATTCCCATTTATTGCTATGCTTTAGGTCTGTAAAAATACAAGAATTTATTGCAGCACAGAATAGCCAGACTCTCTATTCAAAAGTAGGTGACATAGATGTTGGTGAACAACATTGCGGTAGTACTGTCATGCACACACACTGCAAGACAGTATTAAGTTAAGCTATTAGGGCAATCCGCAGTACTCTGGTACCGTGACAATTAGTATGGCAAGACACGTTACTAACGGTAATGCTGGTTAGTAACGTAAGTTACTGTAGTAATGGTACCCCTACTTGAGTACTGTGGTTCTCTAATAGCATAACTTGTGGTATTTGCTGCCTGAAATAAGGGTAATACTGCCGTGCAGTGTCTGTGCATGGCAGTATTACTGTGATATTGTGCATCAACCCCACAAAAGTGTATACATTAAACTCTGTTAAGCAGAACAACATGTTTAAAGTGTTGCTTCACAAAAAGAGTAGAATGCAATGAATTACCCCTTTTCACCTGAGTTCTCTCCTAGGAGATAATTTTCATCTTCTCTGTAAACAAAATTTTCATCATTTTACAATTGAAAATATACCCAAAAGTTGGTGAAAAAGTTCTATCAAATTTATTTTGAGTATTTTCTTGCTTGCTGGTGACTTAAAAGGCATTTTATGGCAAGTTGCTAAAATATCACCTAGGACAAAACTCAGGAGAAAAAGTGAATTGCATATGGGCCCATGAGTTTAACTTACCAGCCCCACACAGACGTCCTGTGCCCGCGCCGGGACGCGCAGTGGCTTGCAATGTTAAAGTCGCAAATATCGGAAGCAAGCCGCGGCAGAGGACCGCTGTGTCCTGGCGTGGGCACAGGATGTCTGCGGAGGGTCGGTAGAAGCCCCAGGTGAGATTATATAAGTGTGTGTGTGTGTGTGTGTGTGTGTGTGTATATATCCTATATAATAATAGGCAACTGTCCCTGCGTACAGCAGGGACAGTTGTCTCTGTGCAGCTGGGTCCGTGCTTTTTGCTACTGTGCATGTGTGCAGCACGGACCCAGCCTCACAGACAGGAGGACAGGGACGGAGCCAGGCGGGCGTGTGAGCGGGCGGCCGGGTGTGCGGCGGGGGCATGTGCAGTACATGCGGCGGGTGAAAAACATAGACCCTAGAGCCCGTTTTTAAACGGGCTTGGGTCTGCTAATATAAAAGGTTTGTCACTTTTACTGAATATTTAATAAACTAGAACTACTACTCACATTTCTTCATGCCATAGACTTGTGAAGAAAACAAAATGTTTTTTGGCTTATAAAACCAGTGGATGAAGCATCAAGCAATTGGACTGTCTCTTTGTAACTACCTATATGTTCCTAACTGAGAACAAACATTTTTCACTAAAATATATATATATATATATACTGTACTGTATTAAGAAATATACAATGTCAATAACTTAGTTGATGAATTGGTAAGAGCACCACCAGCCCTGGAGCATGTCTGCATCCTCCCCTCTTAGGCCTGGAACCCACTGAAATCAGCAAACGCAAAACGCAACCGCTAGCGTTTTGTCTGAGCGGTTTGCAAGTGGATTCATGTGCGTTTTTGGTCATGTTTTGCAACATTGTATTTTTTTGCCCAGCGGGTGCATAGCGTTTTGCGTTTTGATCCTGATTGGTCCTGTGAATTATTTTTCATTTTGTTACAGTGTGCTGAACCGCAAAACGCTAGCAAAACCGCTCAGTTTAGGTTTTGCTGAGCGTTTCCGCTAGCGTTTCAATACTTTACATTGAAGCGCTAACGCTCCCAAAATGCTGCACGTCCTGCGTTTGCGTTTCTGAGAAACGCAAACGCTCCTGTGGAAGTTGCCCCATCCATTAACATTAGCCCAGCGTTTTGGCAAACTGCTAGCGCATCGCAGTGCTGCCAAAACACTGCCAAAAGCGCTCCTGTGGGTTCCAGCCCTTAGTGCTGGAGACACTTGTCTGTTTACTTCACTTTAGGAGGAGTTTATTGGAAGAAGCATATCAACATGTGGCTCAACAACACTTGGTAAGACAGATGAGCATGGTCAGGAAATGTCACTCAGTAAAATTATGTTTCAGCTTGGTAGCAACAATTTGAACTGAAATACTGATTTCAAGCAAAGTTGTGCCTTAAAGCCTGATTGAACCATATTTGGTTGAATAGAAAGATGAAATGTTGATACCTACCCTCATCTTTCCACACTTCTCTGCAGGCCCATCTTCAGCTAGGCGGAGGACATAAAGGTCCATGTTGTACTCCTTTCCTCCTCGCAGGCTAAACCCAAATCCTTTTGTGCCTTTGTCAAGGTCCACTGAGTAAAATTCTGGCTCTTGTTGCTAAAACATAATAAATGAGACATTGGTTGTTAAGAATTCCTAAACCACACTCTGCGGCTACAGAAGTGTATGCGATTCTACAGCCTGGTGAAGTGTCTCTGACAAACATTATGATGCCTTACATCACATCTACACAAAGCAAACAACATTAATTCACAGCACCCTTTTATGAGCAACCATTAGCCTGGATCTTAGTCCTCCTATTCTAGAATTGTACACAAACTCGGGCATTTCATCGGGATGTAAATTAAAACATTCATGGGACTTCATATTAATTCTTGTGTGCATCACCATCCTCTTTGCCTTGGTAACACTACACTGACTAGATGAGCAAATCAAGATCAGCTTGCCTATTGATCGCAGAGTCGTCTCTACAACACCAATGAAACTAATGTAGCAGCTGAAGAAGGACATTGGGAAGCCTTCTGGTGCAGGGATCCTGTTGCAGTTGCATCCTATGCATCCCTTGTTCTTATGCCTCTGGCTGCTGTGTTGCTGGGTAATGAATCAGTAGGCAGAATTGGTATATGTACTGTGCCATGTGACCTTCTTGGTTGGTATGTGGTTTAGTGACTGTACATGTCACATGTCGCTTCTGACTGTTGGTATATTTGCTGCAGTATAAATTACAAGTGAGTAGCTGCTGATTATAGGATGTACTTAACCTTTGTAAATAACATCAGAATGGTGTATATCACTATGTGTAATCCCTGTGCAGGTTGGCTGAAAAAAAGTTTTTTAACTGAGTACAACTGTCATAAGATTACCTCATGGCACAATTAAAGTACACCCTGGTTACCCAAAACACCCTCCCCTCTTTGGGATAGCAGTTAAATTAGAAAACGAATAACGGTCTAAAGTAGTCATTTCTGAAAATGTCACATGACATTCCTCCAGGGCTGAAACTCCAAATTACAAAAGAAAAGAGAACTCACTATGGTCACTGGAATTATTCCAAATTCTCAGAGTGGAGTAGGTAGATATGTACAAATTACTGATGCATCTGTATGGAGTTTTAACTAACTTTGTGCGATTTTCTTTCCTAGTTTGTTGTGGCATTCCTGGATTACAACAAGAACATTTTTAAGGTAGAGATTGTCCATCCCCCCCAATCCATAGCGTTTGGTTGCACATAGCTTCTTTGTTTTATTTTATATCTCTGCACCTTTTTTTTTTTGTCCCACATTGAGATTTTTTAAGTGTGGCTACACTAAACATTTACACATTGTGTGATCTTCTATTCTATTCTACCTCCTTTCTAGTCTCTTCTGTGTATGCCCTTATGACAGCTTCATTACTTTGTTAGCTCAGAATTGTCAAATCTAACCTCAAATCTCACTGAACAGTGCATGTTTTAGGTATACTAGCATTGTTAAAGCTCCAATTACTTCACCTATGCATACATGAGGTTACCCGAGAGATATGCACGGTTGGTGGGACCCGATGATAGGTTAGTAAAGCGACATGTCAACCTGTTAACACACCATCTTTTCTGGCTTCCAATCATTCTTTTTTCTACCGTACTGTAGTTCATTCCCAAAGTTGCATTAGGTATCTGCATGTTATAAGCATTCAGCTTAAGATGGCCACTAACTGTCCAATTTTTAGCAAAATATTATTCTAGCGATCAGATAATTCTGATTGGAAGAAATATCGTTCACTACACAATCAATGAACCAATCTTTGCTTCCTATCTATCACAACCAACAAGAAAATCCAAATTTTGATTTGATGAAAATCCAATCTGACAACTACTGTATTTATATAATCGTTTGTAATCGATTGTGTCCATCAACAAAGATCATTTACAACCAATCAGATCAGAATTTCTGATTCCTCGAACGATTTTTCGCTAGAAATTGGACAATTAGTGGCCACTTTTAGAATCAGAAAAAGGTGATTTCTCCCTGGCAAGGAATTTATAACATACTATGCCTCTGCATACTTCTGTTCTATTAAGACTACGCAAGTTTCGTATAACTACGTAGGAGAAAGAATTTTCTTGAGCATCACAAATTGTCTGAAATACAATCCCTATTGGATAAAATATTTTTGATTCAGTTGTATACATGTGTATAACAGGGATTATGCACAGCCCTTAGGAACCCTGGATATGTTTGATTTAATTCAACACTGGCTACCAAATATTCAGACTGCAGCTGTTCACAGAATTTATAGAAGTAAATATGGTTATTTATTGTATTTATAAAGCACCAACATATTACGCAGCGATTGAACGATCCACAGCACAAACATAAGGCCATGCAAAATAGATGCCTTCTGATCCTGGAAGAGGTGGTAAAAAGGATGAAATTATTTTGTACCCCTAGGCTAGGTTCTCACAATGCTGGATATGCTGCACCCCATCGTGTGTCTATCGACATGTTCCCACTACTCACTTCTGTGAACCCGCTCTTCTGTTGCCAACACTGTTCGACTCCCTATTACCATTTGGGCCCTCCGCAGCTGCTAGCCTCATTGCTTAGCTCAACTGCTCGGGACACTCACTGGTATACAGTATGTATCAGGGTCCTGGCAGGAACATCAGGCTGTCATTGGATTTCAAAAGACCAATACTAATCCTCCTTCTGGGAGGATTGTCATTGGTTTACTGATCAGTGGTTGGCCAATGAGAATCCTTCCTGTTCTTAGGCAGGATTCTCGTTTGTCTATTGGAGCTTGATGCTTTCGCTGGGATTCTGATCTATATATTGGCGAGTGGACCCGAGCGATTAAGCCAACAGTGGCCGAAGACTTGAGATGTCCGAAGACATGTGAACAGAGCAGGAACATAAGTGGCGACCAACCTAGAGAGAATGGATACTATTGGCGTTCTGGGAATTATCCTGCAGGTCCCAAATTTGCGTTTTGCTTACTGCAGCAGATCAAACAGATCTATTTCAGATTGACAAATTTGCATGGATCCTATAAATAACATGGAATCTGTGAACGTGTCCATTTCTTCGATGCGAAAACTGGCTAGTGGAAACTGGGCTTAAGGAGAAATGCTTCCTAAATAAATGAAAAAGTCTATAAACCACCCATTTGAATGGTTATTTTAAGTACTTTGATACAGTCTAAAATTATTGAAACTAAACTTTGGGAAGAAATAAATCCAAACTGCATTACTACAAACTGCACCACTATAATTTTGTAACCAATCATGCGTCTGCCTATCTTAAGTACAGTGATATAGAGTTTGTGTGTGCAACCTGTATAAGAAGACTAAGACAGGCACTATAAAGTAAAAAATACATTTTGAGAAAATCATGTTGTATTACAGGAAAAATATTTAGCTGCATCGGAATAAATACACTATCTGCCACATCCCGTTTTGCCCAATGCTCGTTTAGCTGAGTTATGGCCCCTTATCTCCACACTTGAGCTATCGTGTGAAACGCGTTATGGATTAGTTGAGCGGCTCATCAGCACAATATCTGTCTCTCTACTTGATAAATGCGCTATGAAAAATTCCATAAGCAAGCAGTTTTCAGGAAAATAGCCTCTATAGCCGATGTATTGCAAGACAACATGTTTTCTATGGGTTTGTTTGTTGCTGAAGGGGAAGCTTATCAGAACAGAACAACACGCATTGTGAATTGGCTTTCCACCAGGATAAGGAGGAGAGTACATCTTCTATAAACATCCAGCAAGACGATCCTGCCTGTTTCTCTTTCTTATAATAGATGATATTCTGCAGTTTTCATTATGGCCATGAGTATATAGTATGATAGGTTCTTTAAAGTGCTACTCTAGTCAGAGAAACAGGACAGTACAGCTTTTCTGTTTGGGAAGATTTAAAGTGTACCCGAGGGGAACCTCGGGTTACCAAAAACAAATACTTGCCTAAAAAAAAGGGATGCCTTTGGATCCTGTAGAAGCCTCACAGGTCATACTCAGGACCATTGTTGCCACTCAGAGACGCCCAAAAGAAATCTGATAAGAGCTTGTCTGATTTCTGATCCCAACCATGCTCTTTCATGCACGAGCATGGCTGTACTGTGCCTGCACAGTAATCCAGAGCCACTCATGGACAAGTGGCTCCATGCTACTGCACAGGCATGGCCATTCTCGTGCACGAGGAGGAGTATGGTCACAAACTTCAGGAGGGTCCCAGCGAGTGGGGGTAAGGGGCAATGAGGACACAGGAAGCCACTGAAGGCTCTTAGGTAAGGATTTGTTTTTTGACCCGAGGTTCACCTCATGTTCAATATGTCCCATTCTATCCCACTAACTGGCTGTACGATAGATTCATCCTAACCCTTGCCAACAACAAGATCTTGAGGCTAAAGTGGATCTAAATTTTAAAAATGTAATACTAATTACATAGAACGTGAAATATTTGTACTCTAATGAAAAGGAAGGAACAATTATTATTTTACTTTATTTTTTACTTTTCAGATGTCATCCTTTTTAGGCCAGCTGTCTGGTGGAGTGTACCCTCCATATGCTGGTAGGGATGTATTAATTGCCATCCCGCTCTTTCCTCTAGCACAGGGGTCTCAAACTCGCGGCCCGCGGGCCATTTGCAGCCCTCGATACAATATGTTGTGGCCCTCGCCGGCAAAAGCTTCCTTATAGTTCGCTTCAGTGCTTCCAAGTAATCCGCCGCATCCCCGCCGCTAAACGGAGGGCTGCAGAGCCCCCAAATCTCCCGGGGGGCAATCCGCCGGCATTTCCTGGAAGGGGCAGAGCTTTCAGCTTCAGCCCTGCCCCTCCTGGCGTCAATCACCGCACGGATCGCCGCCTCTTCCCGCCCCTCTCTGTGAAGGAAGAGTGAGAGGGGCATTGTGGCCCCAGTCACCATCCTCCTCTGCCCCTCCGTTTTGCCGCTGTGGAAGCCCCAGGTAAGTATAAATGAGCGCTAGTGTGCCATCTCTGTTACACTTTAAATATACCCATAATTATAAATACAAATGGGGAGCAATGGAAGTAAATTTTAAAAGTACTTGTTTTTAAAGCAATTTTTACAGGCTTTGAGGATACTGGTTGATATATCTTACCTGTGTGGCTGGTGGATTTTTAAACTCAAACTGTGGCTCTTGCTTTGGTTTTGCGTTGTTCCTAGATATAGAAATAAACAGAAACCCATGAAGAAGCTGCAGTCACAATATAATGAAAAGCTACATAAAGACATTAATCCCAGCCACTGCCAAGGAAGCAGTTTATGGCAAAATCTTACTTTGTTTCCTGGGCTATTGTCTGAGGCGTATGTGTGGTCGTAATTGTGGCAATCTTTTCGGCATTGGTCAATAATGAAGCGTTAGAGGATTCTATAAAGAAAAAAATATCAGCATTATCATAAGGCATGAAGGTGCATTAGTTAGATTTAATAATTAAACATATTTTTGGGACAGCCTCCTAGACACAAGTCTGATTAGTACAAATGTTGGGGACTGGCAAGGACTTTTCCAATCACTGAAGCTGTAAGCAATTTCCACCAGGCAGAACCGACTCTTTCTGTTGTCTTTGAAACTGTATGAGCTCTGTCTTACCCCTTGTCTTGAGGGCCACATTATTTTGTATTCATATTTAGGAGATGGATTAGACTACCTTCTATTTAAAATAATAATAAGGGTAATAACAGTCACATTCGCCACTCAGGTACAATGCACATAAACAGGGCTTCTGTATGGAAACAATAAGGTTCTAATTCGACATCTGACAACTAACTGGACTGTGATCAGCAGAGAACAGGTTACTAAGAATCCACTTTAAAATAATGCCTGGCATGAAGTGCAAGGGTTATGGTCCTGACACTAGATGGCCTGAGCCTGAACTTCCAGTTCCGGCATAAAGGAAATCATCAGTAGTATGCACTGTAGAATACAGCCACTTGGCCATATCAAAGAAGAAACACTAGCAATCCTGGCAGTGAAGGGGGGAGAAAAGAGATGTATGGATTGCAAGGAGATTGGGTGGATGGAAGGCTACTTGAATCATCTTAAAGCGGACCCAAACCAAACATTTTTTTAATTCAAAATATTTAGTTGCACCACTCTGACACATACAAAGATAAAAAAAACACTCCATCAAGCCTATGAGCATTTCAGTGCATGCTTTTCACCCTCCTCTTTTCATAACTAGGGTTATACAGGTGGCAGCAATGAGCAATTCCTGCTTTTCCGGACCCCACCTACTCCACCAGTTTGCCGGATTCTGTCCCGGCAATATGAAAGGAAGGGAGGTGTTCCTCCAATAAATGTAAAATATTTTATATTTGTCATCGTGCAGCTGAAAAAAGGCTGCTATTATTATAATTTAGAAAATAGATTGTATTTCTGAAATCTTGTATTTTTAATTTGGGTCCACTTGAACAGCAGAAAGCTGGCACTAAAAAAATAACACAAGATTAAAGAGAATCTGTACTCTAATATTCTTACACTAAAAAGCATACCATTCTATTCCTTATTTTCTCCTGGGCCCCTCTGTGCTGTTTCTGCCACTCTCTGCTGCAATCCTGGCTTGTAATTAACAGTTTTAGGCAGTGTTTACAAACAAACTAACCAGCTTCTAATAGGCTCAGCTAAGCATAGTGTATGAGTCATTCAGAGTATGCAGGGGGCCTGCAGAGGGTGTGTATCGCTTCTACCAATCACAAGCAGCCCTGCACATTCCACACAATCAAGCTTTAGCCCGACAAACAGGACAGAGGAAAGATACATTGATTTATTACAGAGACAGTGCAGTTAGGAAAGACTGCAGTAAGCCAGAGCAGATTAGAACAGGCATAGGAACTTATAGGATAGAAGAACTAAGGCTGAAAAATTTGTTACAGAGTCTCTTTAAGGACTGAAAAAGCTTTTTAAACCCTAAAGGGAACATATGTTATCTATTTGTGATGAGCACTTAAAAATAATTAGAAACCAGTGAAACATTATAAATTTGTTCTTATTTTATATTGCATTATAAACTCTTAACACAGCTTACCGCACTGCAATGCTAATCCTATGTGGCATTCACAGTGCGCCGTTAACGTCGCATTGTAACGTGTAGAGTTATGCATTACCAGGTACAGGAAAGCATACTTTTTATTGCCTGTATGCTTTACTGTACCTACTGTATGTGCCGGTAACACATTGTTAATATGCATTACCACCTATTTTTGGAGTTGCATTATAATCCTGCGTTGCAACTTTAACATCGCATTACAACGCATCGTCCCACTGTGAATGAGGCCTAAAGCTCCACCTGGTAAGGTTTTAAATTACATTTTAAAATATATTTTTTAAATTAGCTATAAAAAATAAACAAAAAAACCTATATATTTTCTTTAAACTGCCAATATATCTGGTACTAGTTATTAGAAGCAAACTAGTTGATGGCTTCAATGACCATTAACCGAACTCCGCATTTTACATTTCTGGAACGGCTGACTTTTCTAACATTAACTTTCTATTGACTGCAACTTCTGACTATACATTTTACATTACACAATGCATGTTTGTGAGAGGTTTGCTTCTATGAGCCTGTAATAATTATGAACCCTCAAACAGTCATACGGGATGTCCAAAAAGTTTCACAATGACTTCATATATCACTCTCACAGGCACTGGCATAACAATAGGGCCTGCAGCCCCTGCTCAGAATTTCTGCAGGGGGGCCCGGTGGGGCCTAGTTACGCCCCTGCTCACAGGTATATTCCTACAGGAATATGTTAAAGTGCATCTTCTGGCAGAAAGTAAAAATATTCTTAAAAATGTTTATTCTCTGTTGTATACCGGATAAGTGTCATAAGCCATCTCTGTCACTTCTACCAGGTGGGAAAGAGCAAAAAGGAAGGTAAAAGATTTGGTAGGCCAGATGATTACTAATGTTTGGGAACTCAAGAAACAAAAAGAGAAAGGGTGGACATCAATGTGAAAGTCTTATCTGTAAATGTATTAAACCATAAAACAAACAGCATAAGAAATAAAGATGAACATGTTTAGTTCATCCTGCTACATTTCACTTCAAGTTCAGGTTATGCTGGGAATACACAATGAGTTTTTTCGGCAGATTTACTGTCTGATCGATTTTTCCGATTGATTTCTATTTACTTCTATGAGAAAGTCGATCAGAACAATTATCAAAATCAGATTGGACCTGTTGGAAATTATCCATTGAGCCATCTATATGCCAAAAAATACTCATGGTGTATTCCCAGCACCCCTAATGCCATCACCACTGATGACAAAGCAACATTAGAGCGAATATGGATGAGAGTTGAATGTAGTCTATAGGTTCTTTGGTTGACAAATGGAGACCATGTAAATAATAATTAATGAAAATAATAATTTTTTACTTTTTAAGTTTTCAAACTGTAGGGGAACTTTGTTGGCACTCTGCATGAATGGGCTGACATACAAATTCTCTAATAGAGACATATTTGCGAGGCATTGTATTTTTTTTTCCATTGTAATGTTCATGTGGCTTAATGGACGTAAAAGTGTTTAAACATCTACATGTTCAATTACCCTGAAAGCTATTTATGGTAACTGAATGTATTATTAAAGCAAGCATGGCAGAACTCTGATCATTTTTATCGACCTCCTCGTAATCAAGGACTGCTGCCACTACCATTAACTATTCTTAATTAGGAATGGATTATCAGAAATCATGTCCTTTATACTGCAAAATAACAACCACTTATATCTGACTTTCCAATTACATTTTGCCATGGTATTCACACTGCTGAGGAAGTAACTTTATGGGCAATCCAATTTTTATTTTAAAGTAAAACAAAGTCCACATATATTAAAGCCTATTCAATATTAGTTTATGTAATCTTTTGCTGTTACACCTAAATCTATCTCACGTAATCCTCCTTGTCCTGACTTGAGAAAAGGATAAGCAGAAACCGTGCTGCCCAGTTTGCTGCTTCTTTACAATAGGTGAAATTACAGTGATGACACGGCAGTCTCCTGCTTCTCTTCACTGTTCAATCAGCAATTCTTGATCTGCCTGCCTTTTTTAATGCCTGTACAAACACGGGTAATGACCGCCTCAGCGGATAATACGGCTTGTGTACATCAGCCCCTGAATGCTGCTCGGCAAGCAATCCACCAGTCGGATCACCTTGGCCGAGTGATGGCCGATAGCTCTATTCTCACCACTTGCCTAGCCCAATGTTTGACATCACATCAGCGGTTATCCATTGTATCTCTGCCCCCCATGAAACAAAGCACATAGTTAGCATGTAAGCTAACGATGTCGTGTCAGTGATGTCGCCCAAGGGATCAGGTCTCAATCCCCTTTGGGGCGTTATCAATCAAGAGTGTAGCCTTTACAGTACAATGGCAAAAACTAAGATCAGGTAAATGGCTGTACTCTATAGTTGAGCCATGTAAAGCCACCTGGGCCAGCAAAGGGAAAGATGGTGAGAATTAAGTATCCAGCTGCATATCGGTCAGTTTATATTACCCTAGGTCAGTGATCTGCAAACTTGGCTCTCCAGCTGTTAAGGAACTACAAGTCCCACAATGCATTTGCCTTTATGATTTATGACTGTGGCTGTCAGACTCCTGAAATGCATTGTGGGACTTGTAGTTCCTTAACAGCTGGAGAGCCAAGGTTGCAGATCACTGCCCTAGGTGGAAAGACGTTCTTTGTGACACAAGGTTCCGATTGTTACAAAATCTAACAGTGGAAGGTGAGATTTAGGTCTTTTTACTTTCAATTTTCGTTTTGATATTAGACTCTAGGGATTAATTTATAAAATTATAAATAAACTATTTTCCCAGGTCGTCAGATTTTCCCCATGCTGAGTGTTCTACTTAATTATGAGGCTAATGAAAAAAAATACACTTTTTCACCCTTTTGTGATTGATGAAATTGTAATGGGAATTCATTGCTTTTAATGCAAAACTACGAATGACAAATATACAAACGCAAAGAATCAAAGACGTGGAGAAAACTAGAGGTGAAAAGCTTTACATTCCATCACTTAATAAATTGGCCTTGAATTTCTACACACGGTATGTGACCAAGTAGAGGTTGATGTAGAACGTTATTTTATTTCTTGCAATCTTGGAATTCAGCTTCAACAAAGAAAACACACAACGGGCATTAATAAACATCAGTGTACATTTTCCAAGCGGCCTGACAGCTTGCAAAGACAAATTGCAAGACTCAGTGAGGCTTAACATATTATGAATTTCATATTTTTCCTACACTTCTATCCACACACATCAGCAATTTAGTTACTGAGCAGCACAAGGAAGCAGAGAGCATTAGACAAATTTTGTAATTTGCATGATGAGTCGGGGGAAAAAGCCTGGAGATATTTTATCTATTAAACAAGATGAGGGTCATTATGTTGAAATCTCTACTAAGGTATTGTGCATAATGCAGCAAAAAAAAAAAATGGCTAGCAATAGGGAAAGAAATCACACGGCAAAATTACTCGACTCTCCTCCTTTAACAATATCGCTCTCACAACTGTATTTAAAAGGAATTTGTTTTCTTTTTTTCTTCTTACTCACTGCTGTACAATCATTTTTTTTAATATATATTTTTAATAGCTAACTATTTCATGTTTACCATTCAATGGAAGGTTTGGCAAAGCTAGGTGTCAACTTAAAGGGACTGTACATTATTTTTTTATTTTTATTATTTTTCAAGCTCTAAAATCTGGATGATATTTAATGTTACAAATAAAAATAAAAATCACATGTTTAGGACTCGATCCACTGGTTTAACAAGAACTGTAAATTTAAAGACTACTTGTCTTACAGTGTAAAAAAAGAGAGCCTGCAATGTAAGACCCCGTTTACACTTAATCAGTTGCTGTGCGTTAGTATGCGTTACTGCGCATTGGTATGCGTTTTTCCATAGCAGTGCATTGCGAAGAAGATTTCAGTTAAAACGCGTTTTGTGTGAACCGTGCCATAGGAAAACATTACTAGGCATTACTTTGAAAATCAGTTTTCTATCAGTTATAACTGAGAGCAACTGATTAAGTGTAAAGGACCCTAAGGCTCTCTATTACTGCTGTAAGGATCAGCGGGTGTTAGGGATAATCACTCACCAACTCGCCCATAATTAATTAATGACAGAAACTCTGATTACTGGATTTCTCTACCAATATACAACTGAGTGGGCAACTTCCTGTAGACCTAATCATGTGCCCTCAGCTCTCAGAAAAGGCTTAAAAATTACTCATGCAGTGCTATATGTCATCTGAGGATGCACAATGCTTATTCCGGATACACTTTACATAGTATCTGTAGTTCTACTTTAAAGAGTCAAAGTGATGACATAATGAGATAAAAGTGTGTATGTACAGTCCCAATCATACTTCAGAGTATTCAAAATATTTTGAAAGGTTAAAAAATTCAATGTTGGTAATTTGTTTTTCAGCAATCAGACTGCAGTGGACTGTAGCGTCTCAGTGATAAAGAATTAGAGGTCATAAAACGCCTGTGTGACTGTGAAACACTTCTGAGAAAAAATACAAATTTATTTAAACTATTTAGTTCAAGTTTTTTTTGTATTGAGTCACAAATGATTCCCCTAAAACGGTCAAACGTTTAAACCTAGTTTTTTTAACCTTTAAAATCTACATAAAGATGTGTACAAACACTTAATTAGTTTCACCCACAGGAATCAGCAATCATTTGGGCCAAGTGCTGTAGAGATGTAGACACCAGTGGGTTAGCAACAAGCTCTGTTGCTGTGGAAAGTGAGAGGGGGGATGATAAGTGACACACAATGGAGTGCCTTCCAGCACAAGGGGAAAGGAGAAAAATACGCTTGAACAAGACGATCTGGCGTCAATACTGTACACGCAGAGATTGCAGAGATGGCCCTTGATTGATTGGCCTATAAGCGTTTAGTGTGAGTACGAAGCATAAGGTGAGGTTCCCACTTGAGCTGGATCTGGAGCAGACAGTATAGTGTTCCCTTTGATAGTCCCTTGTGGTTCGGTTGGTGCCCGGGACAAATGTCCACTCAATGGGAAAAATCGCAGACCGCACAAAAGCGGTCTGCTTACTGCAACTGACCCAGCAGACTGACAAGTGTGAATAGATCCTATATGTAGAATAGGATCCGTTGACTGTTAGTTTTCCGATGTGATAAACTGGACAAAAAAACAGTCAGTCTTTTGCTCTAATGGTAAAACGGTCTTCGACTTTATGGTTCCAGGAAATTCCTATATAAGATCAGCACTATAGACTAAATACAATTGTTTAACTCATCAATTTATTTTCACTTCAGGTTTGCTTTAATGATGGCGTGGAGCCTCCATGAAAGATTGCCATTACTTACATCTGCTAGAATTCAAACTACAAGACTGCAACAGCACAGGCAGTGATCTGATGGAAGTCAAAGCCATTATTAAACATTTTCTGCATTCTAGCTATGTTTTATTTCCTCTGCTATACTTAATAAGATTTCATGATTGAGAAATCCCTGAGGATGAGACACATATACAGTCATGACATAAATATGAAATTACCCAGCAATCCCTTCTCTTTCTAGTGCAGAATAGAATACTACAAACACGGCTCTTAGCATTGAATCTCTGTGTATTTTGTAATGCCTGTAAATTCATATATAGATCCATCTGTCTATCCATCCATCTATCTGGTAAAAACAAGAGGGCTCACTGGTGCAATAACTTATTTATTTACCAAAGGATAAAAGATAAAATACACTTACAAGATGGATACTTGTAATTTGCATGTCCCCCACCCTGAGGTTAGAGCCGGTCCCCCTCGAGCTCAAGTGCAGGAAACAGCCCTCAGACATCAGGGATGCCCACCGCTGGCCACGGCAGTGCAACTTTTCAAGGGACCAGCTCGAGGGGGACTGACTCTAACCCCAGAGTGGGTGACATGCGGATTACTAGTATCCATATTGTAAGTGTATTTTATCTTTTATCCTTTGCGCAATAAAGAAGTTAATGCACCAGCAGAGAATAGCAGAACTTCTGCTGAAATTGGAAGTACATTTCTTTTGGGTGCCATCACTGCTAGTATAATGATTTTAACACAACTTTACTAAAGGTAATTACATCTGCAGGGTGAGACCGATCCTGTCTATCCATCCATTCACTTATGTGTACTTCTATGTCACGGCCTTTTTGTCTACCCATTTGTCCATTTGCCTGTCCACCCGTTCACATACCTATGTATCCCTCTGTCCATCACTGAGTGTGTCTCTTGGCTAGGAAACTACCTGCATGGAGTTATGGTCTCCCCATGTTTGTGCAGGTTTTCTCCGGGGTGGCGGTTTTCTCCCACATCCCAAAAACAGGTTTATGTATTCCTTCCCAAAAACAAATTGAACTGATGCAGGGTACACACGATGCAATATCTCATCCAATCGATGGGAATCTGATGATTATTTTTATCATCATGCCCGATCTGCTCAATAACAGGTTTGACTTTCCAAAGCCATCACGTGATAATCAATCCCGTTATCGATTGGGAGCACATGTACACACCATACAACTTCCTGTCAGATTACCAGTCAATCGGATGGGTAATTGCATCGTGTGTACCCAGCATTAGTCCACAATAGGAATAGGAACATCATACAATGACTGACCATGGTAGGGATTAGAATGTGAGTTACTCTGAGGGACAGTTGGTTACATGACTTTATACACTACATAAAAGGGCTGTGGAAGATGTCAGTTCTGTATAAATACACAATTATAATAATAAATGTATTTGTGCCTTGATGAACATGATGCATCAGACCTCCAGCCTAGCAGAGCAGTAGGAAGCTGAGGTTGGTGAGACTGTACTTTCTCTTCACAAAGCTAAAAATAATCACAATTAAAAACACAGAAGCACAGTGAAAAAAGTTCAGCCATGACAGAGCAAAGCAAACGCCCCGGCAGCTCGCGCTGCACTGACACACACTGCCTGATCCGGCTTTCAGCTCTGAAGAACTTCACATAGCAACATCCATTTTCAACAGCATTTAGAAAAATAAAAAAAGAAAAGAATGAATAGCTCTTCAAATGGATTAGCACAATAAAGCAGAACAGAGTGTGGTGATTAGAACTGGTGAAAGATACAGAATAATTGTGCTGTACAGGGCAGCCAACATAATGCAATTTGCCCTAGATTTTATCAGCTGCTCTGAAATTTTACAGCTGGGTTGGTTATATAAAACAAGTCAGTGGATGATCTTGTAAAAAGGACATTAGGCAATGTAATGTAATGCAGGGGTATATTTTTTTCATATGCATCTATACTCTGTAGACTGCGAGGTCTTTTTGGCATATTTGGAAGATACAAAAATCAGCATCAATAATAGGGGATTAATAGGCAATCCGCCCATCAGATAGGAAACTACAACCTTTTGATATCTGTTATACAGTATGATCTCATTATAGTAGACTCCAAGGGACTAGGAAAAGTGGATTACTATATCAGAAATTGACCTGAAAATCGCCCAGCATGCCGATACATTCTCTGCTGCAAAGGACCAACTCTGTCCTCCCATCGAAGGTACTTACAAGCACTTGCACATTTGGTGGACAACAAGGTTAAGTATACCTGAGGGTTGCATAGCTAGGCTGGACAAATAACTAGTACAGTATCCAGGGCTCCTTAACCACTTCAGCCTACAGCTTCGAAAATCTTATGCATCCGAGCAATGTTCACCTCCCATTCATTCGCTAATAACTTTATCGCTACTTATCAAAATTAATTGATCTATATCTCGTTTTTTCCGCCACTAATTAGGCTTTCTTTAGGTAGTACATTTTGCTAAGAGCCACTTTACTGTAAATACATTTTAACAGGAAGATTAAGATAGAAATGGAAAAAAAACATTATTTCTCAGTTTTTGGCCATTATAGTTTAAAATTAATACATGCTACAGTAATTAAAACCCATGCATTTTATGTGCCCATTTGTCCCGCTTATTACACCATTTAAATTACGTCCCTATCACAATTTATGGCGCCGATATTTTATTTAGAAATAAAGGTGCATTTTTTCAATTTGCGTCCATCACTATTTACAAGCTTATAATTTTAAAACATTTAATAAGATACTCTCTTGACATGTATATTTAAAAAGTTCAGACCCTTAGGTAACTATTTATGTAGTTTTTTTTTTTTTAATTGTAATTTTTTTTATTTTATTTTTAATACAAAAATGTATTTGGGTATTTGGGTAATTTTAGTTTGGGAGGTAAATAGCCAATTTTAGATGTAATATAATGTATTTTTTTATTCAATACAGGTATGTGGGTGCAGTTTACTATTTGGCCACATTCAAAAAATTCCTGGATGCGAACGATGTAAAATGAAGAGAAGAAGTTTCCTGGGGGCAGAAATACCACGCTCTCTGATGAGAAAGCGTCGGTATTTCTGCCGGGGACTTAGATCGGTGAATGGGAATTATATTCCCATTCACTGATCGGGGGGCCAGCGGGAGGCAGCGGGAGCGCGCGCGCGCCCGATCGCGCGCACCACACGGCTGCAGCACCACTGCCTATCTGGACGGATATATGCGTCCAGATATGGCGAAGTGGTGACTCCGAGCTCAAACTAGAATAGAAAATGGTACTCACCTGGGGCTTTCTGCAGCCCAGTGTAGGTCTGGAGGTCCCACGCCGGCGACACCGGCCAGCCATTTTTGGACAGCCCTTGGGAGAGGAGCCAGGATGCCGGCGTGGGACCTCCAGACCTACACTGGGCTGCAGAAAGCCCCAGGTGAGTACCATTTTCTATTCTAGTTTGAGCTCGGAGTCCCTTTAAAAAATTGCAGCTGTCACTGAATAGAGGCAGCCATTTGCTTCCTATGAGTGGGTCCAATACCTCGGTGGGGGGACTTGCAGCATGTGTCCTGCAAATTCTGCTCACACTTGAGCCAATCATGAAGCCACTCTTCAAAATGCAGCAAATCATAATAAGCCACTGGCATCTGTAACGTGAGTAGCTCCGATACCTCCGTGGACAGGACTTAGCACCCTCCTCTAAACTCTCTTTAGTTTTGCAGCGAGTAGGCCCGCTCTGATCTGCACTAGAAGTGAAATCCTGTACTAGGCCCGACACCCTACCAGGAGCGTCATTGCTAATAAAGGAAGAGATACCTAGAAATGCATACAATCTCCTGGAAGAAAAGTGACGATACTTTTATCAGTGATTGCAAAGTGAAAGTGGTAACGCTACATCCTCTTGTTTACAGTCACATTTTTCCTCATTTTTCCAGGCTGCTTATTTGTACAGTACTGTATATCCAGTGCCGGTGCTATTCTTGCCATACAATTGTTATGCATCAATTAACTTGCAACCAGCCTGTAGAGAGCACCCGACCATGGGTTGCACACTGACATATGACACATGCACCGCCCACTGTTTAGTGTCACATAGGAGCCAAAAAAACATGTTTACTATAACAAAAGTTTTATTATATCAGAGTTTACTATACCAGGCGTTGCTCACATAGACTTATAATGGAGATTGGCTGGGAACTGTAGAGGTAGTTTACTATACCCAAATGTTTACTAATTCAGAGTTTATTATAACGAGATTATACTGTACTTCACCAACTGCTGCTCTGCAAAGTAGTATTATCTCAAAACAACGTATTTCCGAGTTATCGTCCCATGTGCCCATAAATCAATGTAATGCTTCCCCTTTCGGACAGTGAAAAGACCTGTGCACATAATTTACTTGTAACCAGGAATCCTGGTTATTACCAGGAATTATGGTGGTGCAGCCTATTTCTATACAGGATATCTATTTTTTAATGTTTCTCAAGACAATACCATCTTCCCTGTCAACTGCCTGTCAACTGTATCATTACTTGTAACCAGGAAGACATCCAAACTTGCAAAACAACTTTGTCAAATGAAGTTATTTAAAGCTCGTCTGCAAGCACAAATCTAAAGATACCAACAGCTTAGCAATGTATGCTCAAGGGACTACTGTAGGGGGAAAAATAGTTGAATTTACCTGGGGCTTCTAATGGTCCCCTGCAGACGTCCTATGCCTGTGCAGCCACTCGCCGATGCTCCAGTCTCCGCCTCCTGTTTACTTACAGAAGTCAACAAACCACTGCGCCTGCATGGCCGCATCCTTGATCTTGCTCATGTTCCCGGGAGGGTACTGCACAAACGCAGACAGTACCGGGCCTGAGCAGTACACTCCCAGTGATGTCAGCAGGAGCGAGTATGCAGCCACGAAGGCCAGTGGTTTTCCGATTTTAAAGTCACAATTTCCGGAAGTGAACGGACGCAGGGAGCGGAGCATCGGTGAGTGGCTGCACGGGCACAGGATGTCTGTGGGGCACAATTAGAAGCCCCAGGTACGTTCAACTCTTTTTCCCCCTAACCCCCTACAGTACTCCTTTAAGACAGGGTGCACACTATTCCCTGCGTGAGCATCTTTTCCTTTGTCTGACCCTCGGCGATTTGCAATTTTTCCTCTTTGCTTGCGACTTTTGTGTTGAAATACAACAGATTTACAAATGAGGGCGATACGTGGACAAAAGCGAGGGCTGTGTGATTTTTTTTTCTCATGGAAAAACACCCCCACAAAAATGCAATGTGGTAGACTGCAAAGGAAATTCCAGAGCAGCCTATTAACTTGTATTACAAGTGCAGCAATGCATGGTTTCCCAGGTGTGGCAAAAAGCATGCGATTCTTTTTTTGGGCAAAAATAGACTGCAGCTATTAATCCCATCTTCACATAACACAAGGCAGCCAAGAATAGATGGTTACATGCTCTGTAGGTGCGGCAACTGCTTGGATTGCAAGAAGGTGGGCACAGACAGAATCTCTCTGAGAAAGTTGGAACCTACAGCATTGATGGCCTGTGTTGCAGAATGTTTTTAGTGCCTGGGCTACAGGCCTGTTACTTAAAAAGTGGATCTACTCATCAAGGACTATAAACACAGAAGAAACAAGCTCTGCACCCGAGTTGCCTACACAGATGTGGGAAACATTTTTGTCTATAGGGGGATTTATTCCATCTTGTAGCCAGCTATTTGACGCCGTTTTGGTCTTCAGAATAGCAAGGAATAAAACAGCTGTGTGCATGCTGCATTACATGAATAATTAATAGCCTTCTCTATAATGAAAGCAGATTTATTGAAAACCTGAACCAAGGGGAATATGAAACTGCTATTGTGGACCTCTTCCTAAAAAGTATTTTCCAGCAGTCCTCATGAACCTTTGCCAAACACCGACCTCGTACACACGTTGGATTTTTCTAAACGACCAGTCGTTTGGAAATTTGAATGGCCGGTCGTTTGGATGTCAAATCGGGCGTGTGTATGGTCGTTCAGCTGATACGACCGACCGTACACAAGCCCGATTTGACGTCCAAATGGCCAGACGTTCAAACGTCCAAACAACGGGTTGTTTAGAAAAATCTGACGTGTGTACGAGCCTTAAAGAGAACCAGAAATGAAGAATAAATAGTTTTATACATACCTGGGGCATCCTCCAGCCCCATAAGCCTGGATCGTTCCCACTCCGCCATCCTCCGCTGCCTCTGTCCGCTGGTACCGTGTCCCGTAATTTCGGCCAGTCGACGCAAGCGCAGTGCGCTCCCTCCGTACTGCGCAGGCGCATGCGTACAAAGCTGGAGGGAGCCCCTGTGCATGCGTACAACTGGTCGCGTCCGGCGGAAGTGACGGGACCCGGTAGTGGCAATAGAGGCAGCGGAGGATGGCGGCGTGGGAGCGATCCAGGCTTATGGGGCTGGAGGAAGCCACAGGTATGTATAAACTCTTAATTTTTAAGGATCCCCTCGTCTCTGGTTCCCTTTAAGACCCCAAAGTGCGCTCCTCCATCCCTCCCACCCCAGCCATCACACACTGATTGCTATTGGACTAAGAGGCCCCCCAGGGCCTCTAACACCTTAGTCTCTAGTTATCTGGCTTGCAGTCATTACCATGTATCTCCTTTTCTTATTTCTCTCTGCTTCAAACAAAATAGGGGAATGAGAGCTGAGTGAGTTGTGTGCCCCTTCCTACACTGCGCCCTGAGGCTGGAATCTCTCTCACCTCTGCTCAGCCCTGAATATACTCAAAACCCCAGCATGATGGCCAAGCAAACAGCATTTTTAAAAGATGTTAGCAAAGACAGCATCCATACAAAAAAGAAAACAGTTCATTTACAGAATTACATGCAATGTAAGTTTTAACAATGTATCACTTCTCATGTTTACACTCCCACTATTTGAATGAGTCTGAGAAATAAGTAGAGAAACAGGTTACATGATTAACACCTCTAAAAATGCAAAATGATGTCTTTATGGGGTTCTGCCTAGAAGAAACTGCTCAACATTTGTAATAGCAGAAAGTCTAAAACACATCCTAAATGCCATTGAAACAAAAGCCAGGGCACACAGGAGCCAATAAGCCAGTTTTCCCCAAATATTTTCAAGTAGATCAAAAGCAATGATTAATAGATGTTACAAAACCACTTGCCATAACTGAGTACTATGAAGTTATGCTGCAGTCGCCTAAAATTAAAGGAACGATGTGCTGCTGGGAAGTATTTTAAACTCCTTTTTAGAACAGTGGGCATTGGCTACTCATCTGTTATTTTGGGGCAAATACAGTGCTCGATCTATACTTCCCCTAACACTGTTCATGTACAGTTTAATGACAGTGGACAGGGCACAAAGGTCCACATACTTTTAGTAAACTATACGAAGTTTCAATCAATGGCTACCTAATGGACTGGGGAGGAGGCTTTCTTAGGATGTCTGATACAGTAAATAAATGTATTGGTAGCATATGAGTAGACGTACATTTTTAATACATTTATAATACAACTACAGTCAATGTTGTTCTACATGGACTGGGGCAGGGGTTTTATTGCCGACAGCAATGCTTTGGAGAAATTCACACATCCTGTCCCAGCGATACAACAGGTAGTAAGTCGGAAATCTCACCAAAGGAAAAGAAAATTCAACTTTTGAAAGTTGTCACCAGACCAGGCAGGTGCCCATTTGGGAGATTTTTCCCAAATCCTGTTTAGAGGCTGTTAAATTGTTTAACCCATGTCACCTTTTGTCTCAGCGCCAACTGTGACAGAGATAGAAAGAATTGGAACATCCCCATAAAGAGAACCCGAAGCGAAAAAGTATATGAAGGTTGACATATTTCCATCCTTTTAAACAATACCAGTTGCTTGGCACCCTGAGCACTCTGGCATTAGTAGTGTCTAAATCACACACCTGAAATAAGCATGCAGCTAATCTTGTCAGTTTTTTGTCAGAAACCTCTAATCTGCATGCTTGTTCAGGGTCTATGGCTAAAAGAATTAGAGGCAGATGAACAGCAGGACAACCAAGCAATCCGTTTGGTTTAAAATGAAATAAATATGTCATTTTTACTCCTCTTACTTCAGGTTCCCTTTAATAGGGACAGAGATAATACTCCTCCTCATTCTATCCAAAACTAAAAACAATAACATGGCTGGAGTTCCACTTTATTCACAGAGCTAAACCGATCATGAAAATATGCTTTAGAAGTGGAATAAATAAAGAGACAATAGTTACCATCTCCAGGAATGATGCGCAAAGTTACAGTGTTTCCAGCTTCTTTGATTAAGTTGACGATATCAGAGTGGGACTTGTTGGTGATGGAACACCCATTGACGGCCAGTATCCGATCGCCCACCTTCAGTTTACCACAGCGATCCGCTGGGCTCCCCTCGATGATCCGACCTATTTTATGAGGCATGGCCACACAAGCATTTCCAGCTTTTGTATGTCACAGTTTGTGTTAGAGCGATAAGACATCGGAGGAAGGACAGGAGAGACGGATTGAGAGAGGAGACAGAAGGTTGAGGGTTAATAATGCATGAAGCACACAGTATTAGCTGAGCTGTGCTCAGGGTGAAGAAAACACTGGCTAAGCCGGCTAGTACCCCAGACAATACAGCTTGCTGCCCCATTATAGAGCACACAGGCCCAAATAATGTGCTGGACTTTGCTGGAAAGAAAAGGACTGCGCTGCAAGCCCCAGCAACATATCAGCTAACAACAACCAAACTGGAAATGCATAGGCTAGCTACTTATAAATGAAAGCACAACTGTACTTTTCAATCTTTCTTCTTATACAATTTTAAACTGTCATTGTACTCTCAAAACTAACATTTCAGTAACTACGGTACTCTTGGGTACATTCCCTGCATGTAAAAATGTTTACCATCACTGCAGAGAGCAGTACAGGACTGCTTACCTCTGGCTAATCGGCAAATGTAATTGCTGGCTAGGAGACACTCTCTGCCTGTGTCTTGATTCTGCTCCCTTCTTCTGCTGAATAGACACATCGCCCTGGCAACAGCTGAGTCACTTTAGCAGGATATGAGGGTGGCAATGATTACATTTGCTGGTTAACCAGAGATAAGCAAGACTTTACTGCTCTGGGCAGTGAAAGTAAAGATTTTTACATACATGAAATGCTTTTAAATGTTGTTCTTTTGTCCCTAAAATTAGTAACTGAAATTTTAGTTTTGGGAGTATAAGCCAACTTTAAATGTTTGATCTGTAGATCATGTCTGATTATTGCTCTTTGCATATCCAATCATATTTCTGTGAGTTACCATATATTTGATCATAGCCCTCTTCCTGAAAGAAAACTGCAGGAAAAGCTCCTAAAGCATTATGGGAGACTGCAGTGGTTGGAGATCTCTTAGGTTGCTATGTTTTACTGCATTCAGTACTGTCTAATCAAAAAAACCTCACCACAGCACAATGCAAACATTTTTCCAGACAAATGTATTATAATGCAACTTCAAGTGATTTACAGGGCTATTATAAACCCGTTGCCTTGAACCTGGATGTGGCTTGCTGCTTAGTGCCTAGTGTAAACAGAATGGAAGGGGTCAGCTCATTTGCCTTCAAGGCCACCGATCACCCACAATCCCTCACTCTGTATCATGCTTGCAATCTCCCATATCACAGAAAGACAAATAACCCACTTAGGCTTGCCAATGTTTTGTTCATGAATGATAATCAGCACAAAGAAAAGGGTCCCTTTTCCAACTCAAGATACTCTTCTGTACAAGTTAAGGCGGCCACACATTATGGAGCGGTCTTGATCCATTTTAGGCAGGTTTGATCATTCTTACCTGATCTGCCTAAAATGTTTTCCATGATGCACTGGTTTAAAGAGCAGAGTTATACAGACCAGAACAGGGAGCTGCAGACAGTATTGACTGCATTAGCAGGAACGAAGCAACCAAAGGGTGGTTTGGTACTACACTGAATAGTACAAAGTCATGCATAGTAGTGAGCATGATTAATTTAGATTTAAAAACACAGATAAGTGTTCAGCATTAATCACTATCTCCATTCTGTATCAAGAGAGCGGATTTATTTGAAACCCATGCAAGGGACACCTGGAGCACAAATGGAGCAGATCAAGGATTCTGATTGGTTGCTCAGAACAGAGGCTCCACTTCTGAACTCATTTTGCAACAATTCCTTGCATTTGTGATAAATCTGCCCCACGATTAAGGAGTGAAAATCGAGTGTAGCAGCACCCCTTGCTCTACCAGTGCGTGGCAGCCTTAAGAAATGGTTTTCATTATTATTTTCCCACAAAAAGAGCTAAGCCACTAGACAATTCACAAACGAAAGCCATATAGCAAAAGAAGCAGAGAGCAGCTGATAGCACACATCAGAGAAATACACACAGCTTGTCTATACATGGTAATGATCCATCTTATCTAGTTAAAGGATTAGTCTGTCTAAAAGTCATATTTTAAAGTAGTATTTTCATCCCATTTTTTTTCCTCTAAAGCATTAAATACAGTAAAAAAAAGAAGAAAAATGATAAACACCATGAGACTGCTTTGATGTATTTTGAATGCATATTTGCAACTCACTGAAGCTGATATCATTGGTGGCTGCATAACCAATTATCAGATGTACTCCTAGAGAAGAAATCAGTGAGCAAATAAAGGAGATAAAGTTCTTTGCTCTTGCCCTGGATACAGCAGAAATGTATAGTCTTGTTTACACAGTGTATGCACTTCTAGCTCAATCTGACAATTCTGCCTGGCAAAGGCAGGTTTATCAATTAGCAGCTAAATTAAGAGAAAAAGATGAGTTTTAACCTGTGAAAACCAGTCAGATGGTTTTAGCTGTTAATTGTATGCTGTTTTTAATGCTTTAGCCTATAGATGAAATTTGATGACAATACCACCAACAACAGTAAGAACCTGTAAGGATCAGTCACCCACTGCCTTATAGGCACAGTTCCAAAATACAGCAAAGTCCCCATTATCTGGAACTCAGGCAACCGGAAGTCTCAAGTAACTGGCATGCCTGATGGATAACGAGGACTATAGTTTTGGGGACATTTCAAATATTTACCAAGCCTCTAGCGATGTCTGGTGGCTTGTCTGCAGCTCCTAGAAGGATCCTGGCGGCCTTCGGGCACTATGCACGGAAACGGTCTGTCATCTGACTCGATGCAGGTCAGGTGACATGCCGACTTGAGTGCACGGAGGATGCCGGAGAGCAGTTAGGAGTCCGCTAGAATCCGCAGAAAAGCAGCTAGATGTTGCTAGAGGCTCGGTAAGTATTTAGAGGGAAAGGTCCGTGATGTTTTATCCGGTAAGCAACAGCTGGTATGCACATGTATCCGACAGTAGGCAACTCCTATCCCCCCCCCCCCCCCCCTCCAGATATTGGGGACTCTGCTGTAACAGGAACTAAAAACCGCTTTGTACTTATATGCCACAACTCAGACAAACACTTCCAAAAGGTGGTTATATTTTATGCCAGGGGGTAGAAAAGAAATAACCAACAAACATTTGTGTAATGGCAGAGGATATGGATTCATTTGAAAGCATTCAGTATAATAAAGCATCACCGACTAATCTGTACATGAAATATCACTGTGACAATTGTCACAGCAAGAGAATAATACTGTGGGAGAATGACATATAGAATAATTCACAGTAGTAACTTATAATGGCAACTCATTGAAAACAGAGAACAGTTAAAAGTTCCACATATTTTAAATATATACAGTATATTTAAAGAGTGATCTCATTGGGCATAATCTGCCTATTCCTTTTGCACAGATATGAAATATTTACTGTAATAAAGCCTTCTTTGATTTTCACATCAAAGCCAACAAAATGTTACAAGGCCTAATGTATATTTTATTTAGGACTGAGGCCAATCCGTTGATTGAATATTCCATGTTCTTCTATTCATTTCAGTGCCGAATGTGAGATTCCATTTTTATCGCTCCCACTGCAGTAGGGCTAGGCCATAAACCTACAGTCACACTGAAATTCCCTCATAATTACAGGTTTTTACTGTCGTCTTGGGCTTCAACTGACAGTCTCTTTCTTTATAGAATAAAAACCAGAATAAACACAAGACTCTGAAAGTGTATTAATCTTTTGCTTCAAATTACAGAAAATAAACTGACTATGCACACCCTGTATGTTTTATCAGAATGGCACTAAAACTCAATGGACCTCATTTATCAGAATGTCAACAGATCTAGTTGCAAACAAATTTCGTATTCAGCTTTCTATGGCCTACACAATGAAGACAGCAAGTAGATTGGCTGTTTTGTACACATATTTTTCTTTTGACATGTGTAAGGGAGGTGTGGGGAGAGATCAGTACAGCACAAGTCCCACCGACCTCTGGCAGTTCTCAGACAGCCCAGAGGTAGCCAAGGTGAAGGTCTCTCTTCTTCCTTTACATCAGCATCACCTGACTTTTCTACTTATTTTCTAGCCAAGTGCTTGTCTACTCACTGAAAGCACTGCCAGTAGTGTTACCAGCTCAAACAAAAACCAAACAAGGCAAATTCTAACAGAAATCAGGTTGACAATTGCTAAAAATCAGTGTGTGGGCAGAAAACCTCTCTCATGGCCCATATGTGCTTGGCAGACTAAACGACTTTCCTCTTACCTTTGGATTCAGCGGCTGGGTAGTCCAATCAGGTGTGATCATGTGACACCCAAAGAAAGAAGAACAAGAGATGCCATACTACACTTCCCAACATCCTTACAATCAAAAATATGTGCCCATTATGTGAGAAGGCAGACTTGGTGGTGAGAAATTGTAAGACTTCAGTCTGCTATCAAGAAACTAGTTAAGCCACATACACACTTGGGAAAAATGGTTGAGAAATTTAGTGTGTCTAGTGGTGTCCCCAACATCACATTGCTTATGCTAACCCCCCCCCCCAAATACAGTAGAACAAGCAGTGTGTCTGTACAGAAGATAAATACGAAATAAGCACTGGAATAGAGGGCTGCAGGAAGATCCACAGAGCCTGTGGACTATCTCACTATGGTGGTAAAGATCTAACTTTAGTATTATTTTTCACTTAGTCACTTAAGAATTGCTTTATGGCACTAGATGTCTTTCAGTGAACCTAAACTTAGCATTATATACCTATCTTTAGTTTGTTTCTGTGATGTGTGATTCTTAGTATGTCCTCAATTCCTTTATTGTCAATTCAGTTGACCATAGTAGCTGCTTTGTGCACAGCCTCCCTCTCTCGGAGATAACAAGATGGCAGCCCCCATGGCAAGTAACTCTGGCCAGCTAGATAAGCCAGTCTTGTTTCCTGAATGCACATTGTTATTTACATATGCAGAATATGGCAAATGAGATCAAGTTAAGTGTGTTCTTTTAAAGGCAATACTTATTACTTTACAAGGACTGCTTATTGAATCTGCCTTGCTGAATTTTTATTTAGCTGGGCTTTCATTAATCCCTCAATACAGGTTATGGGAGGGGTGCTTTGGCTTGGCTTGCATCTCAGTGAAGCTGAGTTTAGGTGCACAGCAAGCAAGCACCAAGACTTATGTTATGAGTAAAGCATTTCAAATGATCCTGAAGCACATTTCTCCTGAAATATGATCAAGGTGAAGTCATACAATTGTTCACTACTACTAAAATCAAGAAGAAATGTATCCTTTGCCAGGTGGAAATTCCATTATCTAATATATGTCAGTCTTACAAGGCCCAAGACACTTGGCATACAGGATTCAAAAGGTAGCCTATGTATAAACTAGAAGGGAGCTTAAGGACAACAATTAACAGATTTCCTCTCTCATTCCCCATTATCTTAACGAAGCCCACCTCCAGACTAAACTTGTATTTTAGTTGGGCAGCATGGAACATTGTTAAGATGCCCTTATTTTTTAATTGCTGTATCTAGAAGAAGTTTCTTTAGTTCTCGCCTTGACAGGAATTGTGTTAACCCTCTTCAAGAGGGACTGGCCATTGGCAAGTACAGTGCAATCCAGCCTAGTATGAACAAGCTCTTACCTTGCATTCAAATATCTAAATACTTCATTTTAAGAAAACCTGTAACTAAAAAAACCCTCTGGGGGATGCCTAACTTGGGAGAGGAAGCCTCTGGATCCTAATGAAGCTTACCCCCATCCCCCGGAGTCCCGGCAATCCAGCGCTGTGACCCCCGAAAACCGGCATCCTGCGCAGATGCACTAGCAGCTCTTTGTTCGGACTAAGGCTAAAATAGCCGAGCCAGATCATATCCGCTTTGCTGCACAGGCGCGAATCCTTTGCGCCTGCGAAGTAAAGTCGATCGATCGGGCAACGCTATTTCCGCCTTAGCTCGAAGAGCCGCTAGTGCGCCTGCGCAGGATCATGGTAGGTAAATATTGCCCGTGCACCCTTGTCAAGGGACTTTCGGGGGAGCCAGCACTGGATCCCCCCAAGCTTCAGAGGACGGGGAAGCCTCATTGGGATTCTGAGGCTTTCCCCTCCCGAGGTGAGTATCACCCAAAGGAGGAGGGGTTTTTTTTGTTTGTTTTTTACTGAGTCTCTTTAAAGCAAACCTGAAGCGAAAATAAACTTTTAAAGGATAATAAATTGTTTGGATAGCACAGCTAAAAAATAGAACATTTGCAGCAGAGAAACAAGTCTCGTGTTGTTTTCCAGTACAGAAGAGTTAAAAAAACTTTAGTTATCTAAGCAAAAGAGCTTCTCCGAACTCTTCGACCCACTGGTTCAAATACAGTCCTTTTTTTTCCGAAGCACTTAAACAGCCAAGAAAGAGCTTGAGTTAAAGTCTTACTGCAGGAAAGTTTAAAGGGTCATTACTTCTGCTTTGTTTTATAACTTACAAGACAGAGTGTGGTTTCTAAACAGCAAATTTGACAGAATGATGCAATGTCCCCCCCCCCCCCCCAAACAAAAAAAAAAACAACAACAACAACCCTATAACACTGAAAATTAAAAAAATGAGATGCTTTTCTTTACCATTAATGTTTTATGTGTTACATGATATGTACTACATCCAATTAATCGTACGTGTTTTTTTTTCGCTTCAGGTTTGCTTTACCTCAAAGTAGAGCAGTTCCAGAACAACCAATGAGGTTAAAGCTTTTCAGCAAAGCGTGGATTCTAACTGGTTGTCCTGAGAAACTTTTTTAGTTTTGCTCAAGTCTTCTTTGTTTCTGCTTTGATAAATCAGCATCACATAATCATCAGACTCACCAAAAGTAGTGCCAGCTTCCGGCCTGCTAACAGATGACACAATGACAAAGCCAAAGCCTTCATTTTCTCCACGTCGAATTTCCACATCATAAGGCTGAACCACAGTGCTGACTAAACCACTCCCACCGCCTCCTCCACTGCCAATTCCGCTGGTGGAGCCACTGCCAGAGCTTACAGTGTTTAGTGAGTTTTGGCTGCCTTGTGGTGTGCGCTTCTCCTCAGTCAGGGAGGCTGGCTGGTTGCTGCTGTGGTGGGAAGATGCTGGCGAGGCAGGAACTTCATTTTCTTTGAGGACTGGAAGATAAAACAAACTTATGAGAACACAACACAGGCCAGCCACAAAGAGAAATACTATACTACTGTATTTATCATGTCTTGAAATTTTCAGGAGATATTTCTTCGTTTAGACCTGTCTCCAGTTAAGCATCGAAATATTCCATCTCATGTAAGCAAAATTCCCAAATGTTAAATTTTTGTGTCAAATAAGCCTTCCATGGGTAAAAAAACATTAGTACTATGACCTGAAAGAAAAACAACAGTGGGCTTTAAAGACAGTGCTGTTGCTAAAGTTTGGCTCAGTTTTTATCAAGCTACTCAAGGGGTGATACACAGACAGCTGTCTGAGATTCAGGGCCGGCCCGCTCATGAGGCGGGGTGAAACTTATGCCTCAGGCGGCAAATTTCCAGGGGCGGCACCCGTCCGTCCGTGGGTGCGGGGAGCCGGCCGCCGAGCTGGAGGGGTAGCTGGCAGGACGGGGGTATTGGGCCAGCGGCGGGGAGGGGGGTCGGACCCCCCCCCCTCCCTCGCCTGGGTCCCCTGTCCTCCGCTCCCCTCCAGCCTTAAATAGAAGCAGCCGCTATGTGTTAGAGGAACGGGCGGGGAGGGCCCACCTCTTCCTCGTTCCAGCGTGCGCTCCACTGACGTCACTTCCTGCAACGCTGCAGGAAGTGACGTCAGTGGAGCGCACGCTGGGAAGAGGTGAGTGTCCTCCCCGCCCGTTCCTCTAACACATAGCGGCTGCTTCTATTTAAGGCTGGAGGGGAGCGGAGGTCGGGGGACCCAGGCGAGGGAGGGGGGGGGGTCCGACCCCCCCTCCCCGCCGCTGGCCCAATACCCCTGTCCTGCCAGCTACCCCTCCAGCTCGGCGGCCCCCCAGGCCGGCCCCGGGGGGGGGGGGGCGGCGTCGGTGGCAATTTTTAAAAAATTTGCCTCAGGCGGCAAAAAGTCTAGGGCCGGTCCTGCTGAGATTATTACACCCTGCTCCTCTAAGTGGCTGCTAAGGAGCTACTAAGCAGGTGATTTAGGTGACATCTGCTAATCAAGGACCTTATACACAGGCAAAACAAGTTCTCCAACTGATTGTCTACATAGGAGTAGGAATGCTTTCATGCTTGGAGTTGGACTATAAAGCATTCTAGTAAATAAAATGTAGGAGTTAATTTTGCTGCACAAGTTCCAGGTTACATCCTTACGTCACATTAGCTTTCCTTCTAACATACTAGTATATTTCAGATGAAAATTGTGAGGACGTCAGAATTTTGAATGGGATCTCAGGATGCAGAGTAAGATGCCAAGTGACTGTTACTTAAAAATGCTCTTTTGAGCCCTGAGGGGGAAACTGACCCACGCTGAGGCTACACATAATGTCTAAGACGAAACAACAGGTATTACTGCGACATGCTGACCCTACACGTAACGTCCAAGACAACAGGTATTACCTTGAAACGCTGACGCTACACACAACATCCAAGACAACAGGTATTACCGCAACGCGCTGGCGCTACACGTAATGTCCAAGACAACAGGTTCTATCGTGACACTAACACGAACAGTGCCAACTGCAATCACTTTCATATAACACCCGCCTCCATTCATTAGAACGTAAAAGGGGTTCATACTGAGAGGTTGAAGGCCACATTTCACTGAAAAAAAATTCTCTTTTCCTCCCAAGAAAGCCTCTGGGAAGAGGTGATGCTGAGACATCTAAATTAGAGATGATGAATAAACTGCACATTTTCTACCAATGCAAATGTCCTTGCAGTTTGTAGGCAGTTTGGAATTAGGTCAATCGAAAATCGGCAGAATCTGCGTTTGTATTGGTCAGATTTCAAGTCCAACACAAAGTGCAAGAAAATGTGCACATCATTGAGAATATCAAATCTTCATACTCCATGCACTGTGCAACTCCAAAAGTTTACTGCAAAGGCCTGCAACAGAAAGTGGACTCCCAGTTGATGTGAATACTGCAGACAACCAGTTCTAGTGTTACACAGCATCATGTTAAGTTAAGACAGTTCTTTTTATAATACAAACTAGTAGACCTAAGCCCATTTAAAAACGGGCTCTAGGTCTGTGTTTAAACCCTGCCTCCCTCCCCTCCCTTCTTATCCTCCCATGACCGCCGCACCGCACGCCGCGTACGCGCCCTGCTCCCGTCCAATGGCTGTGCCTGCAGCACATTTGCAGTAGCACGCAGGGACACACACAGACATGGGACGCAAAGAGAAAGGGGTTTTATTATAGAGGCTAACAAGCAGATTTGTGCATGCAGTTTAATTTACCCACAAATTAATTAAAAGGCCGACACCTTCACACACATGCAGAAGCCTTTTAATAGAATGCAAACACATCCTATGAGGGTTCAAAAAAATGCATATATTGTACCCACCTGGATATACTACTTTGCGTCTGATGGTTAGATTGACATGGCCTTGTTTGGCTGCTTGCTGCATGAGCTGTACTACAAGCTGATGGGACTTCCCAACTACAGCCGTGCCATCCACACAGATCAACTCATCCCCTGATCGCAGCCGCCCATCCGCATCCGCTGATCCCAGAGGCACAATATGACCTATGAATATCTAGAGGGAGAAGACACAGAAATTTAGGTGGAGAATACCTCATGCAGTGTGCAGAAATTATCATTATAAGTTTTCTAACATATTAAGGGCTCCTTTCATACGGGCAGCTGAAGGAGGTTAATTCACCAGCAGTCCGCTGCTATGCTATCTTGCTTGTTAGCACTTGTTTATCGCCTACCCCTAAATTGCCTATTAGTAGGTACATTCACTTGAATGGCATAAGGGATCACCAGTTGAGACCTTACTTCTTACTAGAACACATAGAGGTACTTGTTAATGTCAATTTTTCAGGATTTTTTTTTATACATCAGCTTCCCCGCAGCTGTGCACTACCCAACAGTTTTCAACTTCAGAGGACAGCCAAGCAACTGGTATTGTTTAAAGTGAATAAATATGGTGGCCTTCATACCACTCTCAGTTTATGTGTCCTTTAAGACTGCTGTCTGTCCAATAAAATTGCATCTCAGCAGAAAATGAAGCCACATTAACCAGTCAGGTATTTTGAAGTTATTGCAAAAAGTACAGTCATGCAATTTATATATAAAACTTTCAGCACTGCTAATTAATGCACATTTACTATCATAAGCATTTGAAAACTGGGAGGCATAACTAGGGATTTAAACAAGCAATCAGTTTCACTTATTTCCAACTCCAATTTTAGCGGTGGCTGCACGGTGTACTGGTTAAGGGCTCTGCCTCTGACACAGGAGACCAGGGTTTAAATATTGGCTCTTCCTGTTCAGTAAGACCCACCTAATTAGTAAAGAGACCTTGGGCAAGACTCCACAACACTGCCTACTGAGTGCACCCAAGTGGTTGCTGCTCTGGCTCCTTTAGTCCGCCAGGCGATATAAATGCTCCGTGTGTTGTCTTAGAATGAGTTAAGCAGGTGGGTACATAGAAGGACTGAAGAATGTCAAAATGTCTGTGGCTGATAGCATCTGAAGGCCAAATAAAATGTTTAAAAGGTATAAAATAAAATGTCATTCCTGTTCAATGGCCAATTCAGTTACAGTTCACAGAGTTCCTCTTCTAGCTAGCTATCGGCATTGAAGAGGTTTACAATCATGCACAGACAGCACAATAGCCTCTAGGACGTTTTATCTCCTAGTTTGGGTATAAATAAGAAAGAACAGGTCAGATGTACATCCCTACTTCTAATGAGGTTATAGGCTGTGAAAGTGGCATGCAGATTCTGGCGGTACCAGCTCATCACGGGGAAACAAAAGACAATGATTTTTCTAACGTTTATGGGCTTTCTTACTACTTGGGAACTTTTCGCATTAGTCCTCCTCCTCAATCTTTGAATGAAAAGTCATCTTTTATAGCAGTGCTTAAAAAAAATACTGAGCCGTGTGTGGCTAAGCTTTGGAATCTCCTGGTGACTCGACTGCTTCTGGAGAGCAGTAACCGCGGATCTGCCCAGCTTACGTTGCTGGGTCCGTGTATGTTCACTTACCCTCCACTGTGCATCTGGTTCCACTCATGTCGCCATAGGACCACTTTACGGGTCCACTGGCACCTCCGCCTCAGTCCTCTGCACTGAAGAAGAGCTGGAATACAGATCAGAGTCCCATCAGAAGCATCAGGCTCCCATTGGATCTCAGTGAACCAATGAGAATGCTCCCTGGAGAGGGAGGATTCCCATTTGTCTGTTGCAAACCAACGAGGAGACTGATGCTTCTGTTGGGGTTATGATCTGCTTATTGGCACTGAACCCGTACGAGTTGTCTGACAGTTTTGTATTGCTATCCATTGTTTTTCTGCATGTGAAAAATGCATCAGAAAAACTGGCAAGTGGAGACAGGCCCTTAGTGTGCAGTACACAGGGACATCAGATAATGCAGAGGCAGCACTCAATCTGATGCCAATCAATCCCGACTACAGTTGTACTACTGTTTGCTATATATTACGGATTGGGCATCCCGCTTATTGGCCGATTAAGAATGCGGAGAACGTTCCAAATATGGTTGTACACTAGAACACCATATTCTAGGTTTTTACTTCTCATAATCACGACCTATGACCTTGGAAAATTGTGCGTTGGGCTGTGTCACATGGAACTAAACATGATTAAAAGTGAACCTTGGATGATTCACTAGCGCTAATTAAAGTATAAATTAGTGGTTGTGTACCATCTTTGGTACACTTTAAGGACTCGTTTTACTGTGCTGCGTCACATTTGACTACTAATGAATATCGGAATTAAAAGCTATGTTTAACACTTAATTGTCCCACGCTATCCGCCCGCGGTCTGCCGTTCATCCGCACATGCCATCCCTGGTTAACTTTGACATCTCTGACATGTTTGATTTACTTTATTATTTAGTATTTATATAGCGCTGACATCTTCTACAGCTCTGTACAGAGTATTTTGTCTTGTCACTAACTGTCCCTCAGAGGAGCTCACAATCTAATCCCTACCATAGTCCTATGTCTGTGTATGTATTGTGTAGTGTATGTATCGTGTAGTGTATGTATCGTAGTCTAGGGCCAATTCAGGGGGAAGCCAATTAACTTATCTGTATGTTTTGGGGATGTAGGAGGAACCCAGAGTGCCCAGAGGAAACCCACACAGACATGGTGAGAACATACAAACTCCTTGCAGATGTTGACCTAGCTGGGATTCGAACCGAGGACCCAGTGCTGCAAGACAAGAGCGTTAACCAATACGCCACCGTGTTGCTTTAAACCCTCATTTTTGTTCTTTATTGTATTTTTCTGCTATTAGAGGGGCTGATTGATCCATAGATTGAAATTGTATATGTATTATATTTGACTGGGGTCAGGTCTGCAATAGGTAGAAATGCTGGTCCCATGTGTTTTAACACATAACATATGGCCACCTGAGTTGCAGTGCAATGTGACGCTATGCCCAAGCCCTAACTGATTACCTGATTATCACACTGCTGCAGCTAAGAGGTTTTTTTTTCATGTTGACCTGACAATATCTGTCAGTTGTGGGAGTCTTTTATTAGTCATAAGCCCAGGCAAAATGTAAGACAGATCCACAGACAAAACTTGAGCCTGATGGGCCATACAGACATTGGGCATGGTTGACTTGGCATTCTTTGACAATTATGCATACTCAGCTTAGCTGGAGTTTTCCTTAACTTAAAATTGCTGCATACTCTACTGAGCTGCTGTAATCAAAAGCTGAACACTGTTTTGTGCACTGCAAATGCATTATTTTTATATAATTCCCAGCAAGCGCATCCATGTGCACACATAATCCAATTGGCATCCTGAAATCTCCCTTATGAACATTATACACACTGTGTAGCGCCACCTGTTTTCAGGAACTACTAACCGGCTCCCCTGGCTCGTTCCCTCCAAGAATTCTGAATCCAAACCCAGTTTCTTTTCTCCACAGGAAGATATCATGCTCTTGGAAATCTGGAACTTGAAAGATAAAAGAGGGAGGGGGGGAGGGGGAAGAAAAAACAAGAAATGTTTTGTTATTTTACATGCAAAAAGAAAAAAGCCAAAATAATAGGCTGATACAAGGAACATGGCATTAATTATTCATTGTGTTGAGTTGCCAGGAAGAAAATCTGTGTACAGGGAAGGGATGCGAGCTGTCATACAGAAGCTGAAAAAGAGATGAGCCTGAGATAAAGAGCTTAAAAACAACCTGTTTCCTTGACGTTAAGGCAGCCATCTTGTATGCAAAGTCCATACACACAAGAGTGCTCATACTTGCCAAACTCAAAATGAAAAATTAAAATACATTCATTACGCCTTCACACAATCTGACCAAAAAAATACCTCAATGTTATCCATATCGCTACAAGCTGTACATAGTTTTCTTGAGATAGAGATATTTAGGAAGAACAAAAAACACACACATATCAAGGGACGAGTTATGTCAACTTTTAAAACTTGTGCGTCAGACACAGATTTCTGCATTGATTTATAATCGGTTCAGTCTATTGCTAGGATCAAGTTAAAGTGAACCTCCGGACAAAAAATCTACTCAGCAGAACTGAAAAGGCTTGGTGTTTCTTTAACAGTTTCACAGCATCAGAACTTTGTTTTTCTTACCAAAGCTTCATTTTTAGCTGCATTTTTAGCTAAGCTCCACCCATCAAAGAAAACTGCCCGGGCTTTTTTTTCCCTGATGCTGTGCAAAGCATGCTGGGATTTCCTATGTTGTTATTCACGTTGCCTAGCAACTGTGAGGGGTGATCAGCACACAGGACAGTTGGAACTGTGTCTCATGCTCCCTGTCACCTTCTTTCAACCAAAAAGATGGCTGCCCTCATGAAATCAAACATTTGCCTGTTCTTTTAAAACGGGGTGGGTAAGAGATTATATTACCTATTTTAATTAGCATAACTAATGTGAGTTAATGACAGTATGTTTGTTTAGGCTGAAGTTCCTCTTTAACAAAATGAAGGCCTCTTACATGCTAGACCAGTGCTGTTGAACTCCAGTCATCAAGGGCCAAATCTGTGCCAGTCTATAGGAGAAACTAAGAAATGTGATCTACTTGATAAATCACACCTTTCCTGATTCAGTCACATCAACTAATTAGAGCTGTGACAAAAATGTGTGAGGACCTCCAGGACAGGAGCTTGACCGCCATATGCTAGACAAAAAGTTGTTGTAAAAGAACGATCCATGACCGGCTGCCAGTCAGTTGTTCATTGAAAAATAGCCCAACAACAGGATAAGATATTAACCACAACTTCTCAAAGAGACAAATGTATCCTGGAAGATCCTCTTGGGCAATTAGGATTTATTTGTGAGACCTTGCATATAAATATTTTTAGATTCTGAACAACCATTGGCACAGGCAGGCATTCATAGCTTCTCTCATATGAACTTTGAATTAACGTCTCCATAAGCCATGTGTGATCTTGAATGCGTCACTTTCAGACAGTAATCAAACAACCGTGCAACTGCATTATGTACAAAAATCACATCATGAGGTAGCACTATTGCATGCAGCCGATTGGGCAACATTCGGTAATCATGTTTGACACCGGGTGGCCTTACCCAGTGGTGAAAAAACATCTGATGTCAAATCTGAGCATGGAAACAGTTGTGCTCAGATGCATGCATGAGGGGCAGGCATCTGTCTACCAACTGTGCCAAGTGCTAGCAAGCACCCGGCCAGTGGACGGGAGCAGCTAACAAGCAGTGAATTCACTGCCTTCAGCTGCTTATGGGAAAGAGGTCTTAGGAGCAGACTACATTGTTAATGAACTTTGGCATCTTTTTATATGGCTACTTGCACATTCACTGGAGCTGCATGACTGTTCTACAAGCATTTTCAACCAGTTTGGCTAAATTATTTTGTGAAATAGAGAATCAGGTCAACAAACAAAGCAGAAATAATTACGGATTCTTGACCTGTATCATTATGGTTTAGCTGTGTGCCTCTGAGCGAGCCTGGCTATGCCCATCAAGATATAAACCCTGTACGGCATCTCTACTAAGAAAGTGGTTCTACAAAGCCGAGTGACAAAATGGCTGCAGTAGGTGCTGGTCTGCACGATGCCTGCCTACCCAGGTCACAACTCCTCTCTACATGAATATTTGTTACACAATTGTTATCTTATAACCATGACAACAGGGTACCAGTGACAGAATGGAGAACTCAAGTAATTCTTCCATGTAAATAGGAAGTCAGAAAGCATCCTTTGAATGGACAATAGCAGGAAGAGATGGTGGATACGGCATTCTTCTATAGTAACAACTTAACTATTATCCATGTAGCATGTATAAACACAGGAAATAAAATAAATAAAGCCTTTAGAATACTTCCTGTTGAAAGAACACATAAATTAGTGCTAGTTATGTACGCATCCAATCTATATGGAGCATTAGGAAGCTTTTCCTAGCGGGTGGCCCATAAAATAAATGACTGTACTTGTGTATTGATCCAGGAGGACGGTTAAGCTTTACATAGAGATTCCCACATTAAGTTTAAACACTGTGCATGTCTGTTACAAAGCCCAGAGGCATCCATGGCTCCACCATTATATAAATGTATTGTGCCTATTTTCCTGTTGTGTGGCCTGAGGTAAGACAAATCTGAAACTGACAGCATGAAACAAGGCTGAAAAGGAACACAAAGTGAGAGGTGTTTGTTTAATTTTCAACAATACCAGTTGCCTGGCAGTCATGTTGATCCACTGCCTCTACTAATTTTTGCGATAGACCCCGACATGCATGCAGGTTAGACGTTTATGACTAAATCTGACAAGATTAGCTGCATAACTGTTTCAAGTGTGTGATTCAGACACTACAGTAGTAGTACAAAGAGATCATCTCGACTGCCAGGCAACTGGTATTGTGCAAAAGAAAATGAATATAAAAGCCTCGATATCAGGGGAGTCGCTAGAGCCTTAGGTCCGGGGCACAGGACCGGTATCCTGTCGGGAGTGCCCCGGATATGGGCGGGGATCTAGTGTGCCCGCATGCTGACAGTCCTCCCGATGTACAGGGTTAGCAGCGTCCCTGCTGTTGCCATGGCTGCGGGGGTCACATGGGACCAAGCAGCCAATGCCTGAGGAGAACCTCTCCTGCCATGTGAGGCTCCTCATTTGAGCTGAAAGCTCCATTTCAGCTGGAGCTGGGATGCTGCTGTGTGTGGCTGTCCTGCTTTCTCTCCCCCCTGCAGTTACATTGGACTCTGAGTGACCTGGCAGGGGGTAAGAGTGTGAAGTGCCCCCCCCCCCCCCCCCCCCTTCCCTCGCAGAGAGAGACAGAGCCCAGGAAGAGGCCAGAGAGGAGCTTCCTGCTGGAGGGACATTCAGGTAGCATGCACAGACAGACTGCTGTGCTGCTGAATCCTGTGCGACTGTCAATCCCATGTAGCTGGAGGTAAAGCTGTCCCCCCCCTTCTTTGTTGTTCTATCCCTCCCTTCCAGCTTGCACCCTCCGCCCCTTGTTTTCATAACCCCTCTTCTTGTGCTCCCAGTTTTCATATACCCCCTCCATTTTGTACTCTTCCCCATCCCCTCTTGTGCTCTTTCTCCCTCTTTTGTTTTATATAGCTCTGACCTCTCCTGCTGCACTTTACACAGTACATAGTCATGTCACTGACTGTCCTCAGTCAGGAGCTCACACTGTAATTCTACCATAGTCATAGTCTAATATCCTACCATATTATTATTATGTATTTATATAGCCCTGACATCTCCTGCTGTACTTTACAGAGTACATAGTCATGTTACCACTCACCGACTGTCCTCAGAGGAGCTCACAATCTAATCCTACCAAAGCCATACTCGAATATCCTACCATATTATTATATACTTATATAGCCCTGACATCTCCTGCTTCGCTTTACAGAGTACATAGTCATGCCACCGACTGTTCGCAGAGGAGCTCACAATCTATTCCTACCATAGTGATAACCTAATGTCCTACCATATTATTATGTATTTATACAGCACGGGCATCCTCTGCAGCACTTTACAGAGTACATAGTCATGTCACAGACTGTCCTCAGAGGAGCTCACAATCTAATCCCTACCAAAGTCTATAAATTATGTATATAGCACATAGCATGCCAGCCAGCTCTGAGCCCAGCAACACTGCAGAATAACTTCCAGCCAGACTAGCACAATATTATCATCACTATCCAGACCAACACAGCACTACCTCCAGCCAGGCCTCAGCAATCACCAGCTAGGCCTCAGCATCACTGCCAGCCAGGCCAGCACAGCATCACCACCGCAGGCCAGCCAAGGATAAGCCAGATGCCAGGTGAGGGGACTCTGCCTATTTATGTGAAATGCTGTGTATTTATGGTATTTAAATTACACCACTGCTAGGTTCATGTACATGTGGCCCCACCCATGACCACGCCCACCTCCCAGCTGTACGGCCACGCCATTTCTTGCCGCAGCGCGCTGCACATTCACTGTCCATTGGTGCCCAGGGGTGCTCCGGATCTCCCAGGATCCTAGCAAAGCCCCTGCTCGATATCCCTCTCGTACTAATATCAGTTTACAAGCCCTACTCCATAGAGCCAAATTAATCCATGCCATGCACTGATGAGGATCAAACAATCCGAAACAGTCTGTATGCATGTTGGATTATTATGGCTCTGTACAATTTAACAAGCTGACACATCATTGCAATCCAGCGGTTCTGGAGGTGTGTTTAGCTTCTAAGGGTACAATGGTTAATTTGCATATATTCAGCAGTGGTGCTCTGGGAGACATCTCGAGCTCACTCCAACCTGAATTATCGCAAATTCTTTCTGTTTTAGGAAAGCAAATTTTTGTTTTTCTTAATATCAGTAAGGTTCAATTAATATTATACTGCGTGGCCAAATCTTGACAGTGTAAAAGCCGCATGCTGGCTCTCGGCTATACATTAGCCGATCACTGATGCCCAATATTATACAGTCTCCCAACTGTTGTATATAAAAGCCGAACACCTACTCTCACCTTAACCCTCCTATCAATATGCCTAACACTCCTACCAATATGCCTAACCTGATTTACACTATAGCCCATTTCCAGCTTAGCCGTAGCGGACAATCTGCTATGTAAAAGCTAAATGCTAGCTCTCCTCTATTATATAGCTGAGTGTGGGACAGAATTTATAACCCCGGCGTCCATAGCAATTAAATTAGCATTGCAAATTGTGGCGGGTGGCGGATGTATCCGAGTGCAGTGTTGCCCAGTTCACCTGATCTATAGTAAAATACCCTCATGTTCTCCTAAAAGTTATCAGAAAATTCCATTAAAACTATTAACTATAGTGCCTCTTCCTCACTTCTGTGTGATGGAGTTCCCCAAGTCTCTGTCCTTGGGCCCTGTTCTTTTTTTCTTCTCAGCATTACCTCCCTAGGTAAACTAGGTTTCCCATTCAGCCTCCAATATATATTGTACAAAGAAAACATGCTGATCTACAGGTCTACTTCTAATCTTGTCCTAAAGACCCAAGTTCACTGTACATTTAAAAAAATAAAAAAAACACAACGAAAATCCAGTTTAGTAAAAACATTAAAGCTTATGAAACGACTGAATCACTCACAGGGCAGATAAGCATGTAAAATGTAACCCTCACGGAGCATCGAGCTGAGGGCTGTAGTTCCTCTGTAGCTGGAGAGCCACAGCAAATTACCTCGCCCGAGTGAAAGGTCATATACTAACCAGTGGAGTGTTACTGGAAAACTACTCTTGATGCTTAGCCGCTTTATTCTGTTAATGATCTTAATAGTGGTCTATACATGTCAATACCATTAACTGAGCTGAGTACAGAAGGCAATATCAGGACTTTTCCAGAAAGAAGAAAATCAATGTATAAAGGGGGAAGATGTAGCTTGCGGTTAGGCCATTGACTTGTGGGGGAGAGCTAGTAAAGAACCCGATGCTTAAAATCTGAAGACTATTGGTGGCACAGTGGATAGCACTCTTGCCTTGCAGCACTGGGTCTCGGTTAAAATCCCAGCCAGGGCACGATCTGCATGGAGTTTGCATGTTGTAACTGGATTTCCTCCAGGCACTTCGGTTTCCTCCCACGTCCCAAAAACATACAGATAAATGAATTGGCTTCCCCCCTAAAGTGGACCTGAACCCAAATCTTCCTCTCTGCTCTAAAAGATAAGCAACAGCATAATAACCTTTTCTTTATTACAGCGGATACAAATCCTGCAATAAATCTGCAGTTTGTCTAGTTCCTGCTGTCATGGAAACAGACTTATTGATAACATCCTGTGTTTACAAATAAGATCTCTGCCGTGTTCAGGTCCACTTTAAACTACAATACACATATGACTAAATAGTAGGGATCAGATTGTGATCTCCTCTGAGGGACAGTAGCTAACAAGACTATATATTCTGTACAGCAGTGCGAAAGATGTGGGCGCTATATAATTACTAAATAATAATAACCTGATGGGAAAGTCCATAACCCATAGCAGCCAGTATACCTCTTGACTTTCTTTTCCAACATGCACTGGTAAAGCTGAGTCCAGTGCATGTCATATTCTCCCCTTCTTCCTGCAGTCATAGGCAAGTCGTTCAGGTTAGATTATGTGACACTTTAAAGGGAACATGAACTGAGGAAAATTATTTAAATTAAACACATGATGTAGCTGCAAATGAATATTACATATGTACCTCACTATCAGTTCCTCTCAGAAGCTCACCATTTTCTTCTTACAGTGATCCCTTCCAATTCTGACAAGATTTTGTCAGAATTAAAATATACCAGTTGCTGTCGGTTACAACTGAATGTGCAAGGTAATATCCACGTTTCCCTAAGGCTCAAGTGGATGATATTACAGTTTAACAGTGTATGGACCAGGAAGCTCTTATGGGGTAATGGCCATTTTAAAAATGGAGGATGGAGAATTCCATTGATTACAGTGGACAAACAGGACGCAGAAGAGGAGAAAGAGATTGAGGAGTAGACTACACACAAGGTAAGTATGACGTGTATGTTTATTTTAACTTTTAATTATCGGTTCAGGTTCTCTTTAAGTAAGGAGAACAGTAGATGCCAGACTACGTTTTCCAGCAATACAGCAGAAAAAAATTGTCCTCTAAGTGAGGACACAGACTTACTGTCCACAGGAAGTAGTTGTTGAGCAATTGTAAGCCCAAGACCTGCCTACAGGAAACTACATTAAAAACAAATTTGTTCCCAAGTTGTATGGACTGGAATATTAAATGAGGTGACTTCTGTTTGGCACATGTATGGGTCATTTGTCTGTGCCTTTGGGACCAGCACTAAAACTAGCATTTTCAAAAAGGAGGATAGAGATGACACAAACATTCTTCGGTTTCTGAAAGTATGTGCAGCCCCGCCTCCTCCCCTACTTCTGCATAAAGTTAAGTCATATTCCACTTCTTGTTTGCCACAAAATAGTCTAGTGACCTGAATCCTGAAGAGAAGTTAAACTTTTGCTTTTGGACTGTATTGTAGAGCAACACTGGAGTTCTACAATACCAATACAGCTATATGGGTGTTCCTCAGAAGGTCAGGAGAGGTGAACTTACCTCAAGCTCATCCCTCTAAAGGTGGCCACACACGATACAATAAAATGATCCGATTTAACGGCAATTCGATAAAAACGATCGGATCGCCCGAACAAATCAAAAGCTTTTTTTTCATTCGACTGAAAAATTCGATCGGATTTGCCGTTTTCTTCGATTTTTATCGATCCGGAATGCCAGATATTTTTCTTCAATCTTTCTAAAGATTTTATGGTGTGTGTTAGATTGTGGATTTATTAATATACACACCCTAGCAATTTTCTTAGAGTTTCCAATCATTTTTATCATAATTGGGGAAAAATTGAACATAGGTGTGTGGTACATTGGTCAGATTTTTGAAACGTTACAGTCAGTCAGAAAAATTGATTGCAATTCTTAAATTGAACAGATATTTAAAAAATTGTATTGTGTGTGGCCACCTTAAAGCGGATCTGAGATGAAAAACTAACTATAACAAGTAACTTGTCTATATATCTAATCTAAAGTTTAGATAGTTTACAGAGCAAATCTAGCTGCAAACAGCTTCAACTGTTAATGATGCTGTATTCCTGTGATACAATGAGGGCAGCCATGTTCTGTTTGTCATCATTTCACAGGTAATCTGCAACTGCATCTTCACCCCTCAGCCTGTGAAAAATTCACTCCCCCCTCCCCCACTCTGCCTCTGAAATCTCTGGCTAGTAACACCACCTCCTCCTCCTCCTCCCCAGACTGAGCTCCCACAAGCCCTTGCTACATAGGTCTGAGTGCCTTGGCGTTTTGGAGAAGCTGTGGGCGAGGCTTGTTTAATTTATAGGGAATTAGAGTATTAAAACAAAAACAAAAAAGTATTTGGCTTGAGGAATGCCCTATAAACTATATGTAAGGAACACAATTATGTAATGAGTAAAAGTTCATCTCGGATCCACTTTAAGGGATAGTGTAAACACACTGAGATGTGATCCCAAATAAGCAACAGGGGTATTCCTTTGATCTTCTCTGTTCAGAATCTACTCAAACAGCAGGTAAGAGAGCAAATGATCGCCAGTTTGTGGATGACACATATAAAACCCATTGAATTCACCTGGGCCAGATTTAGGCCTGGGAACCCATCATGGCAGAAGTGCCACAGGACCCACAGTGGTGGGAGGGCCATGATTTCAGCGCAATTCCTGGAGCGATTACGATTTGGCTACTGCAGCCACAAATGCGATTGCTCCCAAAGTGCTGCAAATAGCATTTCGCTATCGCTCTGCGATCACAACACTGATAGTGCAACCATCCCCGTAGGGATCCACTGGTGTAGCTCTTGGTGTAGCACTGGTTGCCGGCAAGTGCTGCAAAACTGCGCCTAGTGGCCTAAAAGCAGTGCTGACCCATTTCTGGGACTAGAGTTACACTTTAAGGATTTAGATTAGTATTAATTGTTATTGCCTGTATATGAATTTAAATACATTTTTTTGATTATGCAATCTTCTCCCCATCCAAGGTTTCTATTATATATTTTTATCGTGGCACTTTTGACTGGCTAAACTGCAAACTGAAAAAGGCAAATTCTGAAAGCCATCACGATGATTAGAGTAAATTATAAGTCTCTCCTTTGGAAATAAATGAACTTTTCCAGTTGAAAAACAAAAGCCTTTGTGTAGCTGTGCTGGAGACCTTTAGAGCCTGTAATTTTAGGTTAATGGAAACAAAATCTTAAAATTCCTCTCATCTCCTCGTGAATGACCTCCTTATGTGGACAACATAGAATCTGCTGTAATGCAGGGATTCTGCAAAACTCTTGCTTTCTGTGTCACATGCTTACACCCGACGGGCCGAACCTCAGCCAAGAATCTCACCTTCGTATGGAGGCAGCCACGATGCAACGCCAATAGATTTAGAGTGCCGGATCATTAGAGAGCACATACTGAGACCATTGTTCTTCTCCTTAACCCTTCCTCTTCATGATTCATTGCACCCCTCCCCCCCCTCCATAGGAACAGAATGTGTCCCTAGCTGTTAAGACAGCAACGCATCTGTATGGAACTCGCCCTGAGTGGTTGCCGGAGGGGTTGAGCCCCATCCCTGCTGGTGACAGTTACCGTTAGTGCACACACACCGTAAGTTGTACTGCAGAACTTTGCTTCCATACACTGTTTATATTCACTTACTATCCTAACTGCCATTAGCTTCTGCCTTGCTCAGTTCTGGGTTCTGTTGAGATATATATATATTTAACATGGACACTTGGAGCAAACATAAGAGTAGGGGCAAACAGTGAGTCACAAAATCATATTATCCCATTATGACTCAGCCATGTTTCACAAGCTCATTACTCTGTAAAGATTTTAAGGGTCATAGATTATTAGATTTTCCAATTAAGATCCCGTTTAGAGAATAATATGTGACTCGGACATGTTTTGTAAACACAACTATTATTTTCCTTATTTATTTAGTTTAATAAAACATGAAATATCTGAATGTACCATCTCATCAACCCATTTGAATGCAATAAACATGTTCAATTGTTCATCCTACCAGGGCCTGTTTCTGAGTACAGATCAGTCAATAACTAGGCTCCTCATATGATCTGGCCTCTTTCACAAGGGATGCTGAACTACACTTGTCATGCAGTTCAGCCTCCCATCTGCCAGCCAAGAGTTCCTTTACTGCCATTTAATATAGCCAAACGGCAATCTTTGTAAACACACACTGTCACCGATACGGTTATCCGGCAGCAAAAAGCTGCATCATGTTGTATCTGAGCACAGATTGAGATTTCGTCACCATTCCACAACAATCAGTCGAGAGCATGCTGCGATTGTGGTGCATTCTTTCATTTTTACGTCAAAAAAAAAAAAAAAAAGGAGGAATAGCTGAATTATTTGTAATTTTTCTGTGCTACTTTACAAAGTATAGGAGCTGAATTGCCAAATGCAGCAGGACAACAACTGTTATTAGGAAAAATTTGCACCACAAACGGATTGCACTAATGAAAACAGTCACCATGGTTTCTAATTTTTTTTTTTTGGTGTACCTAGAGTTTTGCGATTGGATTACAAAACGCCAGTAGTGGAAAAGGGCCCTTACCCTGCTATAGTGGATAGTGTAATGGTTTAGGGTTCTGCTTCTGACACAGGTGACCTGGGTTCAAATCTCAGCGCTTCCTGTTCAGTAAGCCAGCACCTATTCAGTAAGGAGTCCTAGGGCTAGACTCCCCAACACTGCTGCTGCCTATAGAGTGCACCCTAGTAGCTGCAGCTCAAGTGCTTTGAGTCCTCCAGGAGAAAGGCACAATACATGATAAATGTTATTTGTATTGTCTTATTTCAAAGAGAGGGCTACACTGCCATAAAGTGGGTCATACGTGAGCCACTGAGAAACTAAATATCTTATTACAGAGAAATGAAAGAAAATTATTCTGTTTGCAAAGATTATTTTAAAGCCCAACTCCAGGCATACATGATTACCCGGTCTTGTAGCTTCAGTGGCTGAGTTTTTATTGGGGAATATATTCTTTGATAGTCTGATGTCAAATCTTATCTACAGCAAGCAGTATCCCCATTCTCGTCCTTCCCCATGAAACCGTCTACATAAACCAATAAGAAAACAGAGGCAATAATCAACTTTGTATCACAAATAAAAGAGCAGGTACATTCCATAGGTACTACTCTGACTGTGACTATTAAAGTTTAAAAATTTTCACTTGATGGCAGCTGGTCAATAATGCAATTAATGGAGTCTCTCTTGCACTCTTAGCTCTTTAGCTTAATTGGGTAGCAATTTACTTTAATCAAGATTAAATACTCATGAAAACTAAGCAAATCATCAATAACTATCTGGTACACCTTTATTCTTAAATTGAGGTCTTTCCACCCTACACTATGCAGTCTCCTGTATCCCATTTCACAACAGGGAGTACAAAACACTAACCTGCTATGTGAAAAGGTCTGAAATATATCTACAGTGGTTTGAAAAAGTATTTGGCCCCCTAGAAGTTTTCCACATTTTGTCATATTACTGCCACAAACCTGAATCCATTTTATTGGAATTCCACATGAAAGACCAATACAAAGTGCTGTACACGTGAGAAGTGGAATGAAAATCATACATAATTCCAAACATTTTTTACAAATAAATAACTGCAAAGTGGGGTGTGCGTAATTATTCAGCCCCCTTTGGTCTGAGTGCAGTCAGTTGCCCATAGACATTGCCTGATGAGTGCTAATGACTAAATAGAGTGCACCTGTGTGTAATCTAATGTCAGTACAAATACAGCTGCTCTGTGACGGCCTCAGAGGTTGTCTAAGAGAATATTGGGAGCAACACCACCATGAAGTCCAAAGAACACACCAGACAGGTCAGGGATAAAGTTATTGAGAAATTTAAAGTAGGCTTAGGCTACAAAAAGATTTCCAAAGCCTTGAACATCCCACGGAGCACTGTTCAAGCGATCATTCAGAAATGGAAGGAGTATGGCACAACTGTAAACCTACCAAGACAAGGCTGTCCACCTAAACTCACAGGCCAAACAAGGAGAGCGCTGATCAAAAATGCAGTCCCATGGTGACTCTGGACAAGCTGCAGAGATCTACAGCTCAGGTGGGGGAATCTGTCAATAGGACAACTATTAGTCGTGCACTGCACAAAGTTGGCCTTTATGGAAGAGTGGCAAGAAGAGAGCCATTGTTAACAAAAAAGCATAAGAAGTCCCGTTTGCCGTGTCCCCCACATGGCTTGTGGCAAACTGCAAACATGTGGAAGAAGGTGCTCTGGTCAGATGAGCACAAAATGGAACTTTTTGGGCTAAATGCAAAACGCTATGTGTGGCGGAAAACTAACACTGCACATCACTCTGAACACACCATCCCCACTGTCAAATATGGTGGTGGCAGCATCATGCTCTGGGGGTGCTTCTCTTCAGCAGGGACAGGGAAGCTGGTCAGAGTTGATGGGAAGATGGATGGAGCCCAATACAGGGCAATCTTGGAAGAAAACCTCTTGGAGTCTGCCAAAGACTTGAGACTGGGACAGAGGTTCACCTTCCAGCAGGACAACGTCCCTAAACATAAAGCCAGGGCAACAATGGAATGGATTAAAACAAAACATATCTATGTGTTAGAATGGCCCAGTCAAAGTCCAGATCTAAATCCAATCGAGAAGCTGTGGCAAGATCTGAAAACTGCTGTTCACAAACGCTGTCCATCTAATCTGACTGAGCTGGAGCGGTTTTGCAAAGAATAATGGGCAAGGATTTCAGTCTCTAGATGTGCAAAGCTGGTAGAGACATACCCTAAAAGATTGGCAGCTGTAATTGCAGCATAAGGAGGTTCTACAAAGTATTGATTCAGGGGGCTGAATAATTACGCACACCCCACTTTGCAGTTTTTTTTTTTAATGTTTGCAATCATGTATGATTTTCGTTCCACTTTTCATGTGTACACCACTTTGTATTGGTCTTTCACGTGGAATTCCAATAAAATTGATTCCGGTTTGTGGCAATAATATGACAAAATGTGGAAAACTTCAAGGGGGCCGAATACCTTTGCAAACCACTGTATGTTGCTACCAAAGTAGATTTACACAATAAGTTGTGTAAGCACTTGAATCGTATGATATTCTTCCTGATCAAAGGGCTCCACACATTACACACAGATTTTCAATGGATTTCAGTATGAAATCTGTGTGTCTCTCCTGAGTCTCCTCCCCCTGGGCCACACGTTGTAGCAGCCTGTCCACTGCGTGGTCCCAGTCTCTGCTCTCCTGCTGGCTTCTACTTCTCTTCCAAGTTCCAGGGAACATGTGTTATATAATGTAGAGGACAAACACTAGGGTCCCTGTGACCACTAGATGTTTTTAGTATTTGGCCTCTGTATTACATTACACAGGCGTCCAGGGACACGGAGCTGAAAAAGCAGCCAGCGTGGAGAGAAGAGACCCGAACTGGTGGACAGGTAAGAGTAGTTTTGTTGGTCATCGAATGGAACGCCGCAAGAGACACGCTCCCAATCCACCGCTGAAATGTTCTGTCCTGCGTGTTCGACCTAATCGACTGATTTCAGCCAGAAATCATTCAATCAGGAATCTTTTATGGCATCGATTTCTAGCAGATTTGATCAAATGACTGAATCGTCCGGATATCCTTGGAAAAATTTGTTACATGTATGGTCACCTTAAGTGTGATAATGGTGAGCCTAAAGCCTTGTACACACTTAAAGCAGTAGGATCAGCCATACTATTCCAGGGAAAAAAAACCCCACATATATACCGTAAGTAGATAAATACTTGATCTACTTACATAACATATGTATTGTACTGTCCACATTTTGATTTCAGTGAATGTTATATATTAAATGACGAGAATTCTGTTCCTGGTGGGGGTCATGTCTTTTGCCCACAGTAAAGGCTAACTCGTGATGTCATTTCTGCCCTTTACTTTTTTTCTCGTCTCCTCCAATCGCTGAGTCACCTCAGCCTTGCTTGTAAACACAAGTGAGTAGGGGATTAGGTTTTAGATAAGCAGCATGCAGGGAAATAAAGGGAAGAGGATGAATATATTATAGATAAAAATAACCCCTAGCATGCAATTCTTTGGCACCGACTACTAAAGAGCCAGTGCTCCTAAGGTATATGATAACTCCAAATCATAACAGCAGAAAACGTTTTAAAAGTTTTGAATGCAGGATTAGCATCTTTATCACTTAATACACTCAGACCAGTTGCTGTTGAAATTTGATTTTTATGGTGACGATACCTCTTTAAGAGGAATGTCGACAATGAGAGATCGTGAACAATCCCTCTGGCCACAGTGTGGGGCTGACACTATACAAATGCAGCACTAGCCTCTAGGCTAGCAACATGTTTTGTTGCAGATGCAGGGGGAGGAGGGCTGACAGACCAGTGCCTGACTGACGTCGCAGCTTGGGTGGAATAAGTAAAGAACAATGTTCTCAGTGATCAGCCACTTTGGTTTGACTGGCGGATCACTGTACAAAACGTCAGGGACTGCTGCACACTCAATTCTTGGCAGAGGCGGTCGTTTGTGACCACCTTGGCCCAGTTTCATCTAGCGTGTGTACAGAGCTTTTGTATTGGTCAATAAGATGCTATTAATTCCTGGCTGATGCAAATTTGTTCCAAATTTATACAAATGTATTCAGCTTGGAACTGGAGCAATACAATTCAGCTGCTGCTGCATTTTATTGGTTTAATTAACTGCATATCTTTGCATAAAATTAGCATCCACTCTGAATGGTTAGCATGTCATTGACCATCTCAGGTAAGCACCAGCTCAGTCTGGAAGATCATGTGCTCCTGCAGAAGATTAAGCAGCTAAGGATTTCAGGCACTTTTATAAATGGACATGTCTGCCGGTCACAGGCTCGTTACTGTGCACACGCCAGATGTGGAACATGTCAGTCACAGACGTGAAAAGGATTTGTGTGGATTCACGCTGACAAAACCTGACAACGTGCAACGGCTAGTCCATTTGCTTCCTATCTAGGAAACATAGCGGGCTCCTGATGGGTAGGTCAAGGTTACATAAATGCTGATCATGCAGTCATTTTCAAAGAAATTTGCATCAATCAGTTCCTCTGTAGTGCTTGTCGAAGGGAAAAACAAGCACGCCAAAGCTAAATCTGCATTCAGCAAGCATGTAGCTCTAGCAGGCTTTACTGGGAAAATGAAACAATATTTAAATTATTAAAGGAAACAATGTAAAATGTTTGAGGAAGGTTTTTCTGAAGTTTAAGTGGATCTCAACATAAAAAAACTTCATTACTGAAGCCAACACCCTCTGTATAGAACATAGTACAGTGTATAGTACAGTCGGGGCGCTTTTAGACATAGGCAGTACAGGCCATTGCCTGGAGTGCCATTGGTCCTGTGGGCGTCACGTTGCTGGATGAAGCCCCACCCCTGAATGAAGCCCAGCCCCTAAACCAAGTCCCGCGCCCATGGGTGTTCTGTTACTTGCTTCAGCTGCATCTGCTTAGTGTAAGTTGCAGGCAGCTGCCGCTGTGTTCCTCTGTTCCTTTTCTGCCCACATTACGTGTATTTGTTGGTGAAACGCTGCCCACATTGCGTATTTTATGGTGAAACGCTGCCACATTTACGTGCATTCTCTGGTGAAATGCTGCCGCATTACGATTATTTTCTGGTGAAACGCCGCCACATTATGATTATTTTCTGGTGAAATGCTGCCACATTATGATTATTTTCTGGTAAAACGCTTCTACAATACGTATATTTTCTGGTGAAACCTGCCGCATTAGCATTATTTTTTTCGTGAAACGCTACCGCATTACGATTATTGTCATGGGGCGGTGGAGGGGGACGCTACAGGTTTTACTTGCCTGGAGTGACAAAATGGCTAGAGGCGCCCCTGAGTACAGTTACCGTATAATAGCCAACATGGGATGAAGAAGACTATTAAAACAGTCTTCAAGGACTTTACTTTCCAGTCACATGGCCATTGCAGAACAGCTCTTTGTTTCCGACTCTCAGACAAGGGCCAGCACTCTTGCAGTCTGTCCCCTACCACAGAGTAATGTGGGGCGCTTACTTCCATCAGTATGGCCTGGGGCACACCAAAACCCGCTAGCAGATCCGCAAAATGCTAGCAGATTTTGAAACGCTTTTTTTTTTATTTTTCTGTAGCGTTTCACCTAGCATTTTGCGGTTTTGGGAAGCGTTTTTGGTGTAGTAGATTTCATATATTTTTACAGTAAAGCTGTTACTGAACAGCTTCTGTAACAAAAACGCCTGCAAAACCGCTCTGAACTGCCGTTTTTAAGAGCGGTTTGCGTTTTTCCTATACTTAACATTGGAGGCAGAAACGACTCCGCGATCCAAAAAATGCCTCACCCCGGGAGTATGCGTTTCAGCAAAACGCCTCCCGCTCTGGTGTGAACCACCCCATTAAGATATATTGACCAAGCGTATCCGCAGCCGCAAGCGGCTGCAAAAACGCCAAAAAAACCCGCTCAGTGTGCACCAGCTCTAACTTAGGATTAGAGTTACCAGCTCACTCCCTTTATTACTGACAAAAAGTTATGCAGGTTCTGAGATAAATTAGATAAAGCCAGTACCACAAGACCTGTAATATTCACAGCTATCGATACTTAAAGTGGGATAAAAGCGACAGAACATTCAATAAAAATGTTTTTTCCTACTTTTTATTACCCATACAGTTACCATATTTGCTTTTGTGTCCAAGTAATATTGTCTGTCTACAAATTCACAAAGTACAGTTTATCTTCTCTAAGGCCTAGTGCACACCAGAGCGGTTCTGCTGCGGTTTGCGGTCCGCTTACGGGTACGGATCCGCTAGGGTAATGTATTTCAATGGGCTGGTGCATACCAGAGCGGGAGGCGTTTTGCTGAAACGCATACTCCCGGGCTGCTGCAGATTTTGGATTGCGGATGCGTTTCTGCCTCAATGTTAAGTATAGGAAAAACGCAAACAGCTCTGAAAAACGGCACTTCAGAGCGGTTTGCCAGGCGTTTTTTGTTACAGTAGCTGTTCAGCTTTACTGTAACAATACATGAAATCTACTACACCAAAACCGCTTCACAAAACCGCAAAATGTTAGCTGAAACGCTACAGAAAAAGAAGAAAAAGCATTTCAAAATCTGCTAGCATTTTGCGGATCTGCTAGCGGTTTTTGGTGTGCATCAGGCCTAAAAGCTGGCATTGCATTTAATTGCATAGCTGCTGTATTTATAAATATTAAAATCTATCTACTGATCACTTCTCAGGTGCACGCATACTAAAAGCAGAGAGAGCTCAGTTTCAGTTCTTTGCTAATGTTTACTAAATGTATCTGACAAAGAAATGTAAACAAAAGGTAATGTCATCACCTCTTGGATGCAACCAGGAGCTGCCCACTGAAGCAAGGAGCTTTACACTGAACAAAAAAGTGCTGTGTTTAACTGTCTGAATTCTGTTCTGCTACAAACTGCACTGGTAGTAGATTTTATGCTGTAAATAAACTTTTAGAGCAAAGCAGAAATGCAGAGTTTCATATGACTTTAAAGGGATAAGATGGAAACACTGGGATGTGGCATTCCTCCATGAACACCAAGAGAACAGAAGAGGAACTGTTCTATGGCAGTTTAATGTAAATACAAAGTGAAAGTAAACTGATGAAAATAATACAATAACCCAATATAACTAGTCCTTAAAGGAGTATTATGGCGAAAAAGTGTACAATTTAAAGTACATGTAAACATAAACAAAGAAGAAGTGCATTTTTCCCAGATTAAATTGAGACAAACTTCTTTTCCACTATGTTGCTGTCACTTACAGTAGGTTGTAGAAATCTGACAGAACAGACAGGTTTTAGACCAGCCTATCTCCTCATGGGGGGGGAGGGGGTGTTTCAAAATTTACTTCATTTTCAAAAGCACTTGGAGGTTGCTCCATCCAACTGCCAAAAACAGGGAGGCTGGCTAGCATATTTGTATAAATCCTTTTCAGGGAATGTGGTTTGGTTTGGTTTGGCTGTTGAAACACTCTCTGGAAAAATACACAGAAGACCAAAGGGGAGCCCAATGGTGTGGTACGTAAAGACAAATGATAATCATGGAAATAGAAAACTACTCACAAAGGTGGGTTGCAGAGGGGCAACCGGCTGCAGGAAGCAGGTGGAGACAAAGACTCCCCTCAGGGCGGGGGGGGGGGGGGGGGATTGGGGGGTGTCACCGGGGACCTGGATGTGGTCGCACTCCTTTGAAAATAGAAAGTAGGCAGATCGCTACCGTGGAAGAACCACGGATGCTCTGTCTCCGCCGTAAGACGGGTGACGTGCGGGGGTAATGGATGCACTATTTGGATGAAAGAGGCACCCTGGTGTGTGATAAAAACGTTTAAAAGGTAATGAGGTAGCTTACCTCAATGATGACAAAATCTTTGTAACAACAAAAGATTTTATTTGGTGAAAGTACAGGCAACTTGGAGCTTGGGGAGCCTCTCGAGGATAAACTTATCGCTTAGTTTGGCACTGCTATTGGCCTGAGGAAGCGGGCTCAGACCCGCGAAACGTGTTGCCTGTGCTTTCACTAAATTTTAAACTGTTTTTAAACGTTTTTATCACACACCAGGGCGCCTCTTTTACCCAAATAGTGTTTTTCAGGGAATGTCTTTATAAGGAATAAAGGCCATGCTGAGAATCCCCCATGAGCAGATGGGCTAGTCCAAAAGCTGTCAGTGATGTCAGATTTCTACTACCTACTGTAAGTGACAGCAACAAAGAAGAAAAGTAATTTAGGTCTCATTTTACACTGGAAAAAATGTACTTATCTGTACATGTTTACATGTACTTTAAATTTTACACTTTTTCGCCATAGTGCCCCTTTAATTCTGGTACAGCTGGAATACCCCTCATTGATACTACTGAAAGAGGCTTTTAATTTTTGACCTAGAGGCAAGTCCCACCTCCCAACGTGTTGTCTACACCCCCTTGTAAATTAAAGGGCTTTTCATCCAATAAGTTATAATCTTGTAACAACGTGAGTCGGAGGGACTGGAGGCTGCGCATTGAAATAGTGAACAGCTGAGGAGCTTGGAGAAAGGTTTGTTTACTATGGCAGCATTGTCACAAGCAGAGGATACAGAATCACTCTAAAAAAAGGTTCATCAAGCATGTCCAGGTAGTAGACCGGGAATACTCACGTCTGCTTTCATACATGCTCCTGGACTGGGCCCAGATTTTAAATGGATCAGGCTTCTTCTGTCCTGAGCCTTCAACTTGGTCTACAGATGGTGCCTCGCTGGATGGGTAGTCAGGGACAATAGGGGCACTGCGCAGGGGGGAGGCTGTGTGCCCGCTGTGGTGACTTGATACACTGTGCTGGGAGCTGTTTTGGCTGTCTTTCCTTTCAAGTTGTGGTTGCTGTAAAAATTAAAGAACAAAATATTATAAAGAGTCACTGAGAAGCATCACCAAGTTTCTTGTTACATTGTTTTGAATAAAAGCCCCTTGTAATTTCTGCTAAGTTCCATGAAAACACCAAAAATAAGAACAGTTAAATTAAAGGAAAAATAAGTAAGTGCTGCCTGCTGTTAAGTGGTATTGTACAGGGATAAAACGTCATCTCCTACTGCTAGTACTTAGTATTATACCAACCAAAGGAATGTTCTCAGAACAGCCCTATCCTTTATTTTCTGAACAGATCCGAATACATAAAAGAAACATTGACTCAACAGTTGATATTACTGAGGTCCTAAAGTCACAATTCACTCCTTTGCTGTGACAGAAGTGCAGGCAATGCCAGATGCACTACAGATTCAACACAAAAATACAAGTCAAGGTTAGACACAGAACAGGGATCAAGTACATTATGTTTTAGAAACAGTAGAGAGACAAAGAAACCAATGGGAATGGATATTGAAGGGATGGAGGGACAGAGGATGGTGAAGAGATAGAGAGGATGGGGAAGGGATGGAGGGAGTGAGGGTGATTAAGAGACGGAGGGAGAGAGGATGGGGAAGGGATAGAGGGAGATTGGATGGGGAAGGGATAGAGGGAGAGTGGATGGGGAAGGGATAGAGGGAGAGTGGATGGGGAAGGGATGGAGGGACAGAGGATGGTGAAGAGATAGAGAGGATGGGGAAGGGATGGAGGGAGTGAGGGTGATAAAGAGACGGAGGGAGAGAGGATGGGGAAGGGATAGAGGGAGATTGGATGGGGAAGGGATGGAGGGAGTGTGGGTGATTAAGAGACGTAGGGAGAGAGGATCGGGAAGGGATGGAAGGAGACAGAGAGTGGGGAAGATATGGAGGGATAAATTGTGGGAAATGGATGGAGGGATAGGTTGTAGAAAAGGGTTAGTGGTTGTGGAAGGAATGGGGGAAGAGAGGGTCGAGAATGGATGAGGGAGAGAGGGAGGGGAAGGGATGGGTGGTTGGAGAATAGGAGGGGAAGGGATGGAAGAAAAGAAAGGGTGGGGAAGAGATGTAGCGAGCGAAGGTGGGGAAGTTATGTAGGAAAATAGGGGGTGGGGAGGGGATGGAGAGAGAGGATGGGAAAAAGATGGAGAGGGGGGGGGAGGGATGGGGAGGGAGTTGAAGAAAAGGGGAAGAATTGGAAGGAAAGAGAGCAGTAGAGGAAAGGATGAAGGAAAAGAGGGTGGAGAAGGGACGAGACAAAGGTAGAAGGGGAGGGGGGGGGGGGGGGTAAGTGATAAAGTGGAAGAGGATTAGGAAGTGATGGAAAAAGAGAGAGGGTGGAGAAAAGATAGAGAAAGAGTGGGGAATGGATGGAAGGAAAGAGAGGGTGGGGAAGCAATGTAAGGAGAGAAAGTGAGAAGGTATGGGATGGAGGGAAAGAGGGCAGCTGGGGAAGGGAAGGAGGAAGACAGGGTGGAGAAGGGATGAGAGAAAGACAGACAGAGAGAGAGAGCAGGGAAGGGATATGGTAAGAGAGAAAGGGGAAGGGGTGGAAGGAAATGGGAAAGAGTAAATTAGAATTATTGGGGGTGGTGAGGTAAAGAAGGGGGGAGGGGGTGTTAAACTATTTTAAAAAAACCTTTACAATTAGAAGCTCTAGAGTCAAAAGGAAATAGAGAAAAGAGAATGTATAGAAGACAGAGGCACAGAAAAGAGATCCAGACGACTGACTAAAAAGACAAAATGTAAGAAAGCTAAGGAGATAAAATATTAAAGAAAATAAAAAACTAAGTCGAGGAGATTGTAGCGGAAGAAGAGAATTAAAAGACAGAAGGCCAGATTGGTAGACAATCTACTTTTCTTTATGATCCTTTTCTTGTTATGGTCTCGCGTCCGGCTTGCTTTTGCTGGCCAGCTGCTCGTAAGCTTGCTATATGCGCAAATCCTTAAGCAGCCATGATATACAGTATCGACAAAGTGCCTCGTCACACTCCGCAGTGCCCCGAGATCACAGCTGTCGGGAGGACCATACTGTAAATGACCTAGTAATTCAGCAAGGCTTTCCATCTTCAACACAAACCCTTCACCACTCTTAGAAAAAAGTCTTGTGAAAAAAATGCCTTCACCAATATAAACTGCAATTCGACTGCCTAGCATGGCTTAAAGTATAACTTTCTTCACAGAAATGGGAAAGAACAGTTGTCAGTGCGGTTCGGCTGAAAGTCAACAGTCTTTTATGATTTTCATTACAATTTGAAATTGTAGTTTGTATATCATTGAGAGATTTGCTGGCCCTGGTTCTTGTTTGAATACTCTCTGAATCGAATAGCTACACCTGAGTTCCCCTGGGAGTGTGTTATTCCTTGTGCCTGTTCTCATCTCCATTTAGTTTATTAATATAATTATCTTATCCCCAAGCTGCTAATTAATTTGATAAGCTAAGAAAATAATAAAAAAAAAACTCAATGGAAATAGGAAACACAGAAAGAGGTGACTGATGTATTGAAGAGATCTGAGGACCACCCAGTAGAAGCTTTGCTGTAGTCCAAAAGAGTACCTAAATTATAAAATACAGTTTCTATACTCCCCATATTGGCTTGAAATCCCCTCCCCCTGTCTGAAAGTGGGCCCTGGCAATTTCTCTCTTTTCCTAGCCATGGGCCAAAGGATGCTGGGGGATTGATGTCATGACTACACCCGACATTCACAGCGTGACGGGTGCATTGCAGCATAATACATAGCAGTGTGGTAAAGCACTGCATGCTAAAGACGTGTAAAACACATATGTAAACACGTACGGTAAACACGTGTGTTAACAGTAGGAGTGAAGCATATTTTTCATTGCCTGCATGACTCACTGTACATGACGCAACAAGAGTATAAAGTACGGCACCACTGTCCCTACCGGTCGCGTATGTACTCCTGCTGTTACAGGGAAAGCAATGCAATGGCCACTGTGAACATGACTGAAACAGGGAAAAAAAGTGCCTTGATTGTTAAAAACTATAGAAATATCTTATTCAATTCCAACACAATCTGTAGCTATTCTACTGTGAGAAACACTTTCTCCATGTGAGTTAAAGGGAACCCAAAGTAAGAGTGATATGGAAGCTACCATATTTATTTCCTTTTAAACAATGCAAGTCTGACTGGATTAGCTGCATAGTAGTTTCTGGGTTATGACTCAAGACTCGTATACACGTCTGACTGAAGCCAACGACGGGTCTGTCGGCACCTCCCGCTGGGCGGGTTTTCAGCAGACAGTACAGCGTGTACAGTATGTCGGCGGACTGATAAGGCTGATTGCTCAGAAACAGCCTTATCAGTCCGCCGACATACTGTACAGACGCTGTACTGTCTGCTGAAAACAGCGGGAGGTGCCGACGGACCCGTCGTTGGCTTCAGTCAGACATGTGTACGAGCCTTCAGACACTACTGATGCCAGAGGATCAAACTGACTGTCAGGGAAGTGGTATTGTTTAAAAGGAAAGAAATACAATGACCTCTATAGCACTCTCACCTCAGGTTCTGACAATAAAAAACCTGAAAGAAAACTGTTGCCCTGTTGCCCTTTGCAGACTGGTATTAGCTAGGAAGGCTGAGTCCATGAGTGGGGGCACTGTTGCTTAATATTGGGGGTTCTCTGCAAGATGAAAGGGATGGAAATCCCTGCCTTCCCACTTGAACAGCACCTTACTCCAATGATAAGGAGACAATGGGGCTTATAGTGCTATATGATCACCCACTTAATTATCACATAACAAAATTTACTCCCATATCAACACACAGATAAATAGATAGAATGGATCTTTCCGCAGACCCTTTACCTATTTAACATGCATGGAAAACAGCAGTTAATAAACCAGGGAGGTGACGTCCACACAGTGATGTTGATTTATTGTTACTAGGTCTAGGTACACAGTCATTGGTGATGTGGGTATTCAAACCTGTCACACAGCTGTCACTGGATTCACTTGGAAGTAGAAATAGTCTCTAACTGGTACACAAGTAGCATTACACTTCCAGTTTGCAGCTTCCAGGCAGTCCTTTTGTATGATTGACTATAAACTGTTACAGTAGCCTGTAGTGTGGCTAAATGGATTCAAAGGTTGTGGAAAAGAGGTTTCATGCACAGCTGTCAGGAGACTTTGCCTTCAAGCCAGTGAATGCAATGATTGCTGTCTGAGAGTGGCGTACTGGAGCTGGGCCTTCCACAGAACTCAGTGCTGCCAGATGCTTGGTTTAGTCTCTGATAATCCCCCTGTATATCAGTATTAGGTAGCCTTCGTCCCCCAACTCCAGATGACAGGGTTAGGTTACCTTTGTCCCCACCACCCTCACAGACAGCAGTATTAAGTGGCTCCTCCCTCTCCCCGCCCAATATAAGGGGCATTAGGTGGCTTTTGTCCAAACAATCCTTCCTACAGGAGACAGTTTACCGCCGGTAAAACGTGACACACTTGGTGTTACTAAACATTGCCATTCAGCTGCATGTAATTGCAGCTGAATGCTGCTTGAGGTTGGGAGGCTGGCAAACAAGCATTTCAGCTGCCTGTGGATAAGAGGCCTTGGTGGTTCACACAGTTTATACTGCAAGATCTTTTTAAAGTAAACCTGAAGCGTTCATAAAAAAAAAACAAAAAAAAAAACAAATACTTACCTGAGGAGGGGGAAAGTTCTGGGTTCTATAAAGCTTTCCTGTTCCACTCTGGGTCCCCTTGTTCCAGCACTGCCCATAATGATGGGTAACAGACTGCTCTCTTCTGCCACGGGAGGTTTTGGAAGTCTTCGGGAGCCCAAGTGCTCCTAAAGACAATAATAGTGCGCATGCACAAGCATTCTCTCTCACACATGCTCAGTACGGAGTAGCCCTTCTTTAGGAGCACTTGGGCTCCCGAAGACTTCCGAAGCCTCCTGCAGCGGGAGATATCAACGGTTGATACAGCACTGGAATGAGTGGACCAGGAGAAGAATGGGAAGGCACTAAAGCAAGGCTTTTCAACCTGTGGTACGCGTACCACTGGTGGTACTTTGTTGTTGGCCAGGTGGTACACACGAGGTGTGCCTGCCACTTTATTGCCCGCATGCCACTTGTCCTGGTCCTGTCCTGCCTCCACAAAGTTTGGCTCCTCCTCCCTCGCTCCTTGCTCTGCAGCATACTTCAGACCTCAGATCAGTGAGGAAGAGACAGCCAGGCGAACTGTGCACAGTGATGGCGCAGATACAGAAAGTGACATCAGTGCTCACTTCCTGCATTTGAAGTATACGCACTGTCATCATGCACTGTTTGCCTGGCTGTCTCTTCACTGCGGCTGGCTTCACTGCAGCTGGCTTACCAATGATCTGAGGTGTGAACTATATCGCAGGGCAGTACAGCAAGGAGTGAGCAGGGGGAGCTGAACTTTGTGGTGAGTCACTGCCTAGCTCTCAGCGCTCTGGTGGTAAGGCCAGGCTATGTATAATTAAGCGGGCGGGGGGAGCCCGGAATTGGGAATTATGACTATAGCGGCACATAGTCAGTAACTTCGGCGCCATCAGAAGATGGAGCTGAAGTTGCTTTTAAAACACTAATTTGGCTTCTAGCAATAGCCGTATGCCAGCTGTATCCTGTGCCCAAGTCTCCTGGCGGCCAGTTCATATGTATGTGTGTGTTTGTGTGTGTGTGTGTGTGTGTGGGGGGGGGGGGGAACTTGCAAGGCTACCTATATTGGCAATCTACCTACAGATTGCCAATACTGACAATCTGTCGGCTAGTTCTCTTTTTCCCCACCAATGCCTCCTACTTTTCCACTCTCATATTATGCCCGCTTTTCTTAAAGTGTACCTGTAAGAAAAAAGTACCCAGGGGGGTACTTACCTCAGGAAAGGGGAGGCCTTTGTATCCTAAAGAGGTTTCCCCCTTCCTCCTCAGTAGAGGGGATCCAGCTCTGGGAGCCCCAAAGTTCTCCTTGTCGGTGTGTGCGCATGCGCAGTAGCGCATGGCGAGCAGCCATTCAGGCTCCAGCAGAAACAGCCAAGCCCGATTGCATCCAATCTACTGTGCAGGCATACTGGTTGTACTTTTTAGGTGATAAAAGTGGTAGAATTAGTGAAAAGGTTGAAAATCCCTGCTCTAGTGACACACACACACACACACACACACACACACACACACACACACACACACACACACACACACGCTGCAGTGCTTGAGTTTAGGTCTTCTTTAAGGAGGTTCTGTGGGATTTAAAAAATCAAGCAAGCTGACACTTACCTGGGGCGTCTATCGGCCCCCTGCAGCTGTAATGTTATGCGCCGTCCTCCTACGATGCTCCGTTCCCTGCCGCCGGTCCTGGTGTAATATTCATCTAAACAGATGAATAATGCTCACTCCCGCTGGCGTCATCGGGAGCTTTCTACACAGGCGCAGTTCGAAGTTTTCTTGTACTGTGCCTGCGCAATAAGCTCCCGATGTGCGCGAGAGCGAGCACGTGAGTGGCCATGACCGCACAGCCGCAGTATAATCACTGGCGTGATTACACCGGGACCGACGGCAGGGAACGGAGCATCTAAAGAGGACGGCGTTGGATGTTACCGCTGCAGGGGGCCGATAGAAGCCCCAGGTAAGTGTCAGCTTGTTTGATTTTTAGGATGCAAAAGAACAACTGAAGTGAGAAGAATATGGTGGCTGCTATTCATTTTCTATTAAACTATAGGAGTTGACTGGCAGCTCTGCTGATCTCTGTCTTTGCAGAAGTGTCTGAATCACACCAGAAACAAGCATGCAGCTAATCTTGTCAGATCTGACATTAATGTCAGAAACACGGGATCTGCATGTGCATGTTCAGGAGCAGAAGCTAAAAGTATTAGAGGCAGAGGGTCAGCACGAAAGCCAGGTAACCGGCATTGCTTAACCACTTAATGACAAGCTGACTTGTCATTAGAGTCCTGCTAGAGCCTCTTAATGGCTCCACGATGTTTTTAGAAGTCAGACAGTGCTGCTGCCGCTGTGCGTGTGCACATGCGCGCTCCCGTGCCTGCACGTGCATCCCTGTGCATGTACACGTGGAAATAGTGGGGGAAAAAAACACCAAAGAAAATACACACCTTTATTTCCAAATACTATATAGTCACCATACTTTGTACTAGGGACATAACTAAAAATGTTGTGATAACCAGAACAAATAGGCAGATAAAAGGTGTGGGTTTTATGTACAGTAGCAATGTTTATATTAAAACTATAGGGGATGAAATTGGAGAAAGTGTATTTTTTAATTTTTTCCTCGCTTTTCCCTTTAAAATGCATAGAAAATAAAGTAATTACTGAAAACAAATATCAACCTCAAATAGCCCAATTAGTGGTGAAAAAAACCAAGATACAGATCATTACATTGTGATTAGTAGTGATTAAGCTATTGGCAAATGAAAGGGATGAACACTGAAAGGTGAAACTCGCTCTTGTCCGTTTGGGTAAAAACGCCTTTCGGGTGAAGTGGTTATAAGGAAATACACTCACCTAAAGGATTATGAGGAACACCTGTTCAATTTCTCACTAATGCAATTATCTAATCAACCAATCACATGGAAGTTGCTTTAATGCATTTTGGGGTGTGGTCCTGGTCAAGACAATCTCCTGAACTCCAAACAATGTCAGAATGGGTAAGAAAGGGGATTTAAGCAATTCTGAGCGTGGCATGGTTGTTGGTGCCAGATGGGCCAATCTGCTCAGTTACTGGGATTTTCACGCACAACCATTTCTAGGGTTTACAAAGAATGGTGTGAAAAGGGAAAAACATCCAGTATGCGGCAGTCCTGTGGGCGAAAATGCCTTGTTGATGCTAAAGGTCAGAGGAGAATGGGCCGACTGTTTCAAGTTAATAGAAGAGCAACGTTGACTGAAATAACCACTCGTTACAACCGAGGTATGCAGCAAAGCAAAATGAAGCCACAACAGGCACAACCTTGAGGCAGATGGGCTACAACAGCAGAAGACCCCACCGGGTACTACTCATCTCCACTACAAATAGGAAAAAGAGGCTACAATTTCCACAAGCTCACCAAAATTGGACAGTTGAAGACTTGGAAAAATGTTGCCTGGTCTGATGAGTCTCGATAGAGTCAGAATTTGGCGTAAACAGAATAAGTACATGGATCCATAATGCCTTGTTACCACTCTGCAAGCTGGTGGTGGTCGTGTAATGGTGTGGGGGATGTTTTCTTGGCACACTTTCGGCCCCTTAGTGCCAATTGGGCATCGTTTAAATACCACCGGCTACCTGAGCATTGTTTCTGACCATCTCCATCCCTTCATGACCACCATGTAGCCATCCTCTGATGGTTACTTCCAGCAGGATAATGCACCATGTCACAAAGCTCGAATCATTTCAAATTGGTTTCTTGAACATGACAATGAGTTCATTGTACTAAAATGGCCCCCACAATCATCAGATGTCAACCCAATAGAGCATCTTTGGGATGTGATGGAATGGGAGCTTAATGCCCTGGATGTGCATCCCACAAATCAATATGGGCCAACGTTTCTAAAGAATGCTTTCAGCACCTTGTTGAATCAATGCCACATAGAATTAAGGCAGTTCTGAAGGCAAAAGGGGGTCATACACTGTACTAGTATAGTGCTCCTAATAATCCTTTAGGTGAGTGTAAATATGGCAGCCTCAATATCCCTCTCACGTCAATTCTTCTTTAACTGATTACTTTTTTCACTGTAGTGGTCCTTTAAACAGTTGAAATTTGACAGTTGGAAAATCACAGATTAAAAAAGACAGTTATAAAATGACAGTTTAAATTTGGTAGTTGAAAAATGACAGTTGGACTGTCATTATCCAACTGCCATTTTCCTACTGTCATTTTCCAACTGCCAAATTTTAACTGCCATTTTCCAACTGTCAAATTTTAACTGTCATTTCACAACTGTCATTTCCCAACTGTCATTTCCCAACTGTCAAATTTTAACTGCCGTTTTCCAACTGTCATTTTTAAACTGTCAAATTTTAACTGCCATTTTCCAACTGCCATTTTCCAACTGTCATTTTCCAACTGTCATTTTCCACTGTCAAATTTTAACTGCCATTTTCCAACTGTCATTTCCCAACTGTCAAATTTTAACTGTCATTTCCCAACTGTCATTTCCCAACTGTCATTTCCCAACTGTCATTTTCCAACTGCCATTTTCCAACTGCCATTTTCCAACTGCCATTTTTGTATCCTAAAGAGGTTTCCCCCTTTCTCCTCAGCAGATGGTATCCAGCGCTGGGAGCCCCATAGTTCTCCTTGTCAGTGTGAGCGCATGCACGGCAGCTGCTCTCCGTTCAGGCTCCAGCAGAAACAGCCAAGCCCGATTGCGTGCAATCTACTGTGCAGGCACACTGGTGGTACTTAAAATTTTCAGGCAATAAAAGTGGTACAATTGGTGAAAAGGTTGAAAAGCCCTGCTCTATAGGACTAGAGCCTTCGCCTGCCTTAGGTAAGTGATTATTTTTTATTTTAAAATACTTCAGGTTTGCAATAAGCGCTAGTGATTTTAAAAGCTCTTGCTAATGCAATGCTATGGGGTATTTTTATAAAATCACATCATTTAAGTGGGATCACAAACATAGCATTACATCAGCAAGGGCTTTTAAAATGACAAGTTCTTAGAAAAAGCTCCAGCAATGTGGAATCAGCCCAACTGCACTGTAAAATATTCTTACACTGAATGGAAAAAAAATATATATTATTGAAAGGAAGGCCAGGCTACTTAGTTGAAAAACTTAAGCTCTCTTTATGCCATATCAGGAAAAATCCTATTAAATACAATAATAAAAATAACATGTACATGATAAGATGCTGATGAAGTAAGCCTCCATTTCAGCCATTATATTTGAATTAGGAAAATGGGTTTTAGTGGAGGATGATTTGTGAACGATTTTTTTTTCCTGAAAACTAACGAGTTTGTGTTTCATGGCCACCAGCAATTTATTTATCCGCAGCTGAGAAGAAGATGTAGATAAAGATCCGTAACTATATCATTAGGTAGGGTTGATGCCAGCGGGGCGCGTGGCCTATTTCTCTGGAAGCGGACGAGTTAATGTTGGAATGAAATTAAAATAAGACAGCGAGGTTCAGCCCAGAGACGGAGAGGTACCAATTTCCTGCTTGAGTGCTCCCTGTTTCCCTAAAGGAGAATTGGAGACGTGTGTTTCAGTAATAATCTGTAAAGAATCATCTTGTTAACCATGTAGATTATGATGCAGCTTTTCCCCCCAGTTTTGTTCATGCAAAAGAAAAAAACCTAAAGTGAGAAAAATATTGAGCTCCCATATTGTATTCCTCCCTTAAACCCCAACTGCAGGGAAAAAGGTTTTCCATGATGGCACTTCATTGTGGAGCTCGTTATCATCTGTTTGTCAGCTCCTTCATCAGCGGATGTGTGATGTCCCCTTTAAAGTGGATCTGAACTCAAAACTTCCTCTCTGCTCTAAAAGATAAGCAAGAGCATACTAACCTTCAAAGAAAAACATTTCTTTGTTACAGCTGATACAAATCATGCAATAAATCTGCAGTGTGTCCTCTTCCTGCTTTCATGGATGCAGACATAGGGCCTGATTCACAAAGTGGTGATAACTCAGTTATCACGGCTAAAAGACTTTAGGTGTGATAACCTTTGCACCGCTGAGTTAGCACCACTGTGTGCTGGCAATCGCGCAATTCCACGCGCAGCGTCCATAGGGTTTAATGGTCGTGCAACACTTTGCACCGCTTTGTGAATCAGGCCCATAGGGTTAACATCCAGTGTTTACAAATGAGCTGCTCTGATGCAGCTGAGAGATCAAATTACACTTGTGATTACTCAGATGAGGAAGAATTAGACAGACTAAGGCCCAGTGCGCCGTGCGTACCAAAAACCGCTAGCATATCCGCAAACGCCAGCGTTTTTTCAGAAGTCCGCAAAAATGCTGCAGGACCCGAATTTGCCCTAGCAGTTTTAAAACTGCAAGCGTTTTTAAAAACTCTCAGAACCGCTCTTGGTGTGCACCAGCCTCTCTAAATACATTTCTATATAGGTTTTCCTTCTGTCCTGTTCTAGAGATCAGGTCCACTTTAAGAGATTCATCACACATTACCTGTGGTACAGACTTCCAGAACTGCAAGCTGCAGCACTGACATCTACCCAGGCTAGTTATACTAAGCTTCCAAAATTAATATAGCTCAATGGGCTATATTAATGGGCTTACCTTAGTGATAACACTAGGTTTGAAAGGGAGAAAGTTCAGTACCTTAAATATTATGGCCGGATGAAGTGAGACATATGACCTCAAAAAACACATTGGGCTCAATTCTGGTAGCTCTGTGAGGTAAATACTTTTTGGTAGGTAAAATACCTCATGAGGTATTTTCCTCTTCTTTTATCAATTCTGAAAGATTTTTCTCCATTTCAGAACATGTGGTAGAACATGTGGTAAAACATGTGGTAAATGCATAGAGTGAGGTAAAACATGAGGTATTTCAGTGGTAAGCCTGCAGCAAATAAGTAATAGTCTTTAATTGTCTTCCATAAGTTAAGATAGTCTTTGGAAGTTTTTTTTTTTTTTTTTTTGAGGAGGGAAGGTGTATTTGATTATGTAGCAACCTATGAAAAGTAAATTTATAGGCATCCATTACAAAAAAAAAAATAAAAAATAAAAAATCCAGCTCATTTACCTTTAGAGGCTGGGGGGAGGGGTGGTGGTGGTAGGAACACTTTTAGAGGCTGGGGGGAGGGGGGGGGGGTCGGAGCACTTTTAGAGGCTGGGGGAGGGGTCAGCACTTTTAGAGACTGGGGGTGTGAGTACTTTTACTTTTAGAGGCTGGGGGTCTGGAGGGGGGGGGGGGGGGGGGGTTTACAACACTTTTGCTTTTAGAGGCTGCTGGGGGGGGGGGGGTGCTCAGAGCACTTTTAACCAGAGGAGGAGGGGGGGGGGTGAGAAATTGGTGTGTGCCGCAGTTTTACTTAATTTTTTCTAAAAATAGAGGCTGTGGGTTGGGCATATTTACTTTTTTTTTCCAACCAGAGGTTGGGGAATGGCAATGTTGGGGGGGGGGGGGGCACAGCAGATGAAGGATTGTACAGGGTTTGGAGCACTTTTTCTTTTTTTAAAACTTTCTTTTTTAAAACAAAATGGAAGCTGGGGCTGGGGGGGATTGTTGGTCATATCACTTTTACTTATTTCAGCAAAATATGGGGGCCCTGAACACAGAACAAGCTGAAAAGGCTCCATGTTATGTCACTGATATCACAATTCTGTCACAGCACTGCATTTATCATGTGGTAGAGGTAGGTCTAATTATGTGAGGTAAAAGACATGTAATTTCATGAGGTAATTCATGCGTTAATTTTCTACTAAAAATGTGTGGTATTTAGTAGTGAAATAGCTCACACTTGAATTCTGAAGTAAAATAAGGTGCGTGTTTGCATGAGGTAAAACTTTACTTAAAGAGAATCTGTACTCTAATATTCTTACAATAAAAAGCATACCATTCTATTCATGATTTTCTCCTGTGCCCCTCTGTGCTGTTTCTGCCACTCTCTGCTGCAATCCTGGCTTGTAATTAACAGTTTTAGGCAGTGTTTACAAACAAACTAACCAGCTTCTAATAGGCTCAGCTAAGCATAGTGTGTGAGTCATTCAGAGTGTGCAGGGGGCCTGCAGAGGGTGTGTATCGCTTCTACCAATCACAAGCAGCCCTGCACATTCCACACAATCAAGCTTTAGCCCGACAAACAGGACAGAGGCAAGATACATTGATTTATTACAGAGACAGTGCAGTTAGGAAAGACTGCAGTAAGCCAGAGCACATTAGAACAGGCAAAGGAACTTATAGGATAGAAGAACTAAGGCTGAAAAATTTGTTACAGAGTCTCTTTAAACTACCAGAATTCAAAAGTTGATTTCCCTCATGAGGTAAACCCAATTCCATGAGGTAATTATTTACTAAACACTACCAGAATTGAGCCCATTGCCTTAGTGTAAATAAGATTTCTTCTTTCCAAACTTTGTGGCCTCACTGAGATAAGCCACTTCCTGATGTTCTTTTTAAGGGTTTTATTTTATTACACTAGGGCACCTCTTCCCCCGTTGTCTTTAGGGCTGTGGAGTTGGAGTCGAGGAGTCGGAGTCGCTGCTTTCATAAACTGTGGAGTCGAAGTTGGGAGTCTGATGATTTCCACAGCCCTGGTAAGTATTAGACTAAGGAGTCTGAGTCAAGGAGTTGGAGTCAGAGCCATTTTGGGAACCTGGAGTCGGTGTTGGATGGTTTTTGTACCAACTCCACAGCCCTGGTTGAGTTCCTTCACTTTCCACTGGAGGCACTTTTAGCACAGATTATAGCCCCATTTTTAAAAGAGAGCGACCAAGTAAAGCAAAGTCCCTTGTACCTGTGTGGAGACTGTTATTCTCCAAAAGTTCAACTGGTTGGTTGCCAGCTATAGCAACCTCATATTGTGAGTACCCCCTTCTACTCCATTTCTCAAACATACTGCACCATCTGGGCTCCCGTTGTTTCTGCGTTTTGTTTTTAAATAATAATTCCTTATTATCTCTTAAGTTGTGACTATAATAGCAGGCATATATGCTCAGCATTCTAAGACATGGCGGCTGGTGAGAATGTTCTCTGTAGTAGCACACAGTGACACACTACTCAATGCTTCCTCTCTGATTTCTCAGCCTTGTGTTCTACTTCCTGGCCAGGAAGTTTGAATGAAACAAGTAAAGTAAGGACATGCGTAAAAATCTTAAACAATGAAAAACACTGCGGCTAAGAGTTAGAACTCCCATGAAGTTTTCTTCCCAAGACTACCAAATGTCTTATAAAACCCATTGAGACCATATGGATGTGAAATTAAAGGGAATCTGAAGTGAAAATAAACTTAGGATATAATGATTTGTATGTGTAGTACTGCTAAGAAATAAAACATTAGTCACACAGATGTGAGTCTCATATTGTTTCCAGTACAGGAAGAGTTAAGAAACTTCAGTTATCTATGCAAAGGAGCTTCTGTGAGTTTAAAAGTCGTGGACAGCACTGTCTTTTGAATCACTTATCTCAACTCTCTCTCATTGTTTCTTCTTTGTTTATGGTTTTTCTGCAGAAAGTTCTAAGGTTCATTAGCCTGCTCTGTGAAATCATTTAGAATGCTGAGTGTAGTGCTACAATTATTAGAGAACGATGCAATGTTATATAAAAAAAGCTATATACCTGAAAATAAAAATATGACACTATTTTCTTTGCCACTAAAGGTGGGTACACACATTAGATAAAAGTCTTTGGAAAATGAAAGATCACAGACCAATTTTACCCTCTTCCATGTAGTATGAGAGCCATACCTACACAGTCTACTCTATTGAGCTGAACTCCCCATCAGATAAAAAATCTTTGCAAGACGCTGCACACAAAGATGCTGTACACATGCAAAAGATCAAGTCCTGCAAAAGATAAGTTTCTGCAAAATGCATTCATAGTCTATGATATCCACAGATCTCATACACGCCTTGTTTAACAGACCTTCATCTGCAGATATCGGACTATAAATGCATTTTGCAGAAACTGATCTTTTGCATGGACAGATCTTTTGCAGATACTGATCTGTTGCATGTGTACAGCATCTTTGTGTGCAGCATCTTGCAAAGATTTCTGTCTGATGGGGAGTTCGGCTCCATAGAATAGACTGTGTAGGTATTGCTCTCATACTATATGTAAGGGGGTAAAATTGGTCTGTGATCTTTCATTTTCCAAAGACTTTTATCTGATGTGTGTACCCACCTTAAAGCTCTATTAATTATCCGTATTACACAACCAATTCATTATATCATGAGGTTTTTTTTCGCTTCAGTGTCACTTTAAGGAAATCTCACCAGCTGGGCACAGACAGAAGCAGATATTTTAAAATGGTTCTGCTCTTTTCTAGACTATCCAAAATGAAAACTTCCTTTCCAGGAGCCGAGCTTGAAAGCACATAGACATGATTAGATCAGGATATTACATAATTAATGCTTGCCTATTGGAAGCAGAAAGTTCCAAGTCAGACTAGCAGCACTGTGAAAGTTCAGAGCATATAAAATGACAAGGAGCAAATAGCCGACACTAGAGTGGCACAGCCTTAGCCATACGCCCCATTTCAGCAAACCAGGAGAACATCTGGCTGGCTTACCATGCTACATCCAGGGTTTAGCCATATGTACCAGCAAAGCTGGATTTTCTCAACAGAATGCAAAGTATGAATTTGTAAACAGAGTATATTCAGGGAACTCCATAATGAGAAAAAAAATTTAAACTAAATTCTCTAAAAACAATTTTTTTTTAAAAAAAAATGCTAATAAAAAAAGATACTAAAGTTGACCAATCATAATTAAACTTCATAGCTCAGGATCTCCATGTTTGGTACATATCCAAAAGTGGTAGAAGGTGATCTTTTTTCCGGGCTCCTTATGTCTGAAAGTGTTCCTTTATAGGATAAGGTTGTTGCTGCTGAGTAAACAACCGTTTGAAATATCTGCCCTCTCTCCAAGCATGACTCATCAAGGCCTGGTGGAGTCTGGAGAAGTAGTCTATAGAGCTGTAGCAGCAGGGAACTTGAGAGAACTGTGAGCAGTGGTGAATTAGCGATGCAGCGAGAATAGCTAGAGGAGGAGGGCAGGGAAAGGCCATGCAGTTGGGAATAGATTTCCATAAATTATTGAGTGTGGTCATGACAAGGTGTACTTATGTTGCATAACAACTTTTTTAACTTCCTGACCCCACACATGTCACTCCATTACAAAATGATGTACTATATGTCCACACTGCTGAATGTGAAGCAGGTTTTAAAGGGGGTTCCCATTTCACAGACAATTTGCAGCTGGCACTGATCATAATGTTGCATGACACAGGAAGCAAAAGCCTACAGCACTTAGTATGTGTGAGCAGAGGCGTAGACTTAATAGGGCCCACCTGCAAAAATGATAGCATGGGCTCCATTGGTCCCGGATACTTATGCAAGTCATGTGATCAGGAGCCGGCTAATGGCAGCAGAGAGTGTTCTGCTGAGCAGCAGCGTCTGGAAGCAGGAAAAAATTACACATGCTCCTGCACACAAACAGGGAGGTTTGTTCAGTAATTGGCAGCACTTGCAGTTGGGGAGGGGGAGGAGGAGCCCCCAAAGCCTCTGGGTCCCCCTGCGAAGGCCGGGGTCGCAGGGGTGATTGCTACGCCAATGGGGTCATTTCATAAAAAAAGTTGTGCGGTAAAAAAAAAATCTGGTCAGGAAAATACCACATTCGGTATTTTAGACTTTTGTGTGCCAATTCATAAACATTTTCACAGCTGCGATAGAAATGCGGTTATTTACTGAACTAAACTGTCGGTAACATGAGAAGAGTAGCTGGCTGAGTTGTTACATTTGCTGTTCTCCGTACAGAGACAGCATTACAATAAAAGAGGCATTCCAACTTCAATTTAGATGTGCATGTTTTGTTATACTGCCTCTGCTTGCCCTAAATCTGCTCTGAATCTATTAGTCTTTCTAAACAATCTATTTAATTGCCAGAGCTTAGAAGAACTTCAAGAAACTTTACGCATGCCATGCTTTGCGATGTGAAATACACATCTTAAAAGCAGGAACCGAAGAGGTTAACCACTTAACATTGGCCAACGCCGATAGGCGGCGGCTGGTCGCAGTGGTATTTCCATGGAAACGGCCTGCGAGCCTCCGATCGCGGCTTGCAGGCGAAATGTAAACACCCGGGGAAGAAATCCCCGGTGTTTACGCCGCTGCTGTGACAGCCTGAAGCCTATCAGAGGCGGTATAGGATGGATCGCCGTCCTGTACCGCTTGCTTTGTCTGTAAATAAGTTCCACCCTTATGTGATGTCAAATAAATTACTTTAAAAATACCCGACCTGGGGCTCCTTCACCGGCCACTTCCTGCAACACAGCTTTCCAAGTAAGACTGCGATCAGCTCACATCACTGTGCCCAACTCCCTTACATATCTTGCAAGAACAGCCTGATGCAGAACCAAGCAGCTGAAGAAGCACCAACTGTTGAGCCTACTGTTAAAGTGGACCCAAATTAAAAATACAAGATTTCAGAAATAAAATCTATTTTCTAACTTATAATAATAAATAGCAGCCTTTTTTCAGCTGCATGATGACAAATATAAAATATTTTACATTTATTGGAAGAACCACTCTCTTCCTTTCAAATTGCCGGGACAGAATCCGGCAAACTGTTGGAGTAGATGGTGTCCAGCAAAGGAGGAATTGCTAATGGCTGCCACCTGTATAACCCTAGTTATAAAAAGAGAAGGGTGAAAAGCATGCACTGAAATGTTCATAGGCTTGAATGAGCATGTTTATCTTTGTATGTGTCAGAATAGTGCAACTAAGTATTTTGAATTAAAAAAAAAAAATGTTTGGTTTGGGTCCGCTTTAACTTTTTGCTAGCTTTGTTCAGGTCACGTGACCAAAAATATGATTTTTAGCTGAGTTTTAACGGAGTTTGAAACAAAAGGGTAGACCTGTGCAACCTTAAAAGGAGGAACTGTAAAGGTAGCCATACACTGGCTCGATTCCCGGCCGTTTCGACAGCAGATTCGATCCTGGGATCGAATCTGCTGCCAATCGTTCGCGGTAAACGCAGCCGCCGATCCGATTCCCTCCCGGAATCGGATCGGTCCGTCGATCGCGCCGTGCGGGAAATTACCCTCGATCGCCCGCGGGTAAAGTGCGCGTCGCTAGCGGCGGCCGATCCGATCAGGTATACATTACCTGAGGCTGGCTCCCGGGCGTCTTCTCCGTGCTGCACGGTTCTGTTCCGGCTCCATCCATCCTGGCGCTTCCTGTGTCACTGCAGTGACCAGGAAGTTCTAATAGAGGGAGCTCTATTTGAACTTCCTGGTCACGGAGTAACACAGGAAGCGCCGTAATGGATCCGGAACAGAGCCGTGCAATGCGGAGAAGATGCCCGGGAGCCAGCGTCAGGTAATGTATACGGGGGGGGGGGGGGGGGGGGGGGGACAGGCGGCAGGAGCAGCTCAGCAGATGGTGAATCGGTTTCAGGCTGAAATCGATTCACAATCTGTTTGCAGTAAAGGCAGCCATACGATCCCTCTCTGATCAGATTCGATCAGATAGGGATCTGTCAGCTGGTCGATCTAATGGCACATCCACCAGTGTATGGCTACCTTTAAGGTAACCATTACTATCTCCTTTAGGGCTGTTTCACACTACAAGAGCTTTTAAAACGCTACAGATTTTAAAAGCTCTTGCTAATGCAATGCTATGGGGTATTTTTACAAAATCACATCGCTCCAGTGGGAATACACACATAAGATAACAAGCAAGAGCAAAAAAATAAATAAATAAATAAATAAAAAAAATCACAAGCAGTTAGAAAAGCTCTCAGTGTGAACATGTCCTTAACCACTTAACGACCAGCCAACGGCGGCTGGTCGTTTGGGGATTTCCATGGAAACGTTCCATGTCAGTTCACGGCGGGGGGCTCCGTGAACAGCCTGCGAGCCTCCGATCGTGGGTTGCAGGCGAAATGTAAACACGTGGGGAAGGAATCCCCGGTGTTTACGTCGCACAGCACGTTGACAGCAGCGCCGTAAAGGAGATTGGCGATCCGTCGGGGATCGCCGGCATCTGATAGGCTGGAACCTCCATAGTAAGGAGAAGAGGGTGGGAAGGAGAGGGAGGGGGGAATAGCGCTGCGGAGGGGGGGAATAGCGCTGTGGAGGGGAGCTTTGAGGAGCCCCCCCCTCCCCCCCCCGCACGGCAGTAGGCAGCGATCAGACCCCCCCCCCCAGCAGGACATCCCCCTAGTGGGGAAAGTCTGATCGCCCTGCCTCAAACCTGATCTGTGCTGGGGGCTGAAGAGCCCACCCAGCACAGATCAATGCAAATTCCTGCGGTCGTTATGTGGTTAAAGAAAAACATTTTTAAGGACTTATTCCCAATACAAATTGCTAGTGCAATCGTAAGTGCTGAGCGATTTAGTTAACGCTTTTAAGTGCTTTTCCCTGTGCTTTGTGGTTACAAAAGCACTTTTCTAAGCGCTTTTGTGGAGCGATGATTTTTTACACTTCCTGACATAGATAATTCTATAGAAAGCACATCGCTCATGTGAGAACACTCCCATTGAGCATCATTGCTCTAGCTCTTTTAAGGCTATTTTTAAAGTTGCCAGCACTTAAAAAAAGAGCAAAATCGATCTTAGTGTGAACAAGCCCTAACTGTCATGAACCTCTGTAGCTTTCACACAAATAGACCAAGCATGCAGCCAGCGGACACCGACCTCATGGACTACACATTTTCTCTGGGTCAATTATTCAGAAAGCACAACAGCCAGACATTGTTTAAACAGAAGTCAGGAATAGCAGTCTCTATATTTCACCTGCTTAATATTGAATAGGTCCCACGTATGCCATCAAAAGAGCTTTGGTCCATTGAGGTATGGATTGCAAAAGATCAGAATCAGGTTTATCGAAGGTGTCCACCTAGCCGCACATCCCTTAAACCATATACGGTAAGCTGTGTGGTGGCTTCTCCATGGTGGGCTTGTTTTTCCTGTATAACCCACAGATAAGAAACACACACAAACCCAGCCATCCACATGATCTTTGAGACCAGGCCATCTTCTTCCATTGTGCCAAGATCTGGTTCTGAGCCTCACATGCCCATGTAGGTACCATCAGCAGTGGACATGGATCAGTGTGGGCACTCTGCTATACAGTTCTACATTATATGCATCAATGAACTTTGTATTCTAACAACGCTTTCATGGCCAGAATTAGGTTTTCACCAATGTGTGCTATATTACCTCTTTTGTGGGATTGAATCAGCTGGTCTAACCTTTGGTCCTCATGTGCATCAACACCCATAAATCTGTTGCCTTCTCACCAGTAGGTAGTCTGTGGACCTTTTTTTGGTAAAAACTAAACCACTGCCTACTGGGAACACCCAACAAAACCCAGTCTTGAAAATGCTTTTATCTAGTAATCTAGTGAACATATTTTAGCCCTCATCAAAGTCGCTCCGATTCTTATCTTACATGTGTCAACATCTCCTGCTTCGAACATCACTGTGTTCACTTGATGCCAAATATATCCCACCTCAGCAGGTGCCAATGTAATATTTTAGAGATACCTAAAATATTCACTGTTTCATTAAATTTGTTTTTTCACTTGTACCAACATTTGGCAATGGAAGTAGGAGGACAGGAGGTATGGGACAAGTCTACAGCAATGCCATTTTAATATTGTGATATTCACTTCACTCGTCAGTGGGTTTAATGTAGTGGCTGAATGGTGTATATAGAGCTAAAGGGCCTTTCAAAAATACCTCTACACCTTCTCTTCTGCAATGAAAACATCCATGACTGGACATATAAAGCAACAGGTAAACACTGGAAGCAGATAAACCTGGAGGCTGCCCTACATCTACTTCTAGGTGAAGAGCACTGGCGGCTTCAGAAATGACTAATCTTAACTGCTACCTGGACTATCAGTATTAGGACTGTGTATAGGATACATTCAAGTGCAACATCTAACCCCATTCCAAAAAAAACCTGTCCTATCAGGAATACTCTCCACATTATAGAGTAAGAGGGTGATGCTTGGTTATCTCTGCACTAACTGACCAAGACCATATGTACTGTTTGTACCTTGAGGGCCAGTGTGAATACAGAAATTTTGGGTGGAGGAACACAAAATATTCCTCCTTGTACCAAAATTTGGCAGTGGAAGTAGGGGGTATGGTACAAGTCTGCAACAATGTGCTTCTGCATGACAGTGGCATCAGAAGACTCTCACACAGTGTCCCTGGTCTCTGCCCCTCTCTCCTTGTGCCGAGGTGAAACTGGCCACCTACGTAATACTACAGGTTGGACTCTGGTGCAGCGTGTGTAAAGCATGCATGAAGCATGGAGGTAATTCCTCTTTTGGTCACTGGGGAGCGTGTCAATGTAGCCCAAAATCATTAAGCAGGAGTCTTAGTTCATCGATGCTGTTCATTTTAGAGGTATTTAGGATAGTCAATCTTGTCATTCCTGTAATGTCCGCAAGGAACATGGCTAAATTGTGGAGTGTGGCTTTAAGTGTTAGCCATACAATATTTCCCATGTTCCTTGCTGACATTACAGGAATGACATGCTTAACAGTCAAAACTATCCTCCTAGCAGGAAAGCAGAGCCACAAGGGGTAGACTTGGGCTTCAAAAGACATCACAGAAGACTGACTCACCTATAATCATTACAGGGCAAAGCTAGACAATGTTCAGTCGGAAATTCTTATCAGAGCTGATAACTGGCAGAATGAGCTGTGAAGAATGAAACAAATAGAGTAGGTGTTTAAGCTCATGTTTCCATTGATATATATGGTAAAATACATGAGGGTGCTTCGTCTCTGGTTCTCTAACATTTTTGGGATGAATTTTGGGTACTTAAAGTTAATGCTTGTTGGCAATTATTTTAGTTCTTAACTGACACTGCTACACATCCTACAACCACAGACGTGACGTGAATAACATTGCATTTTCTTGTCACCTGTCAAAGGGTGAGATGTGTTAGACAGCAAGTACTCTGTACTTGAAAGTGATGGAAGCAGGAAAGGAAAAACAAATTGGGTCTATGGTAAACCCATCCTGCAATTTACACGTCTTGATGAGCATCCAAAGAAGAACATAAAAAAAATGTCAGGTACCCATTTTTAGCTTAATTATCCTGGTTTCAGCAAAAGAAACACCTCCTGTATCTATACATTTCTGTATTCCAGTATTATTTAGCTTAAAGAGGAACTTCAGCCTAAACAAACATCCTGTCATTAAGTTACATTAGTTATGTTAATTAAAATAGATAGGTAATATGATCTCTTACCCACCCTGTTTTAAAAGAACAGGCAAATGTTTGATTTCATGATGGCAGCCATCTTTTTGGTTGAAAGGAGGTGACAGGGAGCATGAGAAACAGTTCCAACTGTCCTGTGTCCTGAGCGCCTCTCCCAGTTGCTAGGCAACATGAACAACATAGGAAATCCCATCATGCTCTGCACAGTATCAGGGAAATGGGTGGAGCTTAGCTAAAAATACAGCTAAAATCAGTACAGTTTGTCTTTAAAGATCTGGTGCTGGGTACCACAGGTTACTTTCAGAGGACCTTCACCTTTTAAAGCTCATGCTTCGATGGGTCAGAGTGGTTTTGGCAGCACAAGGGAACCTTCACAATATTAGGCAGGTGGTTTTAATGTTTTGGCCAATCAGTGTTCAGTGTTTGCTAAATATGTTTTTTCTTACAGGTTTGAAATACAACACTGATTCATTTTAAATTGTATTGGAGGGTAGATTTCTTTTTTTTAACGTGAATGTATCCAAAACATTGCTTCCGCTCTCAACAGATTGTGGGCGCTGATCCAGTAAATAATTAGGAGTTTGCGCTGGCAGCCATAACGGTACAGATCTGCAATAGCACATGACCAAACTAGTACGAGTTGTATAAGCTTTATAAATGCAGAGGTCATCTTCCATAAAGGTATTTAGTGAACACCGTAGGTGCTTTATTGTTTTGGAGCCATTGTTCTATGAGCAGGCAGAGAGAGGGGGCTGAAAAGATTGCCAAACACTCTCTGGTTATATCCACAAATAATGACCTTACTGGTTGCCAGGCAACACCAGAAATGCTCATCACACAAGCTTTAACATAAGTCCAATGGGAAAAGAAAAAGAAGGCATGATTTGGAGGGGTGGAAATTGCATTTAGTAGAAAAGTACATGCCTTCACAAAAGTAGGTCTGCCTGGAGAGACATTTAAAGTGGACCTGTGCATGGCACAATGATGCATTTTGTACAGGAAAAATCCAACCAGGTTACAAAAAAAGCTTCCTGAGCATATATAATCACATGTACCTGTAATTTCTGTAACTGGGAGCTGTAGAATGGTTCTGTTAAAGGGCTACCTATCACATCAAATAAGCAGGACATACATCCAATCAAGCTCAGCTGATAGATTGTAGAATTCAGTAAAGAATGAAACTGCACTGGGTATAAAGGCAAGTTCTCTGCCCAGCACAGACAAATTAAGAGTTTGTTGAAGGAGAGCTTCAATCCAACATTAGGCTGGGTTCCCACTAAGCACAATTATGCGTTCACACCATATCCAAGCAGTACGTGCACCTCGTTCACTTAGGCACTGTGGTGCATTCGGTCCGCTGCCACCATTTGTCTGGTTCACCTGTCATCTAACATTTGGGTGTGGTGGACACAAGGTGACAAAACAGGCGAGTAAAAAAAAAAGCAGAAAGATATGCGGCGCCTAGTGAGAACGGATACTGTTCTCATAGACATTGATTGAGATCTGTACCCATATCTGTAAAATATCATACTGCACTGCCTTCAGTTCTGCTCATCGGAACTGAATGAACTGATCTGTACTGAACAGACAGATGTGAAAGGATCCAATTGCCTTGCATAGGATCCGTTTGCATGCCTGCTTATCATTATGTTCCAATTTGCTGAACTTTTTTATGTCAGTGTGAACCCAGCTGAGTAACTGGTGTTCAGTTAATGTAAATTTGTTGTTTAAAGTAAATGGGAACCGAATGCTAAAAAGAAAAGCCAGATACTTACCTAAGGAGGGAAAAGGCTCTGGGTTCTAATGAGCCTCCCCGATGCCCTCCTTGCAGCGCTTCCTTCCCAGTTTGAATCCCCCACCGCGGGGGACTTCGGAAGTCTTCGGGAGCACAGTCCTCCCCAAGACAGAAGCTCCATACTGCACACGTGCGAGAGAGAGGGTGCAGTACGGGCCGCCTTTGGGTGCACTCGGGCTACCAAAGACTTCCCGAAGCCTCCCTTCGGCGGCAGAGAGAGCAGCATTTCACCGAATTGGTCAAATGCTGCTACGAGGGATCCTGCACTGGAAAGGGCACCGGGAGAGGAGAGGGAAGGCTCATTAGGATCCAGAGCCTTCCTTCTTCTTAAGTATCTGGCTTTTCTTTTTAGCATTCAGTTCCCATTTACTTTAAAGTAGAACTCCAGAACAAAATACCAGAATGCCTTACTATGACTTTACCCCCACCACTGTTGTGTCAGGTAACAGAATATTATATATATATATATATATATATATATATATATATATATATATATATATATATATATATATATATATATATATATATATATATATATATATACACACACATACACATATATATATATATATATATATATATATATATATATATATATATATATATATATATATATATATATATATATATATATATATATATATATATATATATATATATATATATATAAACAAAAGTTTGCTTTCCTAAAACAGAAAGAATTTGCTATAATTCAGGTTGGAGTGAGCTCGAGATGTCTCCCAGGCACCACTGCTGAATATATGCAAATTAACCATTGTACCCTTAGAAGCTAAACACACCTCCAGAACCGCTGGAATGCAATGATGTGTCAGCTTGTTAATGTGTACAGAGCCATAATAATCCAACATGCATACAGACTGTTTCAGATTGTTTGATCCTCATCAGTGCATGGCATGGATTAATTTGGCTCTATGGAGTAGGGCTTGTAAATCCGAGAGGCACAGACTAACCAGCAAGCTCATGGTGACCCAGAACTCATTGGGGTGTGTAAAGCCCCGTCTACACCATAAGAGGTTGTAGCGATCCGGCGGCTCGATTAGCCGCTGGATCGCCTTCTGCGCGTACCCGCCGCGTCCCCGCTCACCGCGCGTGCGCCGCATTCGATTCCCCGCTCGTGCCCGCTCGTCCCCGCTTATCTTCTGCTCGATTCCCTGCCATTGTCCCCTAGCGGGGAGCGAGCAGGGAATCGGCGGAAGCAAGATCCGTCCTGTCGGATCTTATCAATCGAGCCGCATCAGCGGCTCGATTGATAAGGATCATCGGAGCCTCATCTACCCGTGTAGATGAGGCTTAAGGGACTACAATGGTCCTAAAAGCCCCCTTACTAAGATGTTAAGAAAAACAAAAGTTTGCTTTCCTAAAACAGAAAGAATTTGCGATAATTCAGGTTGGAGTGAGCTCGAGATGTCTCCCAGGCACCACTGCTGAATATATGCAAATTAACCATTGTACCCTTAGAAGCTAAACACACCTCCAGAACCGCTGGAATGCAATGATATGTCAGCTTGTTAATATGTGCAGAGCCATAATAATCCAACATGCATACAGACTGTTTCGGATTGTTTGATCCTCATCAGTGCATGGCATGGATTAATTTGGCTCTATGGAGTAGGGCTTGTAAATCCGAGAGGCACAGACTAACCAGCAAGCTCATGGTGACCCAGAACTCATTGGGGTGTGTAAGGGACTACAATGGTCCTAAAAGCCCCCTTACTAAGATGTTAAGAAAAACAAAAGTATATATACACACACATATATATATATATATATATATATATATACATACCTATATATCTACAACATGGCTATATTGCCCTATACCCTTGTTGTAAAATGAGCTAACAGTGGGGCCAATTTATCAAAACCAGTGCAAGGAGAATATGTGCTAATCCGGTGCAAAACAGGCATAGATGTGGAACAGTTGCCCAGAGCGACCAATCAGAATCCTTGACTTAATTCTGCTCTATTTTTGTACCAGTTCTGCTCCAGTTTTCCTTGCTCTGGTTTTGTAAAATCCACTGACTTAATGATGAGACATCCCTCTCAGTGCTCCTGTGATCTCTGCCTCAAATTAACAAAGAGCATGTGGAAGGTGGTAAATCGAACTGATAGTAATCAGTTGTATGTTGGATCTGTCTGCTATTAACTCATACATGGCTAAATTTAAGGTACACTTAAAGTTAAAAGCATATGGAGGCTGCCATATTTATTTCCTTCTAAACAAAACCAGTTTCCTGGAATCCTGCTGAGCTCTTTTGCATCAGTAGTGGCTGAATCACACACATGAAACAAGAATACAGCTAATCCAGTCAGACTTGGAGCACCTGATCTGCATGCTTGTTCAGGGTCTATGACTGTGCGTATTAGAGGCAGAGGATCATCATGACAACCAGGCAATATGTATTGATTAAAAGGAAATAAATATGCCAGTCCCTATATCTCTCTTACTGCAGGTGTGCTTTAACTTTGCCATACGTACCTGTTAGTTAAAAATAAATTAAGGAAGATGTTTTAAAGCACAAACAGTTATGGTCATGGAACTACTCCAACTGCTTCTTTCAAACCCCAGCACTCCTTAAGGTGCCCATACACTCGTCAGATTGGCAGCAGATAGATAAGAAATGCATCTGATGATCTATCTGATGCGTTTTTAAAACATTTTTTACCAGGATAGAATTCCAATAGATTTCAGTTTGAAATCTATTGAAATTCGATCTGATGGCATTTTTTTGCCATCAGATTTCCATTAAGGCCAATGCAAACTGATAAGCAATCTCATCAGATCGACCTAAATTTTCCACCCTGTTAGTTAGATGGAAATCCATCGAAATCGATCGAAATCGGCCATCGATCGGTCGATTGGACAACCGATTTGCAATCGATCGATCGATCGGGATCGATCGGTCGGCCAGAAAATCGGCTGAGTGTATGGGCCCCTTTACTGTATCTTTCAGAGGATAAATACACCAAATCCCTCCTTTTTATGGCTCTTGAATTTAAATGGGGCACTAACTACGTCACTAAACTGTGACAAGGCGGAGCTATATACTTAGAGCTGGCAATCCTGCTGAAGTCATGTGACCCCCACTTCTAATGTTTCCACCAAATTTATTTTTAATGTTAAGTGCACATCATTAAGTATCTCTGCCTAGAATGCCTGTTTAAGGATTTTAAAGAGTCGCATTAGAGTCAATTTAGAGTTCTTAATTCCAATTATAGCTAAGACAAAGCCCTATAGAGAAATTCTATTTCTATTTTTTTTAAAAACTGCCACAGTCTGGTGATCAGATTATTTTTTGTAATTTCCATATTTCCATTTCAGCCTGAAGTGAGAGGTATGTGGATGCTGCCTTATTTATTTCCTTTTAGACAATACAAATTGCCTGGCTGTCCTGCTGATAGTCTGCCTCAAATATTTTTAGCCATAGACCCTGAACAAGCAGGCAGCAAATCAGGCGTTTCTGACATTGTCAGATCTGACAAGATTACGGTAGTTGCATGCTTGTTTCTTGTGCGTTTCTGACACTACTACAGCCAAACAGATCAGCAGGGCTGCCAGGCAAATGATATTGTTTAAAAGGAAAAAAAATATGGCCTCCATATACTTTTCACTTCAGATTCCCTTTAAAGCCAGCTATACATTTGTATGAGCATCAGTAAGCTCAAACTGCATGCCCCCATAGCCATGACAACAGTAACCGTTAGGCGTGTTGGTGTTTTATATTGACATAAAACAAGAAATTTCATCGTTCGATTCAAGTGCTCGTACACACTGCTGCTAATGTGCAGATGTCACAAGGCACATTTTCTACCCTGAGAAAGCCATGCATTCTTGGGCCCACACTGGAACTCTGCCCTGTCCTTCCCAGTAATTCACAAAGCACTGAAAGTGCCACACATGCTAAGAACAGGAAGCTCATTGGTGTGTGGGCAGCAGGAAGTGACAGGATAAAGATCCTGGGCCTATATCCAGCTTGCAGCTGGGACTGAGGAAAAAGATTTGTGGCCTTATAAAGGTTCAACGATGTAAGTTTTAAAATAAAATATTGTTAAACCTTCCCTATCCAAGGTCTAATCATTACAGCCACAACTTAATTTATACATACATTTTTTTATATTCTCAGTTTGATGAAAATACAGTACTGAAATAATGATTGCCTGCTTCCCCCTCCCTTCCTCATATGGACTGCTGTAGGCCTCAGTCTATGCTGCCTATGCACAAATTTGGGCCTGAATGGAATACGATAACTCAGCCCTCCTACACTATGTTAGCATGCAGATGCTATGGTTAACTGTGGTCCATGCAGTCAATGAACACCTCATGGTTTGATGAGCACCTTTGGGAGGTGATCTGCACAGATATCTGCATATATTATGCAAACACTGAACCAACTGCAGCTTTGATTATAATAAACTCAGTTACTCACAAAAATTAAAGGCAACCGCAATTAACTTGACGTCCATGAATTGCCAATTATTTTTAACAACTTTTAACAGATGAAATTGCTCTCTGCCTTTGTTTTTAAAAGATTTATTTGAGGAGAAAAAAAAAAAGAAAATAATCCAGACTGGAATCATTAATTACCCATTGCACTAAGCGCCTAAAAACGCTGGTTGTAAAGGAGCTTAAAAATAAGACCAAAGGATTTATCTTGCTTTGCAAATCGCAAATTAAAACTACTTTTTTTTTTTTGAGGGAACTTTCAGTAGTGACATGAAAACTGGGGGGAAGACACCTCTGAAAAAGTTGAGGAAATGAAATGCTAGAAATGTGATTAAATGGTGATAAACAAGGTTAGAATTATTTCAAGAGCAATTCTGGAGTGCCTGTCACCGAGGGCCAAATTACTTTTGACGACGGTGCAGAAATCTAAGCACATAGTTTGACATTTTTGTGATTGGGCTGTGAGCACAAGCGAGTAGTCCTTCTCTCTGCATTAATGTAAAGTGACAATGGTACAGGCCGAAGGGTCACGTGACTCCTCAGAAATGCCTTCAGCCATCAGGATCACATCATAGATTGGAGTGATTCAACTAAAATTGTATTCTAATGAACCCCAGGATGGCTTCTAGAGCTATAGATGATTCATGTATGTTAAAAGTTACCGGTGAGCACAGAGAGTACCTGGATATTTTAAACATACAATTAAAAAGCTATATTAGAGAAATCTATATCTAAGAAATACATAAACATATACTCTATAGCACCCAAATATCAACATTTCTAACCGCCTGTGATGTAAAGAATAAGCATAAATCCTGCGGCTGCTTTAAATCGATTTTCAAAATTAAATTAAGTTTAAAATTAATATTTCTCATTTATGGTTGTTTATATTCTCCGACACACACAATGGCAGCCTAAAATTGTGCAACAAAAATTGCAATTTAAAAAAAAAAAATCAAAAATCAAAAAAGACAAAAAATACCAGTAGACATTGCAAGCAAAGGAAACATTCAGACCATCAATTAGCTCCAGCTTGTGAATTATTGATACATCCTCTGAAATAATGCGCAAGCTATTTTTACAGAAACCACTTTTGTGGGCTCTTGGAGAGACTGACGAGTGCGACAGATCAGAGAGAGCAAGGAGGAAAAAAAATTAAATAATGATGAGTAGAGGGGGGTCCCAAACCTGCAGGTGCCTGCAGCGTAGCTGGTGAGTGACTGACAAAGGATGCCCAGCTCTAGGATTCATTTACTGAATGAATCTAGCAGGCATACAAATCGGATCATGAAAAAAAAAAAAAAACTAAAAGAAAAAAAAAACAGAACAGGAAACAAAAAAAACTGTCCCGAAACACTAAGATGAAGTAGCAGGTGTTAAAGGACAATATCATCAAGAAGACAAGGTGGAGTCACGTTCATTTACATGCAGGAAATTCAAAGCACCTCTCCATACTCATTCTCCGCTATTAAACTGCTGTTAATATGTTTGATTAAGGAGAAAAAGTCACCCACTGTGATTTCTAGATGCATTTATAAACAGGCTGAGCATTTGGCTAAGCACGGGCTGCAATGCTGCTTGCATCTTGCTCTTTAATCATGCAGTAGCAGAATGAGCACAGTTCCAATCTACACCCTTTGCTGATGCATAAAACAGTGCTAACCTCGTCTCCACTAGCAAACAAACAGCACATCGGTCTCACAGAAAATGGGGAAAAAAAACCCTAGCAACATTCTGTTCCATACATCAGCACATTAAAAGCAAAGGCAGAAATACATATACATAGATATATATAAAAAAAACAGAGACTCACCGACTTTGGGCTCTTCTTTGGGACTGGCAGTCCTGCAAAACGGCAACAAGGGAGAGATCAACATTAGCATGCAAATGTTACGTTCATCTAAGATAAATCCCAAGGTATATCATTCTAATGTAGCCATCTGTAGGGCAATACCAGGATTCTCCCAGCATCGGAGTTATCAGTCTGTTTAGAACGAATCAAAGCGGAGTGCAAGAGAGAGAGAGAGAGAGAGAGAGCGAAAACAAGAGGAGGAGAGAGAGAAGGGAAAAAAAAGGGGGGAACGAGAAATAGAGAGGAACACAAATCTATCTGCATTAGCGATGCTGCAGCAGCCTGGAGGCTGGGGGAGAACAGACCTCAGCGGCCTGGGAAAAGCGAACACTTGGACAGAATCACAAATGCTGCCTTGGATTATGAGGGACCTGGCAAACAATTAAACCTAGATAGTTCCTTTTGACGCGTGCTGCTTGTCAATTGCATTGGACCAATGGAAGCTGAATAACAGATACAAGCGGATGTTAAAGGCTTTCTTTACAGCAAGTGAAAAGACAAGGATTTTCTTTTTCTTTTTGCAGAGGGGTGGGGGTGCAGAGAGGATGGTGATTGGGGGGGGGGGGGGGGGTTACTACATCAAGGTTAATAAACATGTGGCAGGCAGCTCCATTTAAACAAGGCTGATATAGATGACCAGATTTCTTGTCAACTGGACCAGTGGAACATCACAGCTTTGACTTAATAAGACCAGCGTGATGCAAGGACTTGCTTTTTAAAGCTCTCATACCACGCTGGTTTTATTAGCAAAAATAAACATATTTGAGCTTTATTAAAAAACAGAAGTGGACTTAATTAATAATACTATAAACCATCAATCATTAATCAGCTTTTATAAGACAATCCAATGTTGAATTAGAACAACTGTTGCCCAAAATGGGTAGTTTTTGCCAAACAAAACAACAATGTATAATTTTTAGAACATTTCCGGGAAAAACTGAATGACCAAAGTCAATCATTTTTGGTGAAAGACAATTTTTTTTGCCTATACTTTTTGGCAGAGGTGAATATTTTTGTGGGCGTGAATATGTTTAGCCAATCACTCCAGGGAGTGGTAAACTCAAAGGCTTCAATATTCATGACCTGTGGGAGGCAGCATCCCACCTCCTCTTCTGCTGAAGGATGAGTGAAGTGAGAGGAATATGGAGGCTGCCATTTTGATTTCCTTTTAAGTAATACCAGTTGCCTGAAAGCCCTGCTGATCTTTCATGCATCAGTAATATCTGAATCACACATCTGAAAGAAGCATGCATCTAATCTTGTCAGAAACATCTGATTTGCTTGTACAGCTTCTATGGCTAAAAGTATTAGAGTCAGAGGATCAGCAGGACAGCCAGGCGATGTACACTGTTTAAAGAGAGTCTGAAGCGAAAATACATACTTTTTTTACCTGCTATTTATCTTCAGCAATATGAGCAGAGGTGAAACGCAGCATTACCGTGGCAGAATGAGGTCTTTATACCCCCCAAATCCCCGGAAGGAAATGCGGGGATCATTTCCTGGTAGAGGCAGAGCTTTGCGCTGTAGCTCTGCCTCTACTGGAGTCAATCTCAGCCGATCGCCGCCTCTCCCACCCCTCCCACTGAGAGGGGCAGAGAGGAGGAGGAGATTGACCCCAGTAGAGGCAGAGTTACAGTGCAAAGCTCTGCCTCCCATGCAGCAAAATCCACTACCTGGATTTGGGGGGGGGGGGGTATAAAGACCTTGTTCTGCCGCAGGAATGTGGAGTGTCACCTCTGCTCATATTGATTAAGATAAATAGCAGGTAAAAATAAGTATTTTTAATGGCTTCGGACTCTTTAATAGGAAATAAATATGGCAGCCTCCAATTAGCATAGCAATAGAGGTGCAGAGGTTACAACCGCACCGAGGCGCTCCCTCAACCACATTAATAGCTCTTTATTGGTCCTGTGCTGGTAATAATCACCTCTATAGATGCTATGAATAGTAATTATCATTGACAAACTGTTCCCCATCCCCTTCTGGCACCTCAGACACTGTGGTTGTTTTGGTGTTCTGTATCAATTGTTATGTATAGAGTGCTTGGGGGGCCCATAGTTCCTTAGCTACGCCACTGCAGCCTCCATATCCTGCTCACTTCAGTTGTCCTTTAAGAGTGGTAGTGATGAGAGATAAACTTTCCCAATAAGTGCAATAGTTTCATCTAGAAGGTAGAAGCTAGTAAACAAATCACTAATGACTGGTGTGGTCAAGCATGATAATGGGAGAGTAATTTGTTCACCACTGATAAGTGTGCATCCTATATAACAAATAAGTTGTAAATAAATAGCAATTCAGCAGCTGAAACATGGAAAAAAATTACTCCAACTTCTGCATACAGGTCTATTAACAAGTACCACAGGTGCTGCTCACACTTCCAAATCCTCTAAAATCACTGATAACGTGGCCTACTTGAATTAGGCAGTCTGCTTTTCATATCATTTGACACAGAAGGGACAATGTATAAAACTAAAAGGAAGAGGAAAAAAGAAACTATAGCAAGAGTGGAGCAGTTGTCCAGAGCAACAAATGAGAATCCTTGTCACTAAACAGTTACATTAATGTGAAAGTAAATGGCAGCCACAGCCAAACTGTCTGAACGTGACAAGATGCGTTCAGGCAAACATATCACAAGTTTACTGTCAAAATGTGTCCTGAGCCATTCAGCCCAATCCATTGTCCACTAATAGGCGATTGGGGTGGGGAGCTCTTTGAGTGACAGGAATGACCAATGAATCCCCCCACATGTGAATCTGGTTTAAATCAACTTTACTTTGAGGTTTTTAATTAATATACATCTGATCGATTACTATGCAAAGTGCCCAAATGCTTCTGCAGGTAAAAATCACATGACCCAAAACTGCCCAGTTGAGGTAAATGGTGCGTTCAGTGCGAATACTGCATGCATAATGCTGCTCAGAAGGAGACCGTCTAGTAAAGCTTGTAGTCTGCAGCTGTTGAATTTGATGTGGCAAGGAATGACTGGAGAAGGCGCTCCTGATCATATAATTTAGTGTAACTTCCATCAGCTAATCAATGATCTTCTAAAGAGATAACCCAAGCTTTCACAGGACTAGGAGGACATATGTGCCTAAAAATATTCACTGAATACCACAACTGGAAACACAAAACACACAAATCCTACCTAATAAAAGGCAAGTGTCGCTGCGACCCATGTCCGTCAGTGCTTTTTGTGCACTGCGCATGTGCAGGGACGCAGAGGCACTGCCGAGAGCTGGAGGAGGACGGGGCCAGAAGGGCCGTGTGTGTGTGTGTGTCGCGGCGGGCGTGTGCGCTGTGTGCGCGCGGCGCATTAGGGACAGACCTGGCCCATTTTTAAACGAGCTTAGGTCCACTAGTCATTTTATAATTAGAGTGATTTAAGAAAAGTATTTGCATAACAATGGATTGTGAAAAAAACGAACTTCATCTCAGGGGGCAGTGCAACTGATCATTAGCATAGTGCTTATAGAATCTGGAATGGCCACCAACATTCCTATTTGAGACATCATGGTATGAGGCCAGTACAACTGAGTATGGCAGCCATGCAGCTCTATTGGTTGGTTAGGAGGATGCTCACACACACATCTCTGTACAACACGGAACTGCAGCATTCAGGCATAGCTCTGAGTGTACTAATTAGCTGTTCTGCCGAGGCAGCCAGCTGACAGCTGAGAGATCAAATTGCACTGGTGATTAGTCACAGATGAGGGGGAATTAGACCGGCTAAACTCTATGCATTTCTCTAGGTTTAACTGCTGTCCTGTGTAAGAGTTCAGGTCCATTTTAAAGAACTAGTCTACAGCATGGCAGATTTTTTTCATAGATTCACTTACAAGTGGTTTCCATATCGGAAATAGTTTGGAATCCCTAAAAATGTAAAATGATTAAATATGATCTTTTCATTTGATCTGAATGATGTTATTGGAAATATGATTGTTCACTAAAAAAATGGCACAGTTAGTGGGCACATCTATCATGCTGACACCTACTTTGTCTATTATTGATCATAAACTAAATGAACAGTGAAGCAAGCATACACTCATTATATTAACAAGTGATGTCAGCAAGCAGACAGATGTGTTGGGCGATTGGGGACTTGCATCCTAAGGTCTAATACAGGGGTGCCCATTAGGTACATCGCCATCTACCGGTAGATCACAAGGACTTCATGGTAGATCCCGACTGCACTACATTTTCCATTTTGTACATACAATTGTGCTCCTGAAATTGTACATAGGTAGATCATTTTGACTTGCTCATTTTTAAAAGTAGCTCACAAGCCGAAAAAGTTTGGGCACCTCTGGTCTAATAGGTCCCAGCATATGGTCATTGTCAGACATAGTCATACAGGGAAATAGCTGCCGCTATAGGTCAAAGAAGAAATAGTGGAGAACCGCACAATGTGTAATCCCAGGCTACAATCATCTTAAAACACCCGAATAAATGCTTAGAAATGCTGCGTGTGCATTTTCATGCTATTGTTTTAAATATGTCAGCGTAGACTAGGCCTTAAAGGGACAATGAAAGATTTTCAGTTTATAATTACAATACAGTTAATCAGTAATTATTGTACAACAGGTGGCCTGTACGTTTTAAATTATTTTAGTTAAATCGGTTTTAAAAATAGATGTACAGTATATTGCATTGTACGGTCAGGTTACAGAATTGCTACTTCTCACAGGTGAGTAAATAAAGCTCAGAAGTAGCAGTAGTACTTTAACATAAAGAACAATTTTTTTTGGTCCCTAGTAACGCATTAGTGAATTAGTTGTAGCAGGAGTTTTTCTTTAACCACTTGCCGACCGCGCACTCATACTGCGCGTCGGCAAAGTGGCAGCTGCAGGACCAGCGACGCAGTATTGCGTCGCCAGCTGCAGGCTGATTAATCAGGAAGCAGCCGCTCGGGCGAGCGGCTGCTTCCTGTCAATTCACGGCGGGGGGCTCCGTGAATAGCCTGCGGGCCGCCGATGGCGGCTCGCAGGCTAAATGTAAACACAAGCGGAAATAATCCGCTTTGTTTACATTTGTACGGCGCTGCTGCGCAGCAGCGCCGTAAGGCAGATCGGCGATCCCCGGCCAATCAGCGGCCGGGGATCGCCGCCATGTGACAGGGGACGTCCCGTCACTGGCTGCATAGGACGGATAGCATCCTGTGCAGCCCTGATCTCCTGGCGGGGGAGCAGGTAGGAGAGGGAGGGGGGATCTTCGCCGCGGAGGGGGGCTTTGAGCTGCCCCCCCCGCCAGCCACATGCAGGCAGGAGAGATCGGACCCCCCCAGCACATCATCCCCCTAGTGGGGAAAAAAGGGGGGTGATCTGATCTCTCTGCCTGCTACATGATCTGTGCTGGGGGCTGCAGAGCCCACCCAGCACAGATCACTCAGCACAGCGCTGGTCCTTAAGGGGGGGTAAAGGGTGGGTCCTCAAGTGGTTAAAGTGGATTGTGGGAAGAGATAGAGATCGAGAGAGATAGAGAGTGTGTGTGTGTATGCTGAGAAGGATATGGGGGTTGACATGTTTATTTGCTCTTAAATAATGCACATTGCCTGACTGTCCTGCTGATCAAGACCCTGAACAAGCATGCAGCAGATCAGATGTCTAAGACAAATCTGACAAGATTAGCTGCATGCTTGTTTCAGGTGTGTAATTTAGATCCTACTGATCAGAAAGATCAGCAGGGCTGCCAGGCAATTGGTATTGTTTAAAAGGAAATAAATATGGCAGCGTCCATAAGTCACACACCTAGTGTTCCTTTTAAGGTTAGCTGCCTTCCAGTGGAGTTTTAGTGTTAGGCACCACCTGAGGGTATCAGAGTTAAAGGACAACTGAGAAGTAAGAAGAATATGGAGGCTGCCAAATTTATTTCCTATTTAACAATACCAGTTGCCTGTCAGCCCGGGTGATCTATTTGGCTGCAGTAGAGTCTGAATAACACCAGAAACAAGCATGCAGCTAATCTTGTCAGATCTGCATGCTTGTTCAGGGTCCATGGCTAAAAGTATTAGAGGCAGAGGATCAGTCAGGCAACTGATATTGCTTAAAAGGAAATAAATATGGCATCCTCCAGAGCCCTCTCACTTCAGTTGTCCTTTAAGCATCAAGAGGGAGGGTTCTGTATGTGAATAGGGTTAGGTGAGGACATAGTAAAATTTTGGTAAAATTACTGATATTCTACTATACTGGATAATAGAATATTAGTAATTTTACCGATATTCTATTACCGTTATTTCACTTATACAGTAGAAAATAACTATCAAGTCACATGACCATTCACACTGGTGCACACCATTTTACTCTGCTTCCTTATCGCTGATGCCAAATGCAGCATTATACGTGAATGCTGCAATTCTGAGTTATAAAAAGATATAGCTGGTAGAATTGTGATGCAGTACCTTATTTACTTGCATGGAATGGGGCTGCACTACACTGCACACCGCAATGCGTAGCAGAGCAGCGTGCCACGTGTCACACTAGTATTAATGAGCCCTCACTAATAAAATACCTAATTTAAACTATGGAGCTGTATTGCTGGCTAAAGATCCAGGTCTGGAGCCTCCCTTTAAGTTTCTAATCTCTACTAAAATACATTTCAGAGACAAAAGAAAGAATGTGCAGGGCCTGTAGATTTTAACTTTAGTATCACATGAACAGCTTTGCCAAAATACAACAGCAAAGCAGAAGTATCCATGAAAATTATTTTAATATCTTGGAAACTATGAAACAAAGATCTGCTCAGATTGTTACATAAGCAAACTGAAACATGCATGTTGCCATTTCAAAAGCAAATTATAGGTAATAACCTACCTGGAAACAGTAACATCAGCAGCAAGGAATAACTATGTCATGCATACTATGAATACTAGTAGTGAATGGGAACACAAGAACACCAGTGGGTGGCGCCAGCAGCAAGCATATAATGTATACACTACACATCATAGTGATAAAAAGAAGGCAAGCTACTGCACAGCAATTCACAGACTAAACAATAGTGGAAAGCTGACGGCAGGTCAGTGTATAGATCACGTTCGCTGATTTTTAAAGGAATCCTTCTTGGAGACAAACCTGCAGAATGCTGATATTTGGCTGCAGTTGGCTGGCTTCACACTGGCTGTAAAAACCTTCAAGTCTTTGGAGTGGAACAGATTCGCAGACATGCAAACAGATCTTATGCAAAGCAATAGGGTCCATTCACATCACTCTATTCTTAATGGATCCGTTCGTAACGTTTCACTAGTGGAACGCAAAGTTGTGTGGGAGGTGAGAATTCCGGCTCTGGATTGATGACAAAGCAGATGGCAATGGAACAAAAGGAGCCTATGAGAACAGACAGTGTTCATTCTCACTAAGCTGGTCGCTGCATATATTTTGCCATTGTACACACCTGTGTTCTGTCATCTCGTGTCCACCGCTCGGGTGCACTGCCAGCATACAGATCAGAGTTCTGGCAGCAGTATGGGGCTCACCACTGGATTGCAACAGACCACATGGAGGATTTTCATTGGTTCACTGAATGGTAGACCAATGAGAATCCTACTTGGTGGAGGGAGGATTCACACTAATCTGTTGTAATTCAATGTGGAGCTTCTGCCAGGGCTGTGATCTGTATACTGGCCAATGACAGCCCTATGGTTCTGCTATGACTCTGATACCAGCGCTTCTCCCTGAGCCCAGTTGTGGTCAGTGCATGTGGAGGACCCAAGCCGCAACCCGAAGACACAGAAGACAGGTGAGTAGATCTAGAACGGAGGGAGAAAACAGCTTAGTGGGGAACAGACAACATCCGCTCCCACAGGTGTGCATTGGTTTCGTGAGCATCCGCAGCGTATTCTGACTCAGGAAAATTCCTGCCGGTCGGGAACGTACGCTATGCACCTGCTCTGTTAAAATTTGCAAGTACAGTATAAGCGAGTCCTATGCTCAACATATCACCCGTTTACACAAGCGCGTCTACACTGTTCGATCGACCTTTTCACAAAACTGGCTGCAGTAAGAAGTGATTTTCACCTGATGGCTGTCCCATGATAGCTGATAAATACCAGACAGCTGCGGTACAGCTCACTAGCAGGATAGAGATACCTGGCAGCTGTGGTATGATTCACTAGCAGGTGTTCTGCCACATCTGCAGCTGTGCAACAAGGATTTCCTTCCATTATCAGTTTTGCGGACCTTAGCTGTCACACGTTTGGCCTTTGTTGACCTGGCATTATCCTCTTAATGAGTTGAACTGCACAATCACTGATTGATGGACAGCTGAAACGTCAGGGGACTGGGGCAATATGCTTATATTCCCTTCTTGTCCCACTATATGCCTTCCTTGTAAACTACAGAAATCTGCAGCACCAGGGGCTCAAGCATACTTCTAGACTCTGAAGACTGTCACCACACACAAGCTTGTATACAGAAAAACAAATGCACCCAGTTGTTATTCTGACACGCACGAATTATCTTTAGACTTCAGTCAGCAGCTGATATATAATATTTTTGGAAAATTCACAGAAACCACAGCAAAAGCATTTAGCTTGGTATTAAATATATAAAAAATTCCCTCTCCCCGTTTGCCTCATTGGGACATACTCACAAAAGTAAGTTACAATTGTTGTGCTCGACCTCCGCACGTCAACTTTACAGCTATTTATGGCAGTTACGTGACACACTTTGCGTAAGCAGTGCAACCCACGTTACCTAGTAAACATGCACTTCACTAGTGTAGTGCACGCTGATGATAGTGAAGTGTGCACCACCCAAGCAAAGCCCACATTACCTAGGTAACGTGTTGCCTTAAAGGGGTCTGAAAGTTAGCATTTCTACTTTGCTCTAAAAGATTCCTTACAGCTTGAATGCCACCATCCCAGAAAAAAATTGTTGCAGAACATCATTGAAACACAGCACTTTGTCCTGGTATGGAAAGGCTATTCAGCTTCAAATCCACATCCAGACTGGAGTTAACAGTATCTCTGTTCACATTCCAATGTTGTTACATTTGTGTTTAACAACTGAAAACACTCTCTGAGAAGCTCTCTCTGCTTCTAGCATGCACACAGTTCAGAAAAACTCCCTAGACGATTTTAATATATAATAAAAAGCAGCTGGAACAAAATACAATGGAAGCTTTCAGATAAACTGTACGTTGGAAGCTTGTAATTTGTAGACCGACAATAGTACTTGTGCACAAAAGCAAATATGTTAACTGTATGAGTAATACAAAGTAAGAAAACACATTTGTATTGAATGTTATTGTCAGAGTTTCAGATCACTTTAAGTTTGCAACGTGTGACACAACTGCCATTAGACCCAGTAAAATGGTCTGTGCACAACAATCTTAATGTGCTTTTGTGAATATGCCCCATTGATCATAAGTCTGCAGAAAGCAGGAATCAAAAATGTATTGTTGCCTCTGCTAAGCTGTGTTTTTGTTTTGGGGTACTGGAATCTACACATTTGGTTGTATGCATACGCATTGTTGTAATCTCTCCAATTTCAGTAACAGCTGGCAAAGCAATGCAAGGAAGCTTTCCAGATGAAACAAGGGCTTATTTACACTGGGACCCGTGGCCATTTCCAATTCGCCCATGACTCCCATTCTGCTGTGCAGCCGCAGCCCAAATCACTAAGCCACCCCATGCACGGCTATAGTGATATGGCTGCATCATGCCATCCAGATTTGCACAAAAGTGTGATCTGGACAGCAGGCCATGTAATAGATATGCAACATTTCCCCATCCCTCTTGCCTGCTGGGAAACATTGCAGATTCGGGCTTAGTGGCAATACTGAACAATTATTTACACAGATGTGACTGTGTAATCGACTATAAACAAAATACTTACAATACATAACAAAGATTTGATAAGGATTGTTAGTTTTGCTTAGGGGAAGTGAAGGTGCACTTTAAGCACAAAGACAACAGTGCGAGTGATCCATATGGGCAGACTTGTTTTGGCTTGCTGAACAAGCGGAACTAGAACTGAACGTGTTCCAGCTCATTGTTCGGCAGCTCCAACAAGAACCATGAATCATAACATTTCATCCGATTCGTAGCAATGTTTACCGCAGAACCAGCAGTAATTGACTTAAGAAACAGGGTTGTATTGGCTTGTACAAAATGTCAACTGCTCTTTGGGGAGCACTGAGCTACATGTGTATAAAATCACTGCAAGGTATATTTCAGAGGACAAACAAACGTCACTGGAGGAAACATTATTTAAAGAGACTCCGTAACAAAAATTGCATCCTGTTTTTTATCATCCTACAAGTTCCAAAAGCTATTCTAATGTGTTCTGGCTTACTGCAGCACTTTGTACTATCACAGTCTCTGTAATAAATCAATGTATCTTTCCCTTGTCAGACTTGTCAGCCTGTGTCTGGAAGGCTGCCAAGTTCTTCAGTGTTGTGGTTCTGCTATGCACTCCCCCCTCAGGGGGGAAAGAAACACACAAATGATCTCTTGAGATTCAAAAGGAATGCTGTATACAGCCTGCTTGTGTATGGATGTATTTTCTATGTGTGGACATACTGTACATCAACCTACTTCCTGTTTTGGTGGCCATTTTGTTTGTTTATAAACAAACTTTTTAAAACTGTTTTTAACCACTTTTAATGCGGCGGGGAGCGGCGAAATTGTGACAGAGGGTAATAGGAGATGTCCCCTAACTCACTGGTATGTTTACTTTTGTGCGATTTTAACAATACAGATTCTCTTTAAGGCAGATTGTACTTATAGAACTAGAATAGTCCTCATAGTTTCTTAGTGGAGACAACATAATTGCCATCTCACCTTTAGTTAAACAGCAATACATTGGGAATAAAAAATATCTCTACTCAGGCTAAACCTCTGTAGACATGCGAAGACTGTATGGTTAATTCAAGTAACATCTAGTGGTGGTGTTGGAATTCTGGACTATGTGGTTCATACCCCATACAGCTATATTTAGCACCATTTCAGCACCGGACAGCAGGGTGGGATGTATTTCATTTAGCTCTGATACTTCCCAATTCCAAGCTGAAAGGAGCGGAGCTAAATGAAATGCACCTAATTCTGCTGTCCATTGCTGAATGTGCTTGTTCAGGTTTTGAACCAAGTGGTTGAAAATTAAACAAACTAGTGACACATTGGGCCATATGCAATTCACCTTTTTTCTTGGTTTTCTTGTTGGAGATAATTTTTCATCTTTCATTTAAAATAACTTTCCAGTACTTTTCAACTAAAAAAAAAAAGTACCAAAAAGTAAACGATAAACTACTATCAAAATTATTTTGAGTATTTTCTTGCTTTCTGGCGGCTTAAAAAGCAATTTATCAACAATAAAAATTAAAAATACCACTTAGGAGAAAACTCGGGGGAAAAAGTGAATTGCTTATGGGCCCTTACATCTATGTGACTCTCTGCTCTTCTCTGTGACTTCATCTGCTTGGGAGACTAACGATCTTAGACTGGGTTCTCCACCAAGTGCGATTGCATTCCTTAGCGGGAAGGTGGATACTTTTCTCCTCCTCTCATGGTCATCTCATGTCAGATTTTGAGCAATGTAGAACAGTGGACTAACAAAGGGGGAAGGAATGGGAATTGTTGAATAAAGAAAAAGAGCGTTTGGGCCGTGGAGTTGGAGGAACAAGTAGGGCATGGACAATTTGCCACTCAACCCTTCTCTCCTCCTTGTGGTAGGCAGTTGTGACCCCAGGAAAGGGGTGATGTCAGGACAGCATGATCCCAAGATGGTGCAATAATGACAGACAAACAACTTGGAGGTTTGTGAGTACATCGTGAGGTCTGGAGGTTAATCCTGTAGATTAGTTACATTGTACCCACTGCGAGTTTGTGGTCTGAGGAGTGGTGGTATTTTAATTGTGTAGGGTTTTATACTGACTGAAGCTTGCAGCAGCAAGGAATAGTATAAACACATTTGACCCATTGAAAAAAAAAAGCTACAAAAGCTTTCTTCCTGCTGACCTTCGCCACACTACAGCACAGTACAGCCTCTCCATTTAGCTCAAAGTGGGCAATTGCAGTCCAAAACACAAATTATCCACCCTCCACTCCAACCTACTCATCAGTCAGCACTTGGGCAGTAATTTTCATAGGAGGGCCACTCTTTAGATTATTCAGGTTATTGCAAATGTACATATGCAACTGGTTCTCTTTACTTGCAGTCTAGACATAAATGGAGGCAGCCATTCTGTGAACACAATGCAATCTACTACTTTCCTAAGAGCTACTGATCTCTCTCTGGCCTGAACAGACATTTTGTGGTGTAGACAAGTTGTCAGTAACCTCTTGAGGAGGAGAGACTGCATAGGGTCAAGTGATGATGCCAATTACTATGCAGACATCACGCCAATGAAAATCAGCAAGGTGCCACCAATAATTTATGAATTCATTGATTCAATGGATGCGTCTCCACAGAGTGGGATATCACTTCAATGAAAGCCTAAGACGCTTGGCAGATGATAGGAACCATAATAGTCCAAAAGTTAATGCGGTATTAATATTTCATCATGTCTGTAGGGAACCCAAGGTACAGGATTTTCCAGTCCAGACATCCAGATAAACATTTCTTGATCTTCCTGAAGAAGATAGAGGCAACTGGAGATAAAAGCATAATGGCAGCCATTTTGTGAAGTAGACAAAGCTGCATGAGAGAAAAAGATGAAAGCTTTTTTAATTTATTATTAAAGCAAACTGTAAGGGACAGCCACAGAAAAAAGATCATAGTTCGTCCCATTCTTTGTGTTGCTCTCTTATTCTTATACTACCCAGCCAGCTTGATGCCAGCGCAGCCTCATCATTGGTTCCCATTCTGGAAAATGCAGGTGGTGTATGCATAATATGTGGGAACAAGCTGCAGGGCAGGGTCTATGCACTGTTCCAGGTAAGACACTCCTGCTTAAAGTGAAACAAAGATGAGAGTGATGTGGAGGCTGCCATTTTTATTTTAAACTTTTAAATAATACCAGTTGCTTGGCAGAAGTCAATCTTCTGGAATCAGTAGTGTCCGAGACACAACCTTAAAGAGAAACTCCAACCTAGAATTGAACTTTATCCCAATCAGTAGCTGATACCCCCTTTTACATGAGAAATATAATGCTTTTCACAAACAGACCATCAGGGGGCGCTGTATGACTGATTTTGTGCTGAAACCCCTCACACAAGAAGCTCTGAGCACCGCGGTACTCTGGGCAAACTGCCACAATGTAACAATGTTCACAGACAGGAATTAGCTGTTTACAGCTGTCTCTAACAGCCAAAACAGCTAGGAGCAGCTACATAACCTGCCCACAGTAAAAATGTCACCATGTAATAAATGTCAGAATGTAAATCGGGGAGAGGAAAGATTTTACAATGAGCAAACACTGACTAAATCATTTATACATAATTATGGTAAAAAATGAAGCACTTTTTTTACTACATTATTTTCACTGAAGTTCCTCTTTAAAGTGGACCGGAACTCTCTCACAGGACCGAAAAAAAAAACACAGAGAAATGCACCGTGACTGTATTTAGAGAGTTTAGCCTGTTTAATTCCCCCTTACTTTTAGCTAATCAAAAGTTGTAATTTGATCTTCCCCTGTGTCACATTCTGCCTATGGCAGATAAGCCCATTTGAAAGCACAGGCTGCAAACAATATGGCTTCTTCCATAAATCAGGAAGTAGAAACTGTGCAAATTGATTTTAGGATTGCAGATCAGATCCACCAGGATGGATTTTCAGATCTGCAGATGATTGTCAGATATGCAGATGAATGTCTGTTAAACAAGGTGTGTATGAGGTTCTGCAGATCTCATAGACTATGAATGCATTTTGCAAGAACGGATCTTTTACAGATACTGATCTGTTGAATGTGTACAGTATCTGTGTCCAGCATCTTGCAAAGATTTTTATCTGATGGGGAGTTCAGCTCAATAAAATAGACTGTGTAGAGTATGGCTTTCATACTACATGGAATGGGGTAAAATTGGTCTGTGATCTTGCCTTTTCCAAAGACTTATCTTAAAGAGAACCAGAGACGAAGCACCCTCATGTATTTTACCATATATATCGGTGGGAACATTAGAGAAAACACATACCATGCTTTCTGTTTTATTCTGCACTGCACAGCTTGCTTCTAATCAGACCTGATAAAATCCCCGACTGAGCATTCAGTCTGGCTTTGCTATAATGACTCCTGAGCAGAGCCAGCAGAGGGCAGGTTTGGACTTGAAAAGACATGAGAGAACACAGACAGCTATAAATATTCCTGAGCAAAGCCAGACTGAATGCTCAGTCGGGAATTTTATCAGGGCTGATTAGAAGCAAGCTGTGCAGTGCAGAATGAAACAGAAAGCAAGGTAGGTGTTTTCTCTAATGTTCCCACTGATATATATATATGGTAAAATACAGGAAAGTGCTTCATCTCTGGTTCTCTTTAAGTGTGTATGTAGCCTTAGCCTAGGCTGCTTATTATGCGGAATTCTCCCCCAGAGAATTCTGGGAGAGCTTATATCTTTTCTACTGGCTTTAGAACTCCCAGTAAACAAACATTCCACAGAGATCACCTGCCAGTACTAAAAATGTTGCAAACTTACTAAATAATTTCTAAATGAACATTGTAAAAAAAATAATAAAAAATAAATAAATAATAATATTAACCACTTCAGGATCACAGGTTTTCTTCCCTTAAAACCAAAACAACTTTTACATTTCAGCGCTCCTCCCATTCATTCACTGATAACTTTATTGCTACTCATCACATGTGAATGATCTATAGCTTGTTTTTTTCGCCACAAATTAGGCTTTTCAAGGGTGATATTTTATTTTAGTAATAATGTTATTCTCTATGCATTTTAAAAAGAAAAAAGAGAAAAAAATGAAAAGATACACTATTTCTATATTTCCAACCATAAAAAAAAAGCAAGGGAGGCTAGGATTAGATCAGGGTTGATCAGGGTAGATCAGGGGTATATAGTCCTGGTATATTTATTTATAAGTCCTGGTTTATTTATAAAATCCACTAGGTGGCAGTCAGAATACAAGAAAAGAAGATCCAGTTACCTTGTAATCCTCTCAGGAGTGATTACAAGGTAACTGTATCTTCTTAAGTGCTGGCAACATTGTTTGTAAACCTCACAAATGAATGAGCACTGCTATTGGCTTATAGCAGTGCTCATTCATGGTTACAGGCATCTGATTGGTGATGGGAGTAATTACTCCCATTCATCAATCCCACCCAGAGATAAATGAAGCTGGTGCACGCGCATGTGCACGCACGGGGGCGCGCACCCGCGGGCGGGAGTGCGGGAGCGCGCGGGAGCGCGCGCGTGCACGCGCGCGTTCGAGTCTGCACAGCACAATAGCGGCAGGGGCGTTTATCAACGCCCCTGATCCGCTCATTAAGTCAATAGGGGCGTAGTTATGCGTCTGGGAAATCCGAAAGTGGTTAATAATAATAATAATAATAATAAACAAATCATTATGTCAATTTGACTACATTTCCTCTTAAGGCTGCTTTCTCACCAAGACGTTGCGTTTAGGGGACGTTATAGGGCAAATAACGTGCCCCTAACGCAACACCTGGTGGTGTTGGAGCAGGACGCTACCAAGAGCCGCGTTACAAGCAGCTCTTGGTGCGCCTGCTCTTTCGGAGGCACTGCGGAGACCACGTGAGCGGAGCTCTCCACATCACGTGGTCCCACCAGCAAATCAGCGGCCGCTCCAAGAAGTAAACACTGCAAGTGCAGTGAATGTCAAGTAGCCATGTGCCTGGCTACGTAGCGGCCTCTCCCCGCCTCCTCTCCGCCTCTGAAATAAAAAAAAACCCCATACTGAGCATGTGCAAACAGTCCAACGCGGCTTAAACCTCTAGAACGTACAGTATGCTGCACTTCAAACGAACATGCAGCGATACTGTGTAACGCAACGTGGGCACTGTGAACAGCCCATTGATTTTTCATTGCTGTGCGGTGGGGTGCGTTACAGGCTGCACTATTGTGCGCCTGTAACGTCTCACTGTGAAAGCAGCCTTAATAAAAATTCACATTTGAGACTAGAGCTTTTTAAGTCGAAAGACCATGTTTGACATGGTATATATATTAAAAAAATAAAATAATAAACTACTCATAAGACTCCTTGCGCTTGACAAAATTCCTCTGCATCCTTGTAATCATTCTGAGAATAACGATGCAAGAAATACTGGCTGGCTTCTTAAAAAATATTTTGTTCCAGTACGGCGCACTGCAATACCATTGTGAATGATTTCCTTTTGTGAATAATTTTGCATCTAAATCACACTTCTGTCAGAGAGAACAGGGCATGGTCTATTTTGATAACTGTCTCTTCGACGACTGCAGAAGACAGGGGAGTTTTTTTCTTAATTCTAGACTACCTAATCACAAAACGTGTCAAAGTTGATCCCTCTCAATCTTTGATGTATCTTTTTACCCTCCTTATGGGAATAAATAGCTAATTTGTGTTGACAGATTCAAAAGGATGGAGATCAGCAATTAAACTTTATTGTGATGAGTTTCTTGGAACCTAGTGAAAGCTTTCAGCAGTGAAGAGTAGAATGAAACTAGACTTTTGCACAAGTCATTTTTATGTGAAAAATGGGTTTGTGCATATTTTTGCGATACATAAAACATGGACAGCTAGAGAGTTTGGGCATTTGTACCACATTGCACCACTGGGATTAGCAATGACTTGCAGTTGACATAAGCGATCTGCTTTTCTGAAGACTCCTGAAGGACCTTTAAATACAGAGTTTGAATTTTGAATGAGACCTTATGAAACAGTGTTCAGGTGCCCATACCTGCAGCTATTTCCCCTCCAGTGCAGCAAAACAATTGATCTCTCTCCAATCAGAATCTGATCAGAGAGGGATCATAATTCGGCTAGTGCTTTATTGTGGCCTTTCTTGAGGTGTAGTTTTTTTCCGTAACTGCTTCAGATTTGCCATGCCTCTTGGTAGCCTCTTTGACCAGTTTCATTAATTCTCTTCCATCCAGTTAGGTAAATGGCCTGATCCAACAAAGATCTCACCTAGTGCTGAACACTTTAATTACAAATATTACTGTGCTCCTAGGGACTATATTTTTTTTCCAGGAAGGGGTGGTTGGGGTGTGGAAATCCATGTCCTGACTTGTGCCAGCCATGGTGGATTGTTTGCTTTCAGTTGCACTTCGAAGCAATTTAGTTACTCTTGATTGAGTATTTTCAGGAGGACAATGATCCTTTATACATAACGTTTTTTAATTTTTTTCTATTGCGATTATATCTTTTACTTACCTGTTATAAATTGCAGTATTTACCGTTGCAAAGCATCAAAATGTGAATATTTAAGTATGGTAGCTCCGTGAAGCTGTGGTTCTTGCCCTTAGGCCCCTTTTACACTTACTGCGTTGAGTTGCATTGCGTCACCTCCTCCTACCATATCTCACCACACTGGCCATTAAAGTCAATGTAACATGTAACACTTTCTGAGATGCAATGCCCCAGAAGTGGTCCAGCTGAGGGTACCAGAAGCAATGCAACTCAATGGTAACATGACCATTTTCACAATTTCTCAAGTTTCTATTGTGCGGATGGGCATATGGTGATTTTCAGGTGACGTATCTTTCCATCCGGCAGTGTGCACATGACTGAGGGGTGACGTTTTTTGTGGGCAGGTTGCCTCCGGGTTCCCTGTCGGTGCAGCCTGCCGCATGTACCAAACTGTGTGTAATGGTATGATGCGTTGCGGTAGCCATTTTGCAGTGCGCAAATCGCACCACACCAAGTGTAAAAGGACCCTTACTATAAGTCTTCTCAGAGAGTTGCCCGATTCAGTCCAATGCACCTCAGCATATCCTGGCCCAGGAAAATGCATCTCATATAGCGATCACACTGGCTACATCCGGCCCTCTGCAAGGATCCTCTGCTTGTCTCCTCTTTCCTGGAATCCCTTCAGCGAGCACTCAGACTCTTCCTGGAACGTGTTCTAATCATGTTTTAGTAATACGATAACCGAATGATCTGGCCATCTGACAAGTGATGGAAATAAGAGCCCTCACAAACCTAAAGTGTTTATTTGCTTCTCCCAGCTTCACGGAAACCAGCACGTGGGCATGCACGGAACGGAGACACATTTCACAACATAATGCTGCTCGGGAAATTGCTATCGCAGGCTTGATGGGACAGGCAGCCAGAAAATCTTTATCTTCTTGGCGCAGGAGGCAGATAAGAATTTGCACAGAGGTGAAAAGGTAGATAGACTTCTCATGGAAAAAATTCTCAATGGAAACCGACAAATGCTTCCTGCGGTGAGCCGCATTACAGCCATTTTCTAATCTAAAATCTTATTTGAAAGTTGAACTCTGAGCTGCCTAAAAAGCACTTACCCTTACAGCTAATTACCTCTTCTGCTAAAAAATCAGCACTAATTTTTGTATAATCAACCTTAAATCTCATCTAAAAGTTCAGGCGATCTGATTATTTCTAGCAACAGTATTATTAAACACCAGGCAATCAGTGGGCGGGGACTACTGTGAGTATCCTGGAGGCAAACAATTGTCAAAGCACGGAGAATACAAGAAGGCGGGGTGAGACAAGACTCTCTCAGCATAAAGTGTTCAGAGGAAAGTAGAGTCTCAGCAAGGGGACATTTTCCGCTCAAATATGTTTGGGCTAAAAAAAAAAAAAAAAAAAAAAAAAAAAAAGTGTGGCTCATCTCAGAAAGTTGGGTGGCATTTATCCTTTCTGTCTGCATTCCCCGCCTCTCATTCTAGCTAAGTAAATCTGTATAATATCTAGTGGTCTACAATTATAAATGGCCCCACAGTGTTCTCCCCAGGCTCTTTTAGCTGGGTGCTCCACCCGGCTAGTTTTGGTGAGCACCCGGCTGTCATCGGCTCACCTTCTCTGCTGTAAGCACAGTTGCTCACAGAAGCACCGGCCCTGCATTCTCTCATCTCACCCCACCCGGCTACTTTTTCATGCCACCCGGCTGGAAAAAAATTCTGGGGAGAACATTGCCCCATATCCTACAAAAACAGCAACAGTGATTTTGGTTCCAAGCACTACCTCCTATCTTAAGCTACCCATACACAACGTGAAAATGGGCTGATATGACAAGCAGTAGATCCCTCCCCATTTGGAATTAATCAGGTAGTTTGAGCACTCTTTGCCAGCTTGTCAACTCTACTGTCATTAGATTTCATCAGAAATCAAGTCAACAATCAGTTCAACCACTAGAGGCTGATCAATCTGAGACAGTTTAATGGTCAAATCAGCAACTGAGCATGGCAATGAATGTTATTAATCAGATGGGAGAAGGAGCAACAGGACATCACAATGGTAAGGTGTTACAATGGTAGGGTGGGCACTGTGCAGCAATTTAAATGATCATTGATCAGTTTTCTCCTTAAATTTGATCAAAATGTGGTGCCAGGTGGTAAAATAGCCCCACTTCTCAATAGCCTTCTAAGCAGAGAGGTGATGACCGTTTGCTGATTCTGCTTGATATCTCATAGCAGATGGCCACCAAGTCTCCCTGCTCATAAATTGGCCTAGAGATCAGGCCGGCATCCTAAGCATGTCGTCAGGTGGGAGACAACAACAATTGCTCCGTTTGTTGACCGCATTCTCAAAAGCACTGACTGTGAAATACCTGAGCAGGCTTTCTGAAATCAAAAACCCCACATACCAGGCAGTCATTTTTGTAAGGAATAGAAAGAAACCAAAAGACTAATTATTCTTTATCTGAACCTGTAATCCATGTGCAAAATCCTCTATTTGACAATCAAAGTCCTTAGATGACTTTTGATTAGTGCAGGTATGGGGCAGCTGTCTCGTTACCGCTTAGCGCAACCTGCTGCTTGTGTTAAAGACGGTGGCCCAGCTGGACAACTCCGCCAGACGTTGTCACACTTTCATGTGCGGGATGAGGCGCTGCATAGTGATAAATCACCAAAGGTATGATGAGGGCGAGATCACAGCATGGGCTGCCTTAATTTGTACACCGAGTTCCCAACTGAAATATACATCAAATGGCAGATAGAAGATCTGCTATGGCAAACTTGCTAAATATTTTCACTTTAAACACAGGACTGTGGCTGTTAAACATAGTCGGATGTCTTAAGAGAGTGTAACAAAGCTCAAGAGGGATTGCCATGCTTTACTGAATACGATAACGAGAAGAGAAGGTTGGGGAGGGGAAAAAGTGTTTCTCATTTTCAAGCACAGCTCCAAGCCAGGGATGAAAAACATCCTATATTTCACCTACAACATTCTTCAAAAGTCACAGAATTACTTGTTTGCCAGACACCTGTATTTATAATCATTAGTCAACAGCTTAAAGGGAACCATAAGTGTATGGAGGCTGCCTTATTTATTTCCTTTTAAAGGACCTCTATCATGAAAAATAGTAAAATTTAAAATATGTGTAAACATATACAAACAAGTACTTTTATTACACCGTACAAAGTAGTATTTTTATTACACCGTAAAATGGGCTATAAATTACTTTTCTCCTATGTTGCTGTCACTTACAGTAGGTAATAGAAATCTTACAGAACCGACAGGTTTTGGACTAGTCCATCTCTTCATAGGGGATTCTCAGCAAGGCTCTTATTCTTTATAAAGACATTCCCTGAAAAGGATTTATACAAAGGTGCTGGCCAGCCTCCCAGCACGCTGCACATTTTTCTGGCAGTTGGACGGGGCAACTGCCATTCACGTGCTTATTTGAATGTGTTTACATGTATTTTAAATTTGACGATTTTCACAGTAGTGGTCCTTTAAACAATACCAGTTGTCTGTCAGCCCTGCTGACCTATAGTATGGTAAAACACAGCACAGATGAAATAGGTGTTCTTCCTATCTAGTATATCCACTTATTCACCACATGTATAAGCACTTAGAGTGCAAAAGACAAAACAGGAATGCTCTCAGTGGTACATTCCGTGTTAACTTTTATTTCTGGATAAAAGGCAGCCAAGGTACAGGAGGCTACACTTACTTTGCAAGGGTCCTAATCCACTGTATCACGCTTCCCACACAAGTGGTACTAGTCACCCACACCAACGACCTCTGTAGATGATACCCGCTCTTGTCCAGACTAGTTTTGGCTATCGCCGTCCTCAGGGGAAGTCGTAAGAAGTCAACTTCCGAGGGTGACTAGTACCACTTGTGTGGTAAGCGCAATACACCATGGGGGTCCTAAGTGGATTAGGACCCTCGCAAAGTTAGTAATCTCCTGTACCTTGGCAGCCTTTAATCCAGAAATAAAAGTTAACATGGAATGTACCACTGAGAGCATTCCTGTTTTGTCTTTTGCACTCTAAGTGCTTATACAGATGGTGAATAAGTGGATATACTACATACCATAGGAAGAACACCTATTTCATCTGTGCTGTGTTTTACCATACTATTCCTCAATTTGGATACAAGGCTTTATCCTCACACAGCTGTGACATTGTTCATTTTGTGGTGCGCTGACACCTGCTGGGATGCCTCTGACACCACACAACATACAGCCCTGCTGATCTATTTGGCTGCAGTAGTGTTTGAATCACACCAGAAACGAGCATGCAACTAATCTTGTCAGAATTGCCAGAAATGCCTGACCTGCCGAATGTATGTTCAGTGTCTATGGCTAAAAGTATGAGAGGCAGAAGATTAGCAGGATAGCCAGGCAACTGGTATTACTCAAACAAAAATAAATATGGCAGCCTCCATGTACCCCTTGCTTCAGGTTCCCTTTAAAGCCCAGTTTCAGGAATTTGTTTTAAGTTCGCCTGTACTCACTTTCCAGGGTCATCAACGTCAGCTATCTAAGTGGGACGTTAGGCTCCTCATTGCACCAGCCTAGAAGCCAGGATTGTCCAGGCATTGCTTTGGTCTCCTGACTAATACCTCCTTCCATAGAGAGAAAAGCAGGCCAGCTATGCCCTATTCCAGAATATCCACTTTGTACCCCCAATGAAAGAGAAGGAGAATGGCTTTAAAGAGGAACTTTAACCTAGGATTGAACTTCATCCCAATCAGTGGTGGATACCCCCTTTTCCATGAGAAATCTTTACCCTTTTCTCGAATAGATCATTGGGGACGTTTGTATGGCTGATATTGTGGTGAAACCCCTCCCATAATGTGATGTCAGGGCCGAGGTACGCAAATCAGCCTGTGGGCTCACTCTGCCATGGGGTCTCCTGCTGCAGGACAATCGCACCGAACCATGTAAAATTAGTCTTATTTTTTAACTTCTAACTTTGTAATATATTGATTTATTATTTTTCCCCTACTACTATCTTAAAGAGAATCTGTATTGTTAAAATCGCACAAAAGTAAACATACCAGTGCGTTAGGGGACATCTCCTATTACCCTCTGTCACAATTTCGCCGCTCCCCGCCGCATTAAAAGTGGTTAAAAACAGTTTTAAAAAGTTTGTTTATAAACAAACAAAATGGCCACCAAAACAGGAAGTAGGTTGATGTACAGTATGTCCACACATAGAAAATACATCCATACACAAGCAGGCTGTATACAGCCTTCCTTTTGAATCTCAAGAGATCATTTGTGTGTTTCTTTCCCCCTGCAGCTTTCATGCATTGAAGTGTCAGGCTGCTTGTTTCTTTCTGCAAACAGCTTTGCCTTTGTCTGTAATTCCTCGGTATGTGAAAGCCCAGCCAGCTCAGAGGACGATTTATCCAGCTTGTAAAAGATAAGAGAGAAGAGAGAAGCTGCTCTAATCTAAATAACACACAGGCAGTGTGCATAGAGGGGCCTGGATGGGGGAGTTCATAGCAGAACCACAACACTGAAGAACTTGGCAGCCTTCCAGACACAGGCCGACAAGTCTGACAGGGGAAAGATACATTGATTTATTACAGAGACTGTGATAGTACAAAGTGCTGCAGTAAGCCAGAACACATTAGAATAGCTTTTGGAACTTGTAGGATGATAAAAAACAGGATGCAATTTTTGTTACGGAGTCTCTTTAAAGTAAAATTTCTCTTCAGCAGCCAAGCACCCCCCTCGGGAAAGTGAAAGGGAGTGAGTCTCAATGGCATGAATGTGCAACACCCCTTTTCAGGAAGGACTGCAGACAGCTGGGCCATCAGGAACCAGTCTAAAGATTGGAGGAGGCAGAGTAACATTGTGGCAGGACTTGGTAACACCACTACCCATAGTGTGCTAAAGTAGGATTCATGATTGGCAGCCTTCTTGGACATATTTTAAAAGGCTACAGGGTACTGCTTTATTCATAAGAGGTCCCTAGACTATTGACATGTAACTGAAACTCAACTACTTTTTTTTTAGCCCTTTAGCTTACTGGTACTTGTTATATTTTTTTGTTTCGAATTAGCACTGCTGTCATGTGTATTTATGAACACTTGTCACTAGGGGGCAGTGTGAGACAATAATAGAGGATTTCTGCTTTCATCTTCTATATTTCTGCTAGCAGAGAGAGATCAAAGCATTCCAAGAATTTACGAGTGCACTTATCTCAAACGAGATAACTTTATTGAAGCTGCTAATGGGTTACATAAATTACTACTTTTCCCTTGTCTTGCAGTAGTGAAGGAGGAATTATACATTCTTTAACATTACCAGAGATCTACGTTAAGAATTTAAACTTTGATTTTAAATACATTTTTATCCATAGGCCATGAATTCAGTACATAAAGACCATATGTCCAGTTATCAAAGCGGATCTGAACTCTGCTCTAAAAGATACAAAACAGCATAATAACCATTAAAACAAAAACATTTGTTTGTTACAGCTGATACAAATCCTAAAATAAATCTACACGGTTAATACTTCCTGATTCATCGAAGCAGACATATTGTTGACTGCCAGGGCAGTCATGTGACATAGGGGAGAGATCAAATTACAACTTGTAATTAGACACAAATAAGGGGGAAATAGACAGGCTAAACTCTCTAAATACATAGAGTGCATTTTTTTGTTTTCCTTCTGTCCTGTGCAAAAGTTCAGGTCCACTTTAAGGGAAAAATCAGGCGGGGGGAACTTTTTCTAAGCTGTAGGCATATACTGAGAAATCTAAGGGCTCAAAGTGATAAAAAAACAGGTATTCAAACTCTTTCTCAATGCAATAAAAAGTGTTTATTAATGCGATGTCACAGCTGGAAAGACTTCTTGTCATTTCCCTTACAGACAACAGCTGTCCCCGAGAAAGGAAGTGAGGCAGAATCTCACTAACTGTGACACAAAAAGCCATAAAACCCCATAAGAAGCTAATTCCAGACTGTACAAAACATAAGAAAACACATGGGGTGCAATTCTATTTTAACAGCCGATTTAACTGGCTGTTACTGCCAGTTATCAAAGCACATGTTGGCATCTGGCAGATTGTGATGGGGCCTTGCGTCTGAAATCTTGTACTTGTTTCTATGTTCCCAGCCTAAAAGCAGTTTTGCTATTCTTCTAACTGACAAAAGCGGTGCAGAAACCTCTGTGTGAAAGTTTGCTTCCTCCTCCTTTAAGCCCTGAAACACTTTCACAGCAGCAAGCCAAATACATCACCTTTAATATAAGACTAATACTGTATCCTGCACTCTTACAACTCATAAATTAGACAACGGTTTCCTGGCCCAATCATGTTAGGTCAGGTCAGGTGAGAGTAATGTATGTTACAGGTCAGTCATTTGCAGCAGACCACATTCATAGGAACAGAAGTCGGCCACTTTGGATTTCCTCAGTCCTAGCAGGCAGCACAGTGTCGGAAAGACTAGTTTAAAAAAAAATAAAGTGTGGCACTGCTTTATTTATTGGTAGATTACGCACTTCATCAATACAGACAGACATTGGTTATTAGGAATCCAAAATACCACTACAGCATGGGAAAGGTGGGTGCTAGGTGGGACATGCCTGACGGCCGTTTCGCGTGACGAAAGTGCAAAGTTGCTGTTGTGCATAACAGACGTCAGGCGTCTTACTTACCACACACCTTTCGCAGTGGTATGTATTTTTGTATTCATAATAATGGATGGTCGTTTATATTGATGAAAGACAATCTACCAACACATAGTTGAAGCAATGTAAGGCCTGGGACCCACTAGAAAGCACAAAGCGCTATTGCAATCGCTTGCGATTTGTGATAGCATTTTGCAAGCGATTCTGGGAGTGATTTCCCTGCTCCTATACAATTCATTAGAATGGTAACGCTCCCAAAATGCTGCATGTCCTGGGAATGAGATTTCCTTAATCGCTATCGCTCTGGTGTAATCGGTCCCATACATTTACATTGGCAGACCCTTTAAGGAAATCGCTATCAAAGTAATCCCTAAACGCTCAAGTGGGTTCCAGCCCTTAGACTTTCCACTCTATGAAAAGTTGATTGCTGCACACTGTCGCCATATTGCAATTGCAGCGTAATCCTTGGGAATCCGAGCCTCTTCTATGACCCTGAGAGGTAGTGCCGACATATACTGTCTCACTTTGAAAACCTATCGCTATAGCACTCTTGTCATATAGTGCTACAGTTCCAAATTAAATTCCCACCTGAGACATTATCTGCATGGAGTTGAGTAAGTTTTGCCCACGTTTGTATGGGCTTCCTCTCTGCATTTCAGTCTCCTTCCTCATCCCAAAAATATTCTTGTACAATGGCTTCACTCCACATCTCATCAGAAATTTCCAACTATATTCTCTTTTGGGTGCCAGATGCTGAATGATCATTGGCACTCCGATAAAGTACATTAATTGGCCACCAGGATTTGGTTAACTTATTGTTAAATATCAGTGTCCAAATAATATACTGTAGCCGAGCGCTGCCATCCACTTCAAACATCTGGAAGCAAAGCCGAAAAAAAGGAAAAAAGGCAAGTATCTGCTAGTGTTAGAGGCTGGGATAAGGTACTATTTTAGAAGGGGTAGAGGATAAGGTTAAGGGATGTTGGGGGTTAGGGTCAGGCATCAAATAATTGCTTAATGTCCCTCCAACTCCCATGTGAGCCTCCAGGACTTATCAAGAGTGGCTGCAACTCTCTGGAACTCACTTTCACCACCCATCAGGCTTGCCCTCTCTTTCAACATTTTCAATTAAGCCCTCAAAATGCACCAACTTAGAAATCACCTACCCCCAATCAATGCCATAGCTCGCTCTGCTGAGCACCTATTATGCAACCCGTACCTATAGTGTCCTACCCTCTCTGGTAGGGTCCTCGATTCTAGTGTATCTAACTTGATCATACACCCCCTTCATCAGGCACCCTTCCTGAAGACTGACTGGGGCTTGAACAAGTGGTCTCTAAGACTTAAAAACTCAGTTGCATGATCTAGTACCTTGTTGTCTATCTCCCTAGTAATATGTTTTTTATGCTTTAAAAATAATAAATGTTGTTAACCATTTCTCAACCACAGGGTTTTTCACCTAAAAACCACAGCAATTTTCACATTTAAGGGAGGCAAGGGTTAATGGGCTTAATGGGGGTATAATTTATTAACCTCACTGATGCTGATCACTCACTAATGCTGTGTTAGTTATCTGAGATCCTCTCACGAGTGATCTCAGTAACTGTAACAGCATAGTGACTGATACAATGTTTACACACATTCTGCATGAATGAGCACTGTCATTGGCTTTGTGAACACATGTTCACATCAGCCAATCACGGACCAGCGGGTGCCCGACGCGTATGCACATCCGCGTGCGATCGCGCACAGCAGGAAAATAAACAGGAGTTGCCTATCTACGCCCCTGTGACTCAGGTGAATTTTAAAGGGGCGTAGATAAGCGTGGCAGAGGTTGTTAAGTGGTTAAGGAAGGTGTTTATATTAGTAGACAGGCATCAAAAAGAACATAATGTAAGCAGAAGGAGTTTACAGTGTGGGCGAGGTTAGATGTAGGTGTTAGGAAAAAGAAGGGTACTGTAACCAGTGGACAGGGAGAACTTTGAAAAAACCCCACCTAAAGTGCCATTGCAAAGCCCATAGTAGAGCATCAGTAACAGCACTTTTTACCAATATTTTAATTACCAGCTTCAACAGATGAGAGCCATCAGCCTATAACCAAGGTATAAATACATTGGGGTGTATTCCTTAAACAGTGTTGAGCAGACTAACGTGTGTAAAATCTTACGCATGATGAGTAGAGGGTAATTCCTTGCATGTAATGCATTGCCTTTGCTCTACTCATCATGATAAGGCTGGATCCACACTTTATCAGTTTTCTGCATTCGTTTTTCTGCACAAGCTTTGCATCACTGTGGATTGCTCTCCTGCATGTGAAAAACGCATTCAAGTATGAACAAACCCATTGATTAGCATTAGTTAGAGACTACCCAGCAAACTCATGGTGAACCAGAACTCATTATACAGTCTGTATGCATGTTAGATTATTGTGGCTCTGTACAATTAACCAGCTGACAAATCACTGCATTCCAGCGGTTCTGAAGGTGTGGCTAGCTTACAGGGACAGCAAAGGATAATTTGCATATTCTGCAGTGATGCATCATGGGAGACATCATATGCTGACTCCAACCTGAATTATTGCAAACACCTTGTGTTTTAAGAAGGCAAACTTTTGTATTGATTAACATTGATTCTCAGTTTTCCTGTGCAGAAAATGTACAGAAAAACTGATGAGTGTGGGCAGGGCCTTAAAATGTATGCATGCAATTCTTCTTAGTGCAGTTTAGTGAATATACCCCATTACGGGTAAAGGGTTTTAGTTTTTTAAATGAACCTTGGTATTAGAACAGTGTATAGGTAAATGTTATTCCAAGACTCGGAGGCTTCCTCTACAGTCATTTAGACTAAACCAATTACCGTAGTTACAAATATTCAGTTTCAGTACAGTCAATATTTAAATGACCGGTAATAATGTGAAAAGCATTCTACGCCAACCTGCCAAATAGCACAACATCCGAGAAAACGGAAAGCTTGCATTTATTCTCACCATTTAATTAAGCTGGATGTGAGGTCACGGGCAGTTCTCTTGGCACATATGCAGCTATGATGTCCAGAGACCTCTGCCCGCACTATGTAAAGGGCCATAAGCTCATTCACTTCATCACGTGACAACAAAAAGAGGCAAAACAACTGGATGGCTAAAAACTGCACTTAAATTATGAATGTAAGAGAAAGATTAAATATAGAACATCTGAACGTGCCATCCTATGGTTTAATGGTACTCAGTGGGGAGTCCATTCAATCAGAGGCGGGACAAGGTCCTCCAGCACCCAAGGCTGAGACACCAAACACCTTAATCTCTAGTTATCTGGCTAGAAATCACACTGCCATGTATTCCCTTTTCTTATTTCTCTTTGCTTGGAACACAGTAGGGGAATGATAGCTGAGTGAGTTGTGTGCCCCCTCCTAAACTGCGCTCTGAGGCTGGTTAGTATGCATGACTATTCAATAACCAAGAGGTCAGATAAAAAAAATATGAAAAAAGACCCCCCCCCCCCCCCCCCAAGAAAATGCTGGCTCTGGTCTTACATATGTAAGACAACAGCTAGGTAGTCCACAAGGCCTTTAGTTTGAAGAGAGGAATTAATTGGACTACAAAGGTCTCCTTATGTCTGCAGTAACAGAGCCAGTTGCTTCTATAGTTACAAAAACTGGGTAATTGCCCCAGGCCTCTCCTCCTAATGCCATTTACTGGGAGGGTGGGGTCAGATTAATTTTACCCAGGGGCCCATTGCAATAAAGCATATACTGTATTCCCCTGTAAGATCATCCTACTAACAGTCAATAGTGATGGTGGGGATGTCTGGCTGTCATAGGGCAAGGGAAACGTGCCATTAGTGCCACTGCACCACAAAGCTCCCAACTCACTCAATTTTCTTGGTCAGGAATCCATTCAAAAGCCATTTCAAAAGCCAGCTTGAGGTTCTTCTCAGAGACTGCTGTTTGTGCCCTGTCCTATCTCATGCTAGAAATGAATGCGACACAGAATCATAGAACAGTCCGACTCACAGAGTCTCCTGTTCACTCTTTCAGCTCTGCTGCTTCAAGAGCAAAGTTAGAAAAAAAATTGATTTTTAGCTGCAGAAGCCACTGCGTGACAACATTTGGGTTATTTGCATGCAGTTACAAGATGCTGTAGGTAGATCTGTTCTGGAAGTTGGACTTCAAATCCAAACTAAAAACTTTCCTTCACTTGACCTTACTTACAGTGGAGGAAATAATCATTTGACCCCTCACTGATTTTGTAAGTTTGTCCAATGACAAAGAAATGAAAAGTCTCAGAACAGTATCATTTCAATGGTAGGTTTATTTTAACAGTGGCAGATAGCACATCAAAAGGAAAATCGAAAAAATAACCTTAAATAAAAGATAGCAACTGATTTGCATTTCATTGAGTGAAATACGTTTTTGAACCCTCTAATAATAAAAGACTTAATACTTAGTGGAAAAACCCTTGTTTGCAAGCACAGAGGTCAAACGTTTCTTGTAATTGATGACCAAGTTTGCACACATTTTAGGAGGAATGTTGGTCCACTCCTCTTTGCAGATCATCTCTAAATCCCTAAGGTTTCGAGGCTGTCTCTGTGCAACTCTGAGCTTGAGCTCCCTCCATAGGTTTTCTATTGGATTAAGGTCCGGAGACTGACTAGGCCACTCCATGACCTTAATGTGCTTCTTCTTGAGCCACTCCTTTGTTGCGTTTGCTGTATGTTTTGGGTCATTGTCGTGCTGGAACACCCGTCCACGACCCATTTTCAGTTTCCTGGCAGAGGGAAGGAGGTTGTCGTTCAGGATTTCACGATACATGGCTCCGTCCATTTTCCTGTTAATGCGATTAAGTTGTCCTGTGCCCTTAGCAGAAAAACACCCCCAAAGCAAAATGTTTCCACCCCCATGCTTGACGGTGGGGACGGTGTTTTGGGGGTCATAGGCAGCATTTTTCTTCCTCCAAACACAGCGAGTTGAGTTAATGCCAAAGAGCTCTATTTTGGTCACATCAGACCACAGCACCTTCTCCCAGTCACTCACAGAATCATTCAGGTGTTCATTGGCAAACTTCAGACGGGCCTGCACATGTGCCTTCTTGAGCAGGGGGACCTTGCGAGCCCTGCAGGATTTTAATCCATTGCGTGTAATGTGTTTCCAATGGTTTTCTTGGTGACTGTGGTCCCTGCTAATTTGAGGTCATTCACTAACTCCTCCCGTGTAGTTCTAGGATGCTTTTTCACCTTTCTCAGAACCATTGACACCCCCACGAGGTGAGATCTTGCGTGGAACCCCAGAGCGAGGTCGATTGATGGTCATTTTGTGCTCCTTCCATTTTCGAACAATCGCACCAACAGTTGTCACCTTCTCTCCCAGCTTCTTGCTAATGGTTTTGTAGCCGACTCCAGCCTTGTGCAGGTCTACAATTTTGTCTCTGACATCCTTGGACAGCTCTTTGGTCTTTCCCATATTGGAGAGTTTGGAGTCTGCTTGATTGATTGATTCTGTGGTCAGGTGTCTTTTATACAGGTGACTAGTTAAGACAGGTGTCCTTAATGAGGGTGACTAGTTGAGCAGAAGTGTCTAACCACTCTGTGGGAGCCAGAACTCTTAATGGTTGGTAGGGGTTAAAAAACGTATTTCACTCAATGAAATGCAAATCAGTTGCTATCTTTTATTTAAGGTTATTTTTTCGATTTTCCTTTTGATGTGCTATCTGCCACTGTTAAAATAAACCTACCATTGAAATGATACTGTTCTGAGACTTTTCATTTCTTTGTCATTGGACAAACTTACAAAATCAGTGAGGGGTCAAATAATTATTTCCTCCACTGTATGTAATGTTCTACACAAATAAAGAGACCGAACAAATAACTTTTAGATTACACTTTTCTCCTGGTGAACTCAAAGTGCATGAGCTGCAACCCCCAGGGCACGCTTAGTAGGCAGAAGTAGTGTTAGGGAGTCCAGCCCAAGGTCTCCTTACTGAACAGGAAGAGCTAAGATTCAAAACTAGGTCACTTGTGTCAGAGACAGAGCACTTAACCATTATACCATACAGTCACATAAATAACATTGCTTGTTAATGCACGCTACCATCTGAATAATGTGCAATGTCTATCATGGTGGCTGCCATTCTGCTTTCTACAAATTCTGAAAATGACATCTTCAAAGCTCCGGATTCTAAATAGCAGTTAACACCTTTTACAGACACTAAATGGTTATTTTTGCACAGTAAAGCCACATCTCTCCCTGTCATGGACTGATGAGGATCTGAAAGTCCAAAGCAGGCTGTATATGCATGTTGGGTTGATGTGAAACTTATAAACTATATAGGCACAATATACACCAGCGGTTCTGGATGGGAGTCTGGCTTCAAGGGTATGAAGAGATGATTTGCATATTCAGAGTGATGCATCATGGGAAACCACAGTTGCAGAATTATCTCAAATACCTTCTGTGTTAAGAAGGCAAATTATACTAAGCAAAGTTAAGCAGGCAAATTATACTATCAATCATCACTCTCTACAAACAATAGGCATGTGTGGGTGTGGAACTGTATTTGTGAGGGGAACTCATCCACAGCTTTTGTGCTCAAGAGTTTGAGTACGCTTTAAAATGGACCTGAACTCTTGCACAGGACAGAAGAAAAACAGAGAAATGCACCGTGTTGTATGTAAAGAGTTTATCCTATCTAATTCCCCCTAATCTGTGACGAATCCGGAGTGTAATGTGATCTCAGCTCTGTCAGCTGGCTGCCTCAGCAGAGCAGCTGATTTGTAAACACAGGCTGTTAAGTATGTCTCCTTCCATGAAAGTAAAAAGAGACACTGCAGATGTATTGCAGGATTTGTATCGGCTGTAACAAACAAAATGTTTTTCTTTAAATGTTATTATGCTGATGCTTATCTTTAAGAGCAGAGAGGAAGTTCTGAGTTTAGGTCCCCTTTAAGGATTAAAAACTATTCGCTTTAACCTGTACTTCACATTTTCAGCTTATTGATCCTTTAACCCAGCATCAGTGTGCACAAGCACAGATCAGCAGAATGCAGGCTGTTAACTGTGCTTTCATTTTATGCAAGATGTTCTGTTCTTAGCAGGAAATGAATGGATTTACAGTAAGAAGATAAAATGTCTGACCCGAGCCTGGTCAACTGCCGAAATGTTTAATTGGCTCCAGGCGGACGGAGAGTCTTAATTCCCTGTACGGTATTAAGAGTCCAATGTCTTTTGCCACCCACTGTGACATCAGTTTAAAGAAAACTCAGATTTCCTTTGACCTAGTTACTCTGGCTGAGTGTTTTCTGCAAAAATCTGGATGCTGAATTATGAAAACTGGAACGGAGACACTGGCAGCTGCTGCTCTGGAACCTTTTGCCCGTCTAGATTTTTTCCAGTCACAGAGATGGGATGGTTCAGCTTTCATTGCGCCAGAATAAAATCGAACGGTCTGTTATTGCATGTAATTGTTTTTTCCCTGTTGCTGTATCAAACTGTCTGCAGGCAGGAGTTGTGTTATGTTGGTATGTCTAACCATTGCTTGTGAATGCAGCAGGTCAGAGAAACCACCCTCTGGCATGACTGGATATCTCATGTGAATGAGTTTACCAATTCCCATTGTGAAAAGGTGCTTTGTTGCTCCTGTCCCTCCCAGGGGTGCACAGATAAGTGAAATGTCACTTAGCTTAGTGTGCTATGGCTCTTCCTATTCAGTAAGCCAGCATCTATTTAGTAAGCAGTCCTTGGGCAAGTGCATTCAGTATCATCACAGGCAATTTCAGTGCAGGGTCAACCCAAAAAATGGTCCACCTTGCTCCTGCACAAACTCCCAGCCCGGCTAATTACTTTTACCCCTCCGAGTTGTAGCGGCGGGTGTGTGTGTGTGTGTGTGTGTGTGTGTGTGGGGGGGGGGGGGGCAGGTTGGTTTACTGGTGTTGGGGGAAACACATAATTCGGGCACCAGCTATTGCCAGTGGCCAAATTACCCTTTTTTTATTGCCAATTTGTAAGGCGCACAGCTGAAACGCTGGGTGCTCAAATCGGCCACGCAGTGCTGCCGCCAAAACAATCAGTGCAGCGCTGCACTGAAATCAACTGTCTTGCCTCGGGCAAGACTCCCTAACACTGCAGGGTGGCCTACTGAGCACTTCCTTAGTGGCTGCAGCTCTCAAGCGCTTTGAGTCTGGCAGGAGAAAAGCGCTATACAAATGTTAGAATTATTATTATTACAGTGGGGACATTCGTCAAAAACATTGCACACTACTTTCAAAACTAGGAAGCGGTTTTGTGACCACTATTCTAGGATTAAGAGGTATTTGGATTACATTAATATTTTCAGACAGGCGCTGTTTATCTTGGGGGGGGGGGGGGTTGCAGATGTACAAATCTATTTGGATGCTACCCATATACTCTCAAGCTGTATATGGACAATAGAATTGATAGGTTATGAAATCTATTTTGTAGCAATAGACATAAGAAATGTAGCTTATTGCTGAAGTCATCAAGAAATACGAGAAGCCAGCGAGGGACTCAACCCTCCAGACAACGTCTATTACTGCAATACTGATCATTTCCTCCCACAATAAACATTTTATAGTGTGAGGACTACAGGGGCTGACATTTTAATTCCCTTTAATAGCTGTCAGACTGATATTTTAGGAAAACATCGAGTTAAACAATACCTTTTATTAGCTAGCTAAATATATTGCACCTTGACTGACAAAGACACGAGCTGTCAAAAAAACCCTTTAATTATTCAGTTAGTCAATAAAAGGTGTAATTTAACATTTAATTTTCCAGCTTCTACCAGTGGCTAGCACACTGATCATACTGCCAGGCTGTCATCCTGCCGTTTAGCAGTTCCTAAGACACAGGGATGAGCAAGAATACCGTATTTTTCGGACTATAAGACGCAATTTTTCTCCTCCAAAAGTGGGGGAGAGAAGTCACTGCATCTTATAGTCCGAATACTACATTTTCAGACTTGCGTCTCAGTCTGCGTCTCAGTCTCAGATACCGTACATACAGCCCCACAGCTCAATATCTGTGTTCCAGTGTCCTGTATGCCCCCTATCTAGCCTCTCCCTTCTATCCCCGATGTCCTCCTAATCCGTCCGTGTCGTCCAGTGTTTGAGTACATACTTATAGCTGAGCTATGTTGCCGTGTCCTCTGTGCCCCCCATTGCTTATTCAATGGTCGCGATGTCCTCCTCCATCCCCGTGTTCGCCAGCATTTTAGACACAAACTAGCAGCCGCACAGTTCCCGACATTAACGCCACAGCTTTGCCGAGCTATGAGCCAATCTGCTCCATTTACTGAGGTTTACTGCTCCATTCAAAGCGGCACCTGATAGTCCCAAGGGCGGGAGCACAGCCCATTATTGGGGCCAATCACTGCACTCCCTCAGTAGCAGGGGCGTAGCAATAGGGGGTGCAGAGGTAGCGACCGCACCGGGGCCCTTGGGCCAGAGGGGCCCCGAAGGGTCCACCCTCTATCACAGTATTAGCTCTCTATTGGTCATGTGCTGGTAATAATCACTTCTATAGATGGTTTGAATAGTAGTAATCCTTAACACACTGTTCCCAATCCCCTTCTTGCACCTCTGACACTGTGGTTGTCCTTGGCAAGTTTTGGTGCGGTGTATCAATTGCTATGTATAAAGTTCTTGGGGGGGCCCCATGTAAAACCTGCACCAGGGCCCACAGCTCCTTAGCTACGCCACTGCTCAGTAGCAGGGAGTGTACTGATTGGCCCCACTGATGGAGCTGTTGTCCCGCCGATAGATCAGCAAAGCTGTGCTGTGACTTTTAAATGGAGGGAGCTGTGCAGCTGCCAGTTTGAATCTGGTACGCTGGCTGACACATGGAATGGCGAAGGAGGACATTGGCCGGCAATAGAAGGGAAATAAAAGATGGGGGACACGAAGGACTCGGAACAGCTACAAATATGTATTAAAATGCACTGGCTGGCACAGGGAAAGGAGGAGGACATCAGCAATAGAAGGGGAATAAAAGATGGGGACACAGAAACTGAGGGATTAATATGCCCAGCAGATGAGTGACAGGGGACATGGAGGACACAGGGGAATACAGGGATTGAGATACCCAGCTACCAGTACAGTATGCATCTAACTCACTGGTGGACATGAGGGTGGACATGGGGATAGAGGAAGGGGACATGGGGATAGAAATGAGATGAAGGATAGAGGACAAAGGGATAGAGATGCAAGACTGCAAGTATTTACTTAACACACTAGAGGACATGGTGAGGGTAGAAGGGACATGAGGGATAGAGGACACAGAGGACGCAGGCAATACACAGGAGTAGAAGACACAGAGGAAACAGGACATAGGGGGATGGAGGACAGGAACAGAGGGACAGAGGAAGGGGGAAAGAGGACACAGAGACACCAGGGGACCTAGGAGGACACAGGAGGTTCAAGGAAGGCACAAAGGGGCACATAATAATTGGGGGGAGAAGGTCCATAAGACGCCCCTGCACTACGGACACAACAGGTCTAGTAAATTATTTTTTCCCTTGGTTTTTGTCCTCTAGTCCGAAAAATACGGTACCTCTGGTAGTCTTGCAAGAATTTCCTTGAACTTCGGGTGGTTCTTCATATTTTAGCCCAAACTGTTTTGCAAATTGCATTTAACTCAAGAGCACTAACCTTAACGGCAAAGCCCCCATAATTGCTTTATCCACTACATTTGCTGGGCGTTAAAGAGAACAGTGTGAAATGGGGAAAAGACAGTTTTAGAGAAAACGGGGTTGGGAGGGGGGATTCCATGCTGTCCATTTTCTTAAAATATATAAAATGTAGATTTTTGATGCATCTCTAATGCAGATAAGAATAAGCACCACAGCTCTTCCATTTATCTATTACAATGAATTAGTGCTTCTGCTTTATTAGAATTGACAGACACAGCTATTTTCTGTATGTAGTAAATATTTGACTTGATAAGTTGCTGGATGGACCGGTTTTTGATATTCCCCAAGTTGCTTGGTTACTAAGGGAAGCATTTCAAGAAGGTTTAACTCTAGTCAGACAACTGACAGTTTAAAAGACAACAGTAGTGGTGGATCGTTCTAGAACAAACTGCTTGAAATTTTGTGACATTTTCCTCAATTCACAAAGCAGTTTAGACTAGTCTACTGATGGTTTTAGTCTACTGATGGTTTGGTGTAAATCATACACATCAAATGGGAATTCACTGATAAATTACGGAATGTTTTAGACCTGTTTTTAGACCTGGTCTAAAACACTCAGTAATTACAGAATTCACAAAGGCAAACAAGGAGTACCCACGCCCACTTTTTCTAACAGAGATTAAAACAGCTGATTCCTGTCGGTAAAGTACTTCTGTGAGGCATTTTAGAGGTGAGGATGGAAGTTAATTATGCAGTAGTTTAATTGTATCCAGAGGAAAAGGATGGCAGTCATAGCTACTTGTATCTTTAGATCTCGTACGGTAATTAGACCTAATCACAGACTGTTTTAGACCAGATCTAAAAAACAGGTCTAAAATATTTGTTAATTATTAGTGAATTCACTTTTGATGCAATTGATTGCTGGTTTGCACCAAACCATCAGTAGACTTAAGCCCCATCTACACCATACAATTTTTTGTCCGATTCGCTTCAATCCAACTAGTCCGATCGGGATTTGATTCGACTCAATTAAATTTGCCATTGCAAAACAATGGCAAATTAAATCGAATCCCAATCGTACATGTTGGATTGAATTGAATCAATAAATCGAACAAAAAAATTGTATGGTGTAGATGGGGCTTAAAACCATCAGTAGACTAGTCTAAACTGCTTAGTGAATTGAGGCCATTGGGACAGCTGGGTTGAAGACAACTAAGTGCATGAATTAACCAAAACTCCTGCAATGATGGAGAGCGATTAAGGGGCTGCCAAGACTGTATTTAAAAGTTTAAGCCGATTATAAGCAAAGCAAAGGAATTTAAAGTAAACTGAAACAGTTATCGAATATAACTTAGAAAATATGATATAGTACATGAAGGAGGTATTCTCTAAACAAGTAGAAAACCATTTTAGTTGTAGATACATACATAAACGTAGACCATGTAAATAGTCAACAACATGACAAACACAAAGTCCCCACCGAAAATTATTTATAAAAACGTACCTCCTCTTTGAACCAGCAATGTGACCTCACTTCCTTTTGGACATTCAATGAGTAAATCCACAACTTGATTATGAGTAAGAGTCTGCACATTCTTCTTGTTCACCTCAACAATAAGATCTCCTTCTTTTAGGCCACGGCACCGGGGACTGTCTACAATCTGTTTCACTCTCTGTCCACCACCGCCGGGACTGTCGGCAATGGTGAAGCCAAACCCCATTGGTCCTTTCACTATGTGCACTGTGATGAGTTCAGGTTGTGTTGCTATAGAAGAGGCCAAAGAGACAGTGTCATTAGGGTAACCATGGGAACCGTTTGTAGATATGTCCGCAGGGCTGCTAGGCCTCTGCTCTTTTAAGGTGTTGGCCTTCTTGGTTTTACTACTGTTGCTGGACGGTGAATCATAAGTCTCTTGTCCATTGACAATGATGGGGTCCTTGTCCAGAATGGCCACCGATGTCACTAGACTTGTGTTGGGATCATCAGGATCAAAAGGAAGCGGGTAACCTCGACACAGTTCAAGGTCAACACTTTCACCAATAGGTATTGACTGGAAGATCTTTACAACTTGAGCATGTGTATATCCGAGCACGCAGGTTTCATTCACACTCACAATGACATCACCTATGGAAGAAAAAGATGAATATGTAGTAAATGTTCGTCCTGTAAGTCATCAACAGAAAATAAATAAATGTAAATACATTTCTTCAGGGTTACTTTAAAAAGAACTCTTCCCACCAGCACTTGTGACATTTGATAGCATGAGTGGGCAATAGCAAGAGCAGATGCCATTGTTATCTACACTTCCAGTTAGCAGCTTCTAGATGGTCTACTTAAATAATTGTCCATTAACTCCTAAAGAGAGGTAGATGCATATACCGGTACTCATCTTCCCTATGAAGACAAATGGTGGTGGGTGGGGAATTCCTTTAAAGTAGGATAATAGATTTCAACATGGGAAGTTTAACCAGCAGCCCATAAATATCAATTTATGAGCTCCACTAGTATTAAGTAAAATACTGTACATCAAATTGTTATTACTGTGCATTAAACTGTTGGTAGAGACATCTATTCCATTCGGTTTCCTATTCCTAGACTCCTTCCTAATTGGATGACTCAATAGCTTATCACCGATTTTTGGAACCCGATTCCTAGTATTGATATTAGTCTGGAAAGTCATGTCAAACACTACACCTTTAACCGTTGGAACAGCATCTTTTCTATGGATTCTAGCCTGGTCAATGCCGATGTCCTCCCACTATCATCTTGAAATGAGTGCAGTGTAGTACAGAGTAAAACTAGCGGACAGAACCTTCATGTGACACAGGCAACTAGAGCTCTGTCATATGACCAACATCACCATAAACGAAATACGCACCCCCAGACAAACCAAACTTCACAACTTGACAAATTGACAATTTTGTCTATACAGGTCACCTAGCACAAGCTTTGCCGAACACGTATACAGATCAGTTTTAATCATCGCTGATTACCACAATCATCTATAGGAAACAACTTCATTTTCTGAAAATGTCAATCCGTAGACTCTCTGGTTGCATTCCTTTCCTGACTTTAACAATTGTTTGAAGATTGTAAAAATTGCCTGCAGTGGCCTTTATCATATGGAAAAAACCTTCAATGGATGACTTAAAGTACGGGTTACTGATGCATGATTATAGAGTACGCTATTGTATTTTCTGAGCTGCTGTCTGAAAGTAGTGGCTTTGTTAAATGTCAGAGTAAGCATATATTTTTCTTCTGATGAAAAGCAACAAATAATGATCTAGCTCTCTGCAGCCCAAACTGTACTCTTAATGTGCAGATCAGCTTGCACAGCCTGTACCTACAGCTCAAACTGCTTTCTCCATGAATAAATAAGGTGTCCTTTAGTATTAGTAAAAGGCATTATTTTGATTAAAAACAGATCCCGTTCTTATCTTAAATAAACATCCGAGAATGTAGACCTCCTATAGGGAGCTTAAACTTCAAATGAACCAGAGACGAAGCACCCTCATGTATTTTACCATATACATCAGTGGGAACATTATAGAAAACACCTACCCTGCTCTCTGTTTCATTCTTCACTGCTCAGCCTGCTTGTTATCAGCCCTGATAAAATCCCCGACTGAGCATTCAGTCTGGCTTTGCTCAGGAATCATTATAGCCGAGTCTGTCTTCTCTGATGTCTTTTCAAGCCCAAGCCTGCCCCCCTTCTGGCTCTTCTATAATGACTCAGCTATAATGATTGCTGAGCAAAGCCAGACTGAATGCTCAGTCAGGGATTTTATCAGGGATGCTAACAAGCAGGCTGAGCAGTGAAGAATGAAACAGAGCAGGGCAGGTGTTTTCTCTAAAGGTACATACACTCGTCTGATTTTTCCCAAACGACCGGTCGTTGGGACATCAAATCGGGCGTGTACAAACAATCGTTCGGCTGATGGTTCACTTTAAGAACTGGTCATGTGATGAAGCCTACCAGTAGCAGGAGTAAAGTAAATGGTTTGATGTCACCAGAATTGCAGTCAGAACATACAGAATGCTCATTTTAATCAGACAGCTCCTGTCCGGAACGTATCTGTACCAACGGACGCATGTGAATGGATCCATAGGTTGACATTGAATCCATTCACATCCATTCCATTTGTACAGTATACGTTCCGGAAAAAAACCCAAATGTGAACCGGGCCAAAACCTGAAGTCAAAATGAAAGTCTTCACATTTAAGGAAAAAGTTATATAGTTTATATTCATCCCTATATTTCCCTTTGTTTGAGGCAACCCTGGAAGCAACCATTTGCCGACATGCCTCTGTGCCCTCCTGTGGGGAAGCAAAGTGCTGATCGCTGGCAAATTTGGACGAGATGCTGCGGGACGTTCGTCTGAACCGGCCCTAAGGTAGCTATGAAGTCAGATATTTAGAGCGAGTCACTGGGCTTAACAAAATATTTCCTATGGTTTCAAAACTACTTCAGAAGCTTTAGAAACTCTTGTATGTGTTTCTAATGACAAACTGACTCATTGTTTGGAAATATGGTTATAGTCCCAGTTCATTTTCCTGGCTATTTCTATGTCAGTAAACATGAGTAGGGGACTATGCCATTACCCATAACATTTCTATATTTGACTCACCTATTCCTTAAAAATAATGTTTAGTGTCATTCACATGACCCAGAGATCTGTGCACAAAATATGGAGCTGCCAGGAGACTGACCCCACCCCCCATCTCTGCTCTCTCCTGTGTAGGTGCACAGGGTTGGCTCTGTGCTCAAAGGTGAAAAACTGATGCCCCCTCCAAGTCCCTCCCTGGTGTCTTCAAACTAGTGATGATTGAGTAGGGGAGGAGTTTGGATGGTCTGCAGATCTCCTTTTCTGCCAAGAAAATAGGAACGGACATTGGGTGCCCGGAAATTAGGGTCGTAAAAATGGGTAGATTTACTGATATTCTACTATTAAAGTGTAACCTTAACCCTTCCCCCCACATGGCTAACCTAAACTGTCCTGCCGCAAATCCCACACCAATGGATAACCTTAACCCTCCCTCCCTGATGGCTAACCTTAACCATCTCTCTCTCGCGCGCACGCCCGAACCCCCCCCCCCCCCCCCGCGGTGGAAGAAAGAGAAAATTCGAGGCTAGCATACTGCTACACTCTTTGCTGGGCATGAAGTTTAGCTTTGCACATTACACTTATATTGGCTAGGGTTACGTTACCTGTTTCCATTTTTCCATCCAGAGCAGCAGGTCCATCAAGAACTAAACTCTTTATCTGCAAAAACTCATCTGGTTCATCTCCACCAACCACAGTGAAGCCAAAACCTCGGGTGCTTTTCCTCAGTTTTGTGTTTATAAATTTTCCTTTTAGTTCAGACGGATTTCTAGTGAAGAATGGTTTAGCTAGGGAGGAAAAAAAAAGGGTTACATAAAACTTAATAATGTATTTTGTATTGGTAAAATTGTCACAGTTTGCAAGCATGAGTTACATGTGTTACCTAATCACCATTATCTGTATTTCAGGAATACAGAGAAAATGTGTTTTATGTTTAAACTGACTTTTCTAGATAACACAAGTTTTCTGCAGTGAGCAGAGATATCAGTGAGATTGGAATTTTCCGAGCAGCTGAACATTTTGTTTCCATTTGTACGTTGGGATGATGTAGGGATGGTCAATATGATGCAAATAATTTCTTCTTGCATTCAAATGTCATGTAAACGTTATGCAGCTTAAAGAGAACCTGTACTGAGTACAAGTATTTAAAATAAACACATGAGGTAACTTCAAATGAACATTACATAGTTATCTTGCCATCAGTTCCTCTCAGAAGCTCACCATTTTCTTCTGACAATAATCCCTTCCAGTTATGACAATATTTGGTCAGATCTGAAATATATCAGTCGCTGTCAGTAAAATATCAGTGGCTGTCAGTTATAGCTGAGAGGAAAACTGATGTACCAGGTAATGTCCATGTTTCCCTATGGCTCAAGTGGGCGATGTTACAGTTTAACTGTGTGCTGACCAGAAAGCTGTTATGGGTAATGGCCATTTTCAAAATGGAGGACGGAAAATTCCCTTGATCACAGTGAACAAACAGGACGCGGGACAGGAGAAAGACACTGAGGAGTAGACTACATGGAAGGTAAGTATGACTTGTGTATGCTTATTTTGACTTTTAATCTTCAGTTCAGGTTTTCTTTAAACTTGAACCAACAACAATTGACACCAAGTTATTCTGATTGGTCCAGTTTCAAGCTGCATATTATTTACATGAAATGTGCGTGCACAGCGAATTTATTTGCATCTCATTGTTTAGTTGCGTTGAAGAATAATGCTGCATGTCAACTCACTGCCCATACAGTTCTATGGGCCTGTTCACATCTTTGCGTTGTAAAGGAACGCATTATTCTAACTCATTGCATGCAGGCTCTGAATTAACGTCTACATCCAACCTCCATTACAGTTTACACACATTTTATCACATGCAATATGCAACGCACCACTGTGAATCCAGCCTTTAACTGGGCTAACTAACCACTTCAGGCCATAGGCTGAAGGGTTAAAAGGTGCGGGCATGTTTACGCACACGCATGCCCCCATGGCACGTGTGTACTTGGACAGAATGGCCATTTATGTAGACGTCAATTTGCACTGATAGTGCACAACTAGGAGATGTATAAACGTGCAATTTGGATTTGCCCTATTCCAAGTGCATTCAAATTTCAACAAAATGTGCATCATGCAGGAAACATTTAGAAAAACTGATGGGATGGGAGAAGGCATAACAAGGAGTAGGAGGAGTTATAGTAGGATTAAAAGGGGGTGTGGTTCTGATGCCAAAACAGAAAGCCTGGCAAACGGGGACTTAGCAGGGCTTCCTCATTTCCTGCTGAGGCGTAACACACAGCCTTGCCACCTTTTGGTTGCTATGCAGACTTTCACAAGTAATATAAAAAAAACAAAAACTGGAGGTCTGATTAATCCTTTGACTGCCACTGATGAGGTATACTCTTCACGGCAGCACACAGGCCAAATACACGCTTTTGACGTTGCAAATGTGATTGGGCATTTGAAACTAAAAAATAAATGCTTTAAAAAAAATAGATTTATCTTTACAAGTGTGCAATTAGCAATTTATTCATGTGAGAATATATATATATATATATATATATATATATATATATATATATATATTATATATTAAGTGGCAACAAAGGGGTTCAAAATATTTTGGGTGAGAGTGTCCCACATGTTGATCAGTGACATTCCTACAATAACACATGAAAGCTCTGGCAAATACTGTAATAAATCTGCGTCCAGAAATCTTACCATGGGTTGCAGGGTCTCTTGCAGTTTCCTTCTTTTTAGGACTGAAGTTGTTGGGTAGTGTAAGAGGCGGAGGTATGGCAGTCGGATGTTCTACTGTCCAATCTGCTGATATAAAAAAAGGAAATCATATTACTTTAACTGCCCTGAAGTTCAGCTAAAAGATAAGTTACACAAAGTCATAGGCAGCAGTGGGGGCCTCTAGGGAACCTGTCAGACATGTGCTGGTGTGGGTGTGAAGAACTTGAGACCGCTATTAGGGCCCTTTTACACTGTCAGTGACACCAAACAAACTTCCCCTTAAAGCTGTCCATTTTGAGTATACCGCTAAATAACAGGTAAAAATTGGAATGAGCTAAGCTATGGCCCAACAAATGTATGGACTGTTGCCGTACCCAAGTAATTGCATGGATACGGCCCTTGAGGACTAGATTTGGACAACTGTGCTTTAAAGGAGGAAGATGCTTGTGCTTTAATAATGTGGAGAGACCTGTGTTATAGCTGCTAGGATTGGCCGGTGTCGGTGGCAGTAATTCACCAGCTCAGACGTAAACCATAGGTTCTGAAACTCCACCCCCTTTATCGGCAAGACTGCCACAGCAATTTTTATCCAATGTGTTCCAAATCCCCCAGACCACCCTCACCTGCGATGCTGCAGCCCACCCCTAGCTAGTTACTTGGTAATAATGCTGATTTTCTGGCTGTATTTGTTTCTGAGTCACCTACCTGGAACAAGAATGCAGGCCAGGAAAGTCAAGAAACACCTGACCTGCATATCCTCTTCAGTTGAGTGATTAAAAACAAATTGAAGTTATTGGGTCACCAATACAGACAGAGAACTAGCATTCTTTAGGAGGTTAGTAGGAGAGGTTTACAGAAAAAATGCTTACAACCCTATAGGTTCACTACAAGCTGACAAACCCATTTCCTGTGCATTATGCAGTTAGGAGCAGATTTGTCACTCCAAGTGACTGATGAGTTTTAATTAAACTGTCAGCTTTTGCAATACGCACAGACAATTGCATTAGACACTACAGATGCCTTCCTATCAGGCTGGCAAGCTGCTGATCCCAAGTACAAGGAAATCTGTATAAGAATGTAAATGCTGCACAGCAAAACGTGCAAATGGGAGAAGAACGGCTCGATTACACGTACAAATGCAAATGAACGTCTGCATCTGGGGATTTGCTTCAGTGTTTGCAGTCTGTGCTTCTCTCAAGCCTCAGAGCTGTGCATTATCTGTCTCAGGGTGCCCCCCTGTGGAGCTACTACTCAGGGTGACCTTTGCAAAGCAATGGTACCAAAACTAGCCCGTATATACACTGAGGGAGCGAGCTCAAGTGAGAGGAATACAGAACATGCCACTGTGGACCGTCGTAAGACCAACACCAGAAAATAATCATTTTTATTTTGGATAGTGTGGTAAGATGTTAGAAGCTCTTTTGGGTTTATACAGCTCTCTCTGTCTCTCCGTCTTAGTGGAGCCTCTCCTTTCCCTGAGACCTTTTTATACTTGCTGTACTCTCATGTAGACTCATTTTCAACAAAGGTTCCCCACACATCGATTTTCCCATTCGAAACCTTGCAGATTTGATCACTTTCAGACTGGAATCTATTCCTTTACATTCCAGATTTAAATATATGCCTTTAAAACTGCTTTCACACTAGGGTATTGCATTCCAGTACTCTGCCCCACCGCAGAGGCCATAAGTCCCTAATGGCCACAGTACCTGCGGTGCGACACAATGTGACATGACAGAAGTGGTTTGAACCACGGTCAGGAAACGCAGACTCTGCAGTGCATTGCTGAGTGACAATGCTTGGTGCACGATTGCATTGCAGTAATGGCAGTGCGATGCGCATGTGCAGAAAATTGTAAAACCAGTAACGTACTTCCTGTCCAACAGGGAGCACGTCACAGAGCGCAAATTACCTATTAGGCATTCTGTCACAGCGTCTACTATACATGATTATACATATTATACATGAAATGCAGGTTGATTCATGAAAGTGCACTGCTTGAGCTGCGCGAGTGAAAAAACAATGGGCACGCACAATGCACGCTATGCGCAGTTGTGCTGCGTCGTGTGCTTTCCTTAGTTATGTGCACTGTTTACTAGATTACGCAGCCTGTGAAGTATCGCAACACTTCACTAGCACGGCCGCTACAACATTAATTAGCATAGTGGTGGCCGTGCTAGCGAAGTATAGCAGCCGAAATATTTCACAGCATGCGGAAGTTACAGAAGTGTGCGTAACCTAGTAAACAACCCGCGTAAGTAAGGAACGCACACTACACAGCTTGACCGCGTGCACGTTTTCTAACTCGTGCTGCTGGAGCACCGCACTTTCATGAATCAACCCCTTGGTGCGGTGCAATTGTCCTGTGGCGAGCTCTCCTTCCGCAGAACACTTGCACCATGTGTGCAATTATCCTAAATGTTCAATTTGATCAATTTCTGACTCAAAATCTTAAGTTTTGATTGCACTGGATGGAGAATGGGGGCTATACTATATCTTTCCTTCAAGCCTGGTGTGGCAGACCCAACTCTAACTATAAACGCCTGCTTACGTGAACTACAGCAATGGATGAATGACAACTGGCTGAAACTAAATGCAGACAAAACTGAAGTCCTTCTGATTGGAGGGCAGAGCATGATAACAAAACAACTTAACTTGCAGTCTTCATCACTGAGAATAGGAGGCACGGATCTACGCAGCTCTGATCATGTGCGTAGCCTGGGAGTTCTAATTGATGGGAATTTAAACTTCAGAACTCAAATCTCTGCTGTGCTGAAATCATCCTATTTTCACCTGAAGAACATTGCAAAAATCAAGCACCTCATCCCCCCCAGAAGATCTGCCAACCTTAGTCCATGCCTTCATCACATCTTGACTGGACTACTGTAATGCTCTCTACACTGCCCTTCCAAAAAAGGTCTTGCACCGCTTACAGCTGATACAGAATACTGCTGCCAACCAACCCTGTCACTGCCACATAACGCCAGTCCTGCACTCCCTTCACTGGCTACCTATAGCAGTTGGCTGATAGTGTAATGGTTAAGGGTTCTGCCTCTGACACAGGAGACCTGGGTTCGAATCTCGGCTCTGCCTGTTCAGTAAGCCAGCACTAATTCAGTAGGAGACCTTTGGCAAGTCTCCCTTACACTGCTACTGCCAAAAGAGCGCGCCCTAGTGGCTGCAGCTCTGGCGCTTTGAGTCCGCAAGGAGAAAAGCGCAATATAAATGTTATTTGTCTTGTCTTGTCTTGTCTATAGAATGGAGGTTCCTATTCAAGATCGGCCTACTGACATTTAAATCCCTGAATAATCTGGGCCCTGGCTACATGAAAGATATGTTGCAGCTGCATAGCAATCCCTGCATTCTCAGATCCACAGGTTCTAATAATCTAGTCATACCCAGAGTCCACTTGGAAACTTTTGGTTCCAGAGCCTTCTGTAATGCTGCCCCTACGTTTTGGAACTCCCTACCTCAACAGATCAGGACAGCTCCATCCCTGGCCGTGTTTAAATCCAGACTGAAAACCCACCTGTTCAGTTTGGCATTTGCAGAATTATATTTTTTGTTGTGTGAATACTTCATCCTACTACCAATTACTGAATCTGAGAGAGCCTAAGCGCTTTGAGTCCTATGGGAGAAAAGCGCTATAGAAAAAATGTTATTGTATTATACTGTGAAATTTGGCTGCCCGCCACTGCTGATATATTGTGGATGCCCGCTATAGTTTGGGCGGTGCAGGCACCCAAATTTCACAGTATAGCCACAATTTATTATGGCGCCTATGGCTACACCCAAAGCTTCTGCTGATAGAGCAGTCAAGAACAATGGAACAAAATAACTTATGAATGCTATTTACAGGCTTGAGGACTCTGCTTCATATGCATTAAATAACTTGAGCTAGAAGTGTTAATTAGTGGAGTGCAGACATCAAACTTTCCATATCCCAACAATCCCTCAGGGTTTTGTTCACACCTAGGGCGTTTTGCGTTTTTTTTAAGCGCCAGCAATAAAAATTGCCCTACAAACGTTTGTGCTATGCTTCCCTATGAGAGTGTTCACATCTGAGCGGTTATTTTCCGATCCGCTCAGCAAAGCGCTGCCTGTACCATTTTTAGGGTGATGTTGCTACAATGGAAGGTATAGAAAATACGCAAAACGCTCACAAAATCGCTTTGTGCGGCGATTGCGTTTGTGCTTTTAAGAATAAATACATTGTATTTATTCTTTTCCGGGTCAAAGAGGTCACTGTCTGACTTGCATCAGGAAGTGAAAACACAAATAGCTCTGCAAAAGCACTTAGAAAATTGTTTGACAAAAAAAATCGTAGCGCTCTGTAAGCGTCAGGAGGAGGGGGAAAAAAAAAATCACACAAAATCTCAAAGTGCTGGCCTCAGCGATTTCGATTTTAGATGTGAGCAAAGCCTTATGCCTGTTTTGGACAGGTCGATGTCAGTCTGCCTGTCTTCTGCACCTGGCAAGCTATTAGCCACAATGGATATTTTCGAGTGACTTCCTTTTACACCCCCTCTCCACAGTATATTACATACAGCTTGGCCGACCAAAACCTATATAAAGGGAGAACGAGCGGCACACAACAGAGCAGATTCCCACAGGCAAGGGAGAACAATGTGATTGGGTGGTGCTCAGGGGGCGGGGATTGCTATAGACATCGTGCAGCTGCTGTACACATGCTGGATTGACTCACGATTTTTGCCTGGGGCTGTGTTCATCATCTGCCATGACCGAGTTCAAACCAGTGTGTGTTGTAACTAACGGCATATAAAAGAATGCAGTGAAGTATTCAGGATACCCACTTTCACAGTAGTTTTCCTGGTGTCAAAAACACTTCACATATCTAAATATTGCTGTATATTGTAAGTAGCCCCACCATCACAGGATATTTGGTCTAGGCTCATTAGCTTTACAGAATCCCCCAAAGTAGATTCTGGGAGACCAGGTAAATTTTGTACTGGCTTTGGAACTCTCAAACAAATATTTCACAGAGATCACCTGACAGGACTAAAAAAAAGATGTCACCGACGAATACATTTCAGAAATGCCAACAAGGGAGAGGAAAGATTTTACAACAGGCAAACACTTACTAAGTAATTTATGAATTAATGTAAGAAGAAAAAAAGCTATTTTATGCATCCTGTTATTTTCACTCAGTTCCTCTTTAACTACTTGCCGACTGCTCCACGCCAATTGGCGTGAGCAGTGCGGTAGCCCCAGGACCGCTACACGCCGATTGGTGTGAACGGTCTTCTATGGGGCTAGTAGGAGACCGCGTGCATCTCCTGCTTGGGGGGCGGAGCTCCGCCCCGTCTTCAGTCTCCGAGCGGCGAACGCCGCTTGGGAGACTTAGACGGCAAAACTGCGGCCTAATTACCCCCTACAGCACTGTGATCAGCTGCAGTGCTGTACAGGGGACAGCCGTGTGACAGCCTATGACAGCCAATCACGCTGATTGCCTGTCGGGGGGAGGGAGCGGGACTGAAAAAAAAAATGTATTAAAAAAATAACAAATATTTATAAAAAAAAAAAGAAAAACACAAGCAAACAAATATGGAGTGATCAGACCCCATCAACAGATAGCTCTGCTGGTGGGGAGAAAAGGGGGGGGGGGGATCACTTGTGTGCTGAGTTGTGCGGCCCTGCAGCTTGGCCTTAAAGCTGCAGTGGCCATTTTAATTAAAAATAGCCTGGTCACTAGGGGGGTTTAACACCATGGTCCTCGAGTGGTTAAAGTGGACCCAAATTAAAAATACAAGATTTCAGGAATAAAATCTATTTTCTAAATTATAATAATAAATAGCAGCCTTTTGTCAGCTGCATGATGACAAATATAAAATATTTTACATTTATTGGAGGAACCCCTCCCTTCCTTTCATATTGCCGGGACATAAATCGGCAAAGTGGTGGAGTAAAAGGTGTCTGACAAAGGAGGAATTGCTAATGGCTGCCACCTGTATAACCCTAGTTATGAAAAGAGAAAGGTGAAAAGCATGCACTGAAATGCTCATAGGTTTGAAAGAGTGTTTATTTATCTTTGTATGTGTCAGAGTGGTGCAACTAAATATTTTGAATTAAAAAAATGTTTGGTTTGGGTCCGCTTTAAGCATTTCAGGTGTTTGTATTTATTCAGAATGCCTTCATCTTTATCACCACTTCCCCCTCTCTCTAAGCCCCTCTGGATCATCTGACAAGGCAATGCACTCCCATCCTTTACTAGAAACTGTATAGGTGTTAATATGCGATATCTCACTGGCTAATCCAGTCCGCAAAGACACTTTTCTAACCCCTTTTTTTAGTTAATAATCAAGATTATCTCACACAATAAGAGTTCACTAACCTTCAGTCTGCTGCTGCCCGAGCTGCTTCTTTCTTTTGGCTTCAAGAACAGGGTTCTCATACTGCGTTTTCCTGTTTATGTGACTGTAAAGGAAGACAGAGTGACATCAGCCAGGAAAAAACACCTATTATGGGACAGGAATAAATTCCACTGAGGGCTCTTCATTCGCAGGACAAAGGAAGTTTACACTTTACACAAAAATAAAAATAACTACAATACCTTCAGAAATTGCATACGGATATGGAGAAAAAAAGCGTAAAATTGAGAAAACACAGATAAAAGGCAGTAGAAAATACATGAAAAAAACAGTCTCAACTAAATGCAGTCACTGCATTTAATAAGTAAGTAGCTATTTAGACACTACTGCTGTGATTAGGTTTACAAATTTATGAAATGGGTGATTTTTGCCTCAACAAAAGTGAAATGTACTGCGACCAATGGGTGACACAAAAATGACTGCATCATGTTTAAAAGGAACCTAAGGTGAGGTAATATGGAGGCAATCATTTTAATTTCCCTTACAACAATACCAGTTGCCTGGCATCCTGCTAATATTCCATGCATCAGTAAGGGCTGGGACCCACTAGAGCGATTTTGTGAGCATTGAGGGAGCGAGTCAAACCGCTAGCGATTTCCTTAAACGCTCAGCTAATGTTAATGGATGGCCCAAATTCCACTGGAGCGATTTCGATTACCAAAATCGCAAACGCAGAACATGCAGCATTTTTAGCATTTAGCGTTCGCGTTTCTGCAATGTGAAGTATATAGACGCTGGCATAATCGCTCGTCAAAACCTACACAGAGCAATTTTGCTAGCGTTTTTACATTACTGCACATTGTAAAGAAGTTAAAATTAATTGAAAGGACCAATCAGAATTAAAAACGCTAATCGCTACACAATCGCTGGCAAAAAGCTGACACTTTTAAACATTCTACCAAAGTCGCTCATGAAATCGCTTACAAACCGCTCATCCAAAACGCTAGCGATTGCGATTAGCGATAGAGTTTTGTAGTGGGTTCCAGGCCTAAAGTCTGAATCACACACTTCAAACAAGCAAGTGGCTAATTCAGTCATACTTGAGTCAGAGCACATGATCTGCATGCTTGTTTAGGGTTAATGGGAAAAGGAATTAGGCTGGTTTCACAGTGGGACGTTACAGGCGCACGTTAGAGCAGCCTGTAACGCAGCCCACCGCACAGTAATGAAAAATCAATGGGGCTGTTCACAGTGCGGACGTTGCGTTACATTGTAACGCTGCGTCACAAGACAACGTACTGCATGCAGTACTTTGGACGCGGCTGAGCCGCGTTAGACTGCTTGCACATGCTCAGTAATGTTGGGGAGGAGCGGAGAGCGGCCAGGCACATGGCTAATTAATATGCACTGCACGTTATGACGTGCAGTGTTTACTTCCTGGAGCAGCCGCTCTGTGCGGCGATTGGCCGGCGGGACCACGTGATGCTGCATGCGCACAAGAGTGCGCATCACGGCATCACTGACGCCAGAGTGAGCTGCACAACGCGGCTCACTCTGACGTCCAGATCTAGCACCACCAGGCGTTCCGTTAGGGGGACGTTATGCGACCTTAACGCCCCCTCTAACGCAACGTCCTGGTGTGAAATTAGCCTTAGAGACACATAGTTCTCTACATGGCATATGTGACTACACAAACAAATGCATTAATTTAGCAAATGAAAAGCTCTGCTTTTGCTGCAAGGATAGTTGTTAATAGTAGTGGTTCCTGGATGTTTATATTTGAGTGGCTGGACTTCAGTATTTGTATGAGAGTGTCATGGGTTAATTCATTTGCTGTTTGATTGGCCTTTAAAATCTTCATTTTACCTCATTTAAGTTTCCTTATTTGGCAAGTAAGGAGAACTCCACTACACATCCACGGGTATGACAATGCTGGAGCCAGGCGACTTGGACCCACAGACAGAAAAGAAAAAAAAAAAAAGTTCCACACAACGTCTGTAGCAAATAGTTGTCCAACTTAATTAGATCAGATTAAAATCCATACAGCCAGGTAACTGACATGTTTCAGACCTAATGGTCCTTAACCCTCCTGGCGGTCTATTGAAAACCGCCAGGGGGCAGCGCAGCAGTTTTTTTGTATTTTTTTTTTTTAAATCATGTAGCGAGCCCAGGGCTCGCTACATGATAGCCCCACCCGCTTCGATCGCCTCAAAGAACGGGATTTCCTGGAGGGCTTCCCGTGCAGCCATGGCGACGGCAGGATCATCAGGGTCCCGATTCACCCCTCAGTGCTGCCTGGCACTGGTAGGCCAGGCTGCGCAAAGGGTCTGGGGGGAGGGGTGGTTGGGGGGCGGCGGCTAGCGGCGAATCGACGCGGAGCGGCAGCGAATGGCGTGCACACGCAGCTAGCAAAGTGCTAGCTACGTGTAGCAAAAAAATTAATAAATTATGCAAATCGGCCCAGCAGTGCCTGAGAAATCCTCCCCGAACTACGTTCGGGGTTACCGCCAGGAAGGTTAATCATAGCACCATGCTATGATTAAGGACCAGTAGGTTCGAAACATGTCAGTTACCGGCTATAGGAGTTTTTAATCTGATCTAATAAAGTTGGAGCAGGGCCGGGCCGAGGCATAGGCTGGAGAGGCTCCAGCCTCAGGGCGCAGTGTAGGAGGGGGCGCAAAATTCATTCAGCTGTCATTCCTAATTGTGTTTGAAGCAGAAAGAAATAAGAAAAGGAGGTACATGGAAGTGACTACAAGCCAGATAACTAGAGATTAAGGTGTTGGGGGCCCTGGGGTGCCTCTTAGTCTAATAGCAATCAGTGTGTGACGGCTGGGGTGAAGGGATGGAGGGGCACACTTTGGTGTTTCAGCCTTGGGTGCTGGAGGACCTTGTCCCGGCTCTGAGTTGGAGTACCTTTTGCTACAGACATCGCACGGAACTCCTTATTTGGGAGATGAACCTGAATTCTGTCTCTCTCTCTCTGATATCTTGTGGTCACGGTTAAATTCAGTGCTCTCTTTCTCAGTCCAGTAACCACTGTCAGCATCTGTACAGCTCTTACTGTTGAGCGCATGGAGCATACATTGTAGCACCTTTGTGAGTCTGATGCACTGTCTTGCCCCAGTAGAGGATCGTTAAAGACGTGCTCTTCATTTTTTAATGGTAGATTAATGCTTGCATGTTGCATTATGCATGTTATAGAACAAGAGTTAGGTCAGATACTGAGCAAGGGAGGCCTCTATATGGCACATGTGACTACACAAAATAGTGCAATATTTTGTAAACAAAAACTTCAACTTTTAAATTAAAGGAAAGATGCAAGCTACTTAGAAAAAATCTACTTACCTGGGGCTTCCTCCAGCCCCTGGCAGCCGTCCTGTGCCCTTACTGCAGCTCCACATCCAGCAGGTGAGTGGCCTGGGGTCCCATCCGGTGCAGATGCTGACCCTCGCCAGGTCGACAAATACTGCACCTGCGTGAGAGCCGCTTGCTGGCTGGCGTCATCTGGTGAGTATAGGCCCATACACACGTCGGATTTTTGCGAACGACCCGTCGTTTGAACCTTCCGTCGTTCGCACGTCAAATCCGGCGTGTGTACAGACTATCCGCAGGGCGGATCGATGAAAACCAGTCTTCTCACCCGAACGATAGTCTGTACACACACCGGATTTGACGTGCGAACGACGGAACGTTCAAACGATGGGTCGTTCGCAAAAATCCGACGTGTGTATGAGCCTATACTCACCTGGGGCTCTCTCCAGCCCCTTGCATCAGACTGTCCCCGCCGCTGTCCCGGTCTCAGTTCTCGTTCTTCAGACCGACCGCAGGGTCAGACTTACTGCGGATGCACGAAGCGCCGCTGTCAATCACGGCCACGTGGGCTGCGGTCGGTGTGGGACAGTCGGCTGCAAGGGGCTGGAGAGAGCCCCAGGTGAGTAAAGCTCATTTTACCTAATTTGGCTGATAACTCCTTTAAGCAAAACTTTTCCCTTTGAGTCTACAGAGCTCTTGGAGGATAGCTTCTAAACGGTAAGTGGCAGCTTGCACTGCACTTGTCCTGTCAGTTTCCCAGACCTTGCCAATGGCAGCATTACTCATCTATTGGTATTTAGACTTCAATGTTGTTGACCTGTTATCTGTACATCGGGACAAGGCACTGTTAGATTCTAATGCTTTCTGTGTTGTGCAGCAGACCGATTACAGATAATCATGTCACATCTAATGCTGGGCATACACTGCTCAATTTTGCCGCTCGATTCTGTGCCCGATCGTTTCCGTGCTCGTTTTCTGCAGGCGATTCTCTTATCTTCCACTCGTTTTTCTTATCTTTTCCCATTGTCCTCCATGCAAATTCGAGCACGGAAACGATTGGGCGGGAGATTGGACATATCGGAAATTATCTATCGAGCCATCTAAATGGCTCAGAATCGAACCGTGTATTCCCAGCATAAGATGTTTTAGCATTGTTGCCAAACAGCCTAGGGCAGTGGGGAGCTGTCAGACCTGCAGAGTGCAACTACTGGCTGCCCTGCTGCGCTCGGGTCTATTTAAGGGCAAAATCAGTCATGGGATTATTTTACCATTATTGATCAGGGAATAAACTGAAGCTTAGTTAGCCATTATATGGTATAAATTCACTTATGATACAAAGGTGACTTGTGAATGGTTGCTAGGCACCCTCATACATACAGATTATAGTAGGCGTCAATGGATATGTCGAATTACTGTTTCCCTGAAATTACTCTAGAATGACAACCACTGATCATGTGGCATTATACACAATATCACTATAACTCACAAGTGTGGCATTAATTAATATTTAATCCATAGTAAAGTAGAACATTAGATTCTTGTGGCTTCATTTCCAGCCAAAGAATGGGCTCGATTCACACAAGCTAAGTGTTAGCATGCCTGTGAAAAGGCCTTTAGCACGCCTGTGAAAAGGCCCTTAGCACGCCTAAAGGGCTTTAGGTCGCGCTAAGCTTCACGCGCTTCAGACGTTATAGGCGCACGTTCCGCTCGCACCGCGCTAAACTTTGCCCGCGATGAGTAAAAGCTGTTAGTGTGCTAACTACATAGCACTGTAGTTAGCACGCCCAAAGCTTTTAGGCGTGCTAAGTTTGCACGCTTTTGTGAATGGAGGCCAATATCTTAATAATTCATTATATTATCAGCATTTGACTAAAACACCCCCAGAAAACCCCCAATTCTAAAAAGAATAGCAAATGCAGCATGCACACCACAACTGCCGCACCACCAAGCTGCCACCCACAGTAAGCAAAGCCCCCCACCTACAACTGTGCTGCCCACGGGTGCATCTGAGCATACTTGAGTATGCACAGATACACCTGCAGCTGCACACCAAAACTAAGGTGCAGCCCCCAACAGCTCCGCCCACAGCTGCTACCGACTCCCGGTATATTTACAAACTTCTTTTACTATATATGACGAGTCTGAAATAATACTGCATACAAAATCCTTGCAAAAAGATGACATTTGGCAGGTTGTCATGGTGATCGCTCAGCTTCTGGGTCCGTGCATACTTACAACTGTGGATTAGTATTATAGATGATTTACACAACTGGGGGTTCTGCCTTACACCTGCCGTCTGCTTCTTATATTGGTGCCTAAATAAAATCTCAGTATTGACCCAAAGAGCTGCAGACAATCTACCACATAGGCTGCTGGAGGTAGTTAAACTTACTCTACATAGTAGACTCCATACACAGGATCTTCAATCTTCTCCCATCCAGCAGGCAGTTCTGTGGATTAAAAAAGGAATAATGATTACAGTTGGTAAGAAAATGAATATGAAGCATTAGTAACACAATATGGATGGTGAAGGCAAAGATAATAAATCCAGCAGGATCAACGTTTTCATAGAAGCACAACTCTCAGCTGTTATTAAAGCGGACCCAAACCAAACATTTTTTTTTTATTAAAAATATTTAGTTGCACCACTCTGACACATACAAAGATAAATAAACACTCCTTTAAACCTATGAGCATTTCAGTGCATGCTTTTCACCCTTCTCTTTTCATAACTAGGGTTATACTGGGGGCAGCCATTAGCAATTCCTCCATTGCCAGACACCATCTACTCCACCAGTCTGCCGGATTCTGTTCCGGCAATATGAAAGGAAGGGAGGGGTTCCTCCAATAAATGTAAAATATGTTATATTTGTCATCATGCAGCTGAAAAAAGGCTGCTATTTATTATTATAATTTAGAAAATAGATTTTATTTCTGAAATCTTGTATTTTTAATTTGGGTCCGCTTTAACGCTGCAGTATCAGGCCATTAATAAACAAACAGTCTTCCGCCCAAACCGATTTGTTTTGGTTCAGGTCGAGGCAGCTTTGGTATAAAGATATATTTATCTTTGCTGCAGAATTGGGAAACTCCAACACAGTGACTGCCCTCTTATTTTACTGGTCTGTGTAAAGGTGGCCACTAATGGTCCAATTTCTAGCGAAAAATCGTTAGAGCGATCAGAATTTCTGATCGGAAGAAAAATTGTTCACTACACCATCAACGAACCAATCTTTGCTTCCTATCTATCACAACCAATCAAGAAAATCCAAATTTTGGTTTGACCAAAATCCAGTCGGACGATTTTTTTTTTTTTATAATCGTTCATAATTGACTGTGCTTATCAACTGAGATCATTTTCAACCAATCCGATCAGAATTTCTGATCGCTCGACTGATTTTTCGCTAAAAATTGGACTGTCAGTGGCCACCATTAGCCAGTCTGTTACAGGTAGGTGCCATGCCCATCTGCTTCAGTGGGAGGAACGGACGCACTGAGGCTGCAGGAAACAATAGGGGACCTTTACTGAACACTTTCTAATGGTGCCCATATAATGGTAGAATTCTTTTCTAATTTTTTTTAAATTAATTTCATTCGATAATTCCATTAGATCAAACAAAGATTTTTCCAACATGTCCGACCGAATTTTTATCGAAAAAACTGGATTTTGTTTTTCCTGACAAAAAAAAAAAAAGAAAAAGATTTTCAACTTTCATTTTGGTTGAAAGAATGGGAAAATCGAATGTTTTATTGTACCGTGTATGGGTACCATGAGGCAGAATCAGACCATTTTTTTCTGTGCTTTTTTAATGTCCGTATTGATGTTTCTGAAGAATCAGAGATATTCTGTGCAGATTTTACACATAAATAGGTATGCCTCAAAATAAATAGTCAGGGCAGATGCTGGGATGTAGTACACCTCTGTGTAAATATGGTTTACAAACAACTCCACATTAGCAGTAAAGCCAGACCAAGCAGTAGCATGCAGAAGCATAACGGTTTAATATATTTTTACGTAGACAAGGACGCTGATACCTTAAATACAACATGGTGCAGTACCCTCTTATACCCTGCAGGGGTCAGTGAAGTACACACAGCAAATTCTATTTCTTTAGTAGCCCACATAATAATAACAACTAAGCTTTTCATTACATTTAGAAATAGGGGAAAAACACAACAAAATTAGTATTGTTTAAAGCCAACCTAAATAAAACTGATGAGTAAAGCAAACCGTCATACATGGCTTTTCTCTAACTTAAGGTTACTTGCCGAGCTGTAATGTTAATGGTAGACTTTCTACCTCATTCCACAGGGAACAGTATTCAGGGAGTTCTATAAGGCAGCCTTTTATTTCTTTCATGACAGGTGTACTTAAGGCCCCTTGCACAATATGTCCCACCACCTCTTCCCCACCAGTTCACGCGATGCAACGCGGTGTGCTGGAAGTATCAAAATCGCCACAATGCCTATGCAAAAGCTGCAGCGCATTATCGCATGGTCCATGCCTACCTCACAGATTATACACTAATGCAAGTCCGTGGGAGATCCAGTAAGTGTGCACAACAGGAGCACAGTGCAATGTGGCACGCATGCATGGAATGATGGGAATCCCAGTGACAGACTTCCTGCTGAGGAGGGAGTACATCACTAGCAGTGGGCGGTGCCATGCATATGACCCTGTTGCCGCACCGTGGGCGCAGGGCACCTGATATGTCTGTGGTGCGATGCTGTGGAGTCGGAGCAATTTTTGGATACCTGGAGTCGCATCGCACTGCTAATCTTAGGTGTGCAACCGGCCTTAAAGAGAACCCGAGGTGGGCAGATCGGACACAGAGGCATGTTCTATGCCTCATGACATGCCTCTGTCCCCCACACCGCTGCTCTCTGCCCCCCACACCGCCGCACTATAGCCCCCGAGATTCCTCCAGGATTTCCAGATTGCCTTGCAAACAGCTCTTGCGATAACAATAAGAGGTCACCTGCATACAGTAGGAACTTCGCTGTTGTGTCATGTAGGGGAAGTGCTGGTGAGGCATGTAGGGCAGAGGCCAATTATTTAAAAAAAAACCTATGTATATGGGGTTAAAGTTGAAGAGAAATCGAGAGCCCAATATGGTGTAGTATGTCAAAATTGATTGGATAAATGAAACAGTGAGATGGTAATACTCACAAACACGGGTTACCGCGTACGTACAAAAAGGGCGCCTGGACAAAAAGGGCGCGGGGTGTAAACTCTAAATAATAATTAATCATTAATAGGGTTTAAAAAATAGTGTGCTATATTTCGTTTACAAATAAAGTTTAACAAAACTATAAATCATTAAATAATGTTTATAAAATCGGAAATTGTGAAAACGTTAATCTTCCCTATTTCTAAAGTTAAACTTATAATTAAGTTTATTAAAAAAACAATAATATATGTTTAATTGTTATAATTGTATATTATTGTGAATAACCTTCATTTATGGTTTGTTCGTATAATAAAATCTGAAAATATTCTTTATAACGATGATATAAATATAAGTACGTTCGTAATAAGTGTTGTAAAACATTAGTAATTATTACTAAAATTTGAGTAAAACTATACCTAAGCCTACTCTTACACAGAACCCTCCCTGTACCTATCCCTAACCCCTAGACCCCCCTGTTGGTGCCTAAACCTAAGACCCCCCCTGTTGGTGCCTAAGTAACCCTCCCTGTACCTACCCCTAACCCCTAGACCCCCCTGTTGGTGCCTAAACCTAAGACCCCCCTGTTGGTGCCTAAACCTAAGACCCCCCTGGTGGTGCCTAAACCTAAGACCCCCCTGTTGGTGCCTAAGTAACCCTCCCTGTACCTACCCCTAACCCCTAGACCCCCCTGTTGGTGCCTAAACCTAAGACCCCCCTGTTGGTGCCTAAACCTAAGACCCCCCTGGTGGTGCCTAAACCTAAGACCCCCCTGTTGGTGCCTAAACCTAAGACCCCCCCTGTTGGTGCCTAAGTAACCCTCCCTGTACCTACCCCTAACCCCTAGACCCCCCTGTTGGTGCCTAAAACTAAGACCCCCCTGTTAGTGCCTAAACCTAAGACCCCCCCCTGTTGGTGCCTAAACCTAAGACCCTCCTGTTGGTGCCTAAACCTAAGACCCCCCTGGTGGTGCCTAAACCTAAGACCCCCCTTTATTATGTGGATAATAATGTTTTACAAATTGTGACTCCAAAAAATATATTCCAATTTACATTACGTACTGATCGCTTTATTTTGTGAATAATGTTTTAAAAACAGTAAGGGATAAAACTTTAAATAATGTTTTAATTATTTAAATTGGATAAATATATTTAGTATTTTCATAAATGTTATTCGGCACGGGTGCATTTTATAAACGTAAATCAACACAAGCTCAGTTATAAATCATTAAACAGCTCCGGGAGCCGTTTGTAAACTTTATTTAGCTCCGGGCGCCGTTTGTAAACTTTATTTAGCTCCGGCGCCCTTTTTTCCTGCTCGGCGCCCATTAAACGTTATTTATTATGGGAGTGAATGGCGGCGCCCTTTTTGTCCACTAGCGGCCTGCGCCCTTTTTCCCAGCTCCCGGGTTACCACCTAGGTAACCACTCATTAGGCAGGTGAGGAGATCAGACCTGTCCACACTCAGGATTAAGAAGTCGCTCTCTGTAGATAGGAAGAAAGGGGGTAGATCACCCCTCCACCTGGGGTGGACTCAAATATATTGGTAGGTGAACAGAGGCGCCAAAAGGATAAAAGTACATAAAATTTTTAAAAAATTGCTGGGAGGAAGTGGTGGACTCGCCTCCGTTAAAGCAGACACCAAGGACTGTAAATATATATAAATCTATATATTTACAGTCCTTGGTGTCTGCTTTAATGGAGGCGAGTCCACCACTTCCTCCCAGCAATTTTTTTTAAATTTTATGTACTTTTATCCTTCTGGCGCCTCTGTTCACCTACCAATATATGGGGTTGATCATTTAGGCCTGGTGCACACCAGAGGAGTTTTTCTGAGCGTTTTGAGTTTTTAAATCTGCTGCTAATGTTATCCTATGTGTCTGTGCACACTGGAGCCAGGAGGTTTTGTAAAAAACCCCATAGCATTACATTGGGAAGAGCTTTTAGAGGTTTCAAAAGCTCTTCCCAATGTAATGCTATGGGGTTTTTTACAAAACCTCCTTGCTCCAGTGTGCACAGACACATAGGATAACATTAGCAGCAGATTTAAAAACTCAAAACGCTCAGAAAAACTCCTCTGGTGTGCACCAGGCCTAACTCTTGAATCTTTTAATATTTACCAATATATGGTATAATTTTGATTCAAAGTTTCCTGCCCAAAGGATACTCGAGGAAAGCCTAGGAAAGAAAATCGTACTCACCTGGGGCTTCTTCCAGCCCCTAGAAGTCTATCAGTTCCCACGCTGCTGCGATTGCCTTTGTAAGATCATGACCCGCAACTGGGTAGTGCTCACCTGCGCACGTGTGCTGTCCGCTTCTCATAATTGTACTGTGCTTGCGCAAATTCAAGTCTTTGTGAACCGCACAAGCGCACAGTACTCCTGGCGATGGGAGCGCGATCACAAGTGGCACACAGAGCGCATGTACAGACGAGCAGCGGAAGAGAAGACCACGACCCAGCCACAAGTCACACAATTCTACAGAGGGGACAGTGGCAGCCTGAAGAGCAGCGGAACTTTAGCGCTGGACAGATAACACTTCCAGGTGAGTAAAGCTTTTCTTTCCGAGGTTTGCCACATGTATCCTTTAAAGAGACTCTGTAACAAATAAAAGTGCCCCTGGGGGGTACTTCCCTCAGGAGGGGGAAGCCTCTGGATCCTATTGAGGCTTCCCCCGTCGTCCTCTGTCCCACGGTGGTCCCGCTGGGCCCCTCCGAAGCCACAGCCGACAATCTGTCAAGCTGTGGCGCAGTAGTGCCTGCAATATTTACCTATTGCAGCTGTGCAGTAGAGCGGACCCGACTGGAATCGGCTATTTCCGCCTGATCCCGAGCCGCTACTGCGCCTGCGCTGGAGAGGTAAATATTTACATGACCACCGTTTGGAGGGGCCCAGTAAGACCGCTGTGGGACGGAGGATGATGGGGGAGCCTCAACAGGATCCAGTGGTTTCCTCCTCCAGAAATAAGCATTTTTTTATGTTACAGGTTTTCGTTAACTGATGACTAACATGGTACAATTCTCTACTCCTGCACTGGCAATTTTATTATATTACTATAGATAAATAAGCATCCCACAAGTAAAAAAAGGGAACCAACTGCTGCAACATCTGTGCCAACCTGGTTTCAAACTAGAGTTCCTAGCAGAGAACAACAACAACAACTCAATTTTGGGCATACTGACCCTTTAAATAAGGCTCTAGCTGCAGCCAGCTTGCATTTACAAGCAGAAATAGAAAACAGGCTTACACAGCAACAGCAGAATTCATCTACAGTGACATAAGGGTAGCAGAGACTGCAGTCTAAACTTCATCAAGACATAAAACACACATGAACTAATTAGGAGATGTTTTCATTGGCGTTTGGCGGTAGACCAGAGGCAAGCTACGCTCCCTTATCACTGTAATCTGTCAATTCAAAGTACAAAACGATTGGTGTGCTGCTAAATTATGGGCAACACATTTGTTGCTGGCAGCTGAGGTATGACTGTGTAGTAGAACTACTGCCTTTTTTTGAGAGAGAGAGAAAGCAAAAGAAAGGAAAGGAAAAAGAGAGAGAGAGAGCGCACAAGTGAGAGAAAAGAAAGAAAGAGAAAGAGTACCATTTAAAGGGAACCTGAAGTGAGAAGTATATGGAGGCTGTCTTGTGTATTTCCTTTTAAACAATACCAATTGCCTGGCAGCCCTGATAATCTCTTCGGCTGCAGTAGTGTCTGAATCTTACCAGAAACAAGCATGCAGCCAATCTTGTCATAGTTGACAAAAATGTCAGAAACACCTGATCTGCTGCGTGCGTGTTCAGGGGCTATGGCTAAAAGTATTAGAGGCAGAGGATCAGCAGGATAGCCAAGCAACTGGTATTGCTTAAAGGGGTTCTTTCACGAATGAGGAAAAAAATAAAAAGTGGTTTATGCATAAACTATTAAACATCCTTGTAAAATAGTGTAAAAAAGTTTTTTTAAAAAAATGAATGGTTTCATCAATATACCATGTATTGTAAATAGTGACAGATGACGGCTGGGAGGCTAATCCATTTGTTAGGGGTGTTTTTGTTTTTTTTTACTTTCTTTTCACAACCATAACTGCTGCCTACATAGTTTTCAGTGGTATAACCCACTTCTAGCAGGAATCGCAGTTATAACCCTAATAGCTGAGCTATGCTGAGCTGCTGAATATGTGTTTACATTGTTGCTAGGCAACCAGACCCTGGTGCAGAGACTCGTTTTGTGAAAAGAGTCATAAGCTGCAGGGAGAATCAGTCCCATCTACACCATATGATTCTTTGTCAGATTGAATCAAATCATATCAATGAATCGAATCAAATTTAATTGAATCTGACAAAATCATATGGTGGAGATGGGACTGATTCCCCCTGCAGCTTATGACTCTTTTCACAAAACGAGTCTCTGCACCAGGGTCTGGTTGCCTAGCAACAATGTAAACACATATTCAGCAGCTCAGCAGAGCTCAGCAGTTAGGGTTATAACAGCGATTCCTGCTAGAAGTGGGTTATACTACTGAAAACTATATAGGCAGCAGTTATGGTTGTAAAAGAAAGTAAAAAAAAAACACCCCTAACAAATGGATTTGCCTCCCAGTCCTTCATACCTCACTATTTACAATACAGGTTATATTGATGAAACCATTCATTTTTTACAAAAACTTTTTACACTATTTTAGAAGGCTGTTTAATAGTTTATGCATAAACCACTTTTTATTTTTTTCCTCATTCGCGGAACAACCCCTTTAAAAGAAAATACAGGGAGTCCCCGACTGACGAACGGCCCGCCGATAGGAATGGCATGGATTCTGTTTCCATGGGAACAAGCCAAACCATTTTTTTTCAAATTGGACTTGAAGAGTGTGGGGTCAGGTCTGCTTTAAAGAGGAACTTTAACCAAGAATTAAACTTCATCCCTAGTAGCCGATACCCCCTTTACCACAATAAATCTTTACCTTTTCTCGATTAGATCATCAGGGGTGTCTGTGTGGCCGATATTGTGGTGAAACCCCTCCCAATTGTCATGATTAATGTCATGACAGTTTTCTTTCTGTGAACCTTGTTGCATTGGCCTCAATTCACTAAGCTTTATCAAACACTTTATCAAATGTTTAAATAAATACCTCATAGGTAAAATCTAATTTTGAACTCACTAAGGTGTTATATATTTATAGAATGTTTTATTGATAAAACGTTCAATAAATCTATGACATTATTAGTGAATTCAAAATTAGATTTTACCCATGAGGTAAATTATCAAACGATTGATAAAGTGTTTGATAAAGCTTAGTGAATTGAGGCCATTGTGGGAAATAATGGCTGTTTCCAGCTGCCAAGCAACCAGCATATATCTATCTATAAAAAAGAAAAAACAGCCTCATAGCCTATCGCTTAGTTAGTGGGTGTGGTTATAGACAACAGCAGTTGGTGCTGTCCGTTTTTTGTTCTCGTCTGCCAGTAGAAAAGATGACTACATGCAGGCTCATTGTGTATCAAACACCACAAATCAATTACATGGCGAATATCAATCATTTCTTGAACTATCTTCTATGTTTTAACTTTTCACCTTGCAATGTATTGATTTATTTTCCCCCCTACTACTATTATTTTTGTTAAAGTTCCCCTTTAAGGGTAAATTACTAAGCTATGCTTAACTCTCCCCGGCCATCATTTTAGAGCTTTGCGGAGGTCTCATTTAAACGCTTTCAGCAAATTATATGGTTTCACGCTGTGTGTTTTGGTTTGTTTGCTTGAGTTTAATTAACCTGCTCATTTCTAAACTGCTTTTCTCAGACATGCATGGTTAATACCAATAAAACAATAGAACTGAGGAGAAATTTCATTTCATCAGTTACACACTCATCAATTTTGTCATACTGGCGCTTTATAATCAATCTTCCCATTGTGCAATTTGGTCTCTCAGTCGAGTCAGACAAAATCAGCTCATTTCACAAAAACAAATTCATTTGTTGGAGGGGCAGAGGTTGAATTTGCTGCTTACTGTGTTGACGGAGAAAGACATTGTGTAAAATAATCGCACAGAACACACAACGTCCGCTCGACTCCTGAAGTGGTCTTTATGGAATGCAATTAGTCATATTTAATTTGCTATTAGTTCTCTGAATGTATCACTTCAGCTTTATTTAAATGGAGAGAAAAATATTTAAATGCGCTGAAGCGACGCTGAATTCACAGCGCTGGTAAATTACAGTCCAATAAATGTCCTTATTAAATTAATTCAACAGGCTTTGACATCCCATCACTTACATAAAATACATTTTGCCTTAAAAATTAACTTTGCAGTAGTGATGGAGGCTGCCATCTTGTTGTGCCCCCAGTTTCCTGGTTAGAACAATGTTCCTGAGATACTTCTGAATCTACTTCCTGGAGCAAGTATATAGATCTGCTGGTGCGACTTCCCTGATCTGCACACTTATTATAGGGGGAAGAAATCTGAAAGCACTGGATGCAGTGTATCCACTCTACATCCAGGAAACCGGCATTCTGTAGAAAAAGGTCTAGACGGCGGAGGCAAGTATCCTTGGCGCGCGCCGCTTAGGGCCTGAGTTTGGCACGGCTATAGCAGTAATGCTATACTACACAGCCTGCACACGGGTAATTTGGGGATCCAGCGATTGCCGGACCCTGAATTACTTCTCCCTCAGAGCTGTTATCACTCGGAGGGGGAATAGTAATTAATGTCGCACAAAATTTCACCGGCAGCAAGGTAAGCAGTCATTCGGCTCAGCCTGCACCAAAGTGATTGGGCGGAAAACTGCCATGTACGCCTAGACGGCAGCCTCCCTAGTGTTCTGATGCAAAACAATGCACTTGTAGGAGATTTTCTGAATTAAAGAACAGGGATATGGGTAATGGAGACACGGACAGATGAGAGGGAAATGGAGGCTGCCTATACATTTCCTGGTACTTATCCGTTAGCCGGGCGCATCCTCTAGGTGGCGACAAAACTCCACCAGAGTTACATCTTTCCCTACTATCCATGTCGGCCTGGAGGGGGAATAGTAATTAGCGCCACCTGTCGGATGCGCCCGGCTAACGGATAAGTACCCATTTCCTTTTAAACAACACCAGTTGTCTGGCTGTCCTGCTGATCTTCTGCCACTAATTATTTAAGCTATAGACCCTGAAGAAGCATTCAGATCAGGAACTTTGACTAAAGTCTGATTGGATTAGCCAAATGCTTGTTTCAGGTAGGAGTCAAACACTACTGCAGCCAAAGAAACTAGCAGGAATGTCAGCCAACTGGTATTGTTTAAAAGGAAATAAATAAAATCATCATATCCCTCTCAGTTCAGGTGTCCATTAAGTCAACACTAGGTGACATAGTGGCTCAGTAAGCAGCACTCTCCCTAGTCTCACATTCGAATCACAGATAAGGCACTTCCTGTGGCCTTGTCGTCCTGACAGCAAAACAGCTGAAGGGACAACTTCACACCCCACCATTGTATCTGTCTTTTACTCTTAGGGATGAAATAAAGAGGTGTATAACGTTTGGACGTTATACTAGTGCCCAAACTAGTGCTTTATCTAATGTTTGAGATCGATGTATCTTAAACCAAAGTGCAGAGTCCTGACACCTGGATACCCTTATAGATTGCTGCCTACCAATTGTATTTAGTGCCAACTACCTGTTGGCAAACAGATCAGACACTATTTGCATGAAGTCTGTAAGTTGTTCTACTGCTTGGGTGAGTTTCCAGTAGGTTTACTGTCTCTCTTCATAATGGCCAGGGGCGTCGCTAGCCCTAATTTGGGGGGGGTGTGCCCCCAATCTGTCCTGGGGTGCCACGGATCTCCCGGCCGCCGCCCCACTCTGCCCTGCTCCGCTGCCATTCAGACCTCGATCAGCGCCGGGCGACCAGATAGAGCGGGCGCTAGGACCTAGCGGACACCGCTGATATGCGGAAGTGGCATCACTTCCGCATATTTGTGCCCGGCGCCCGCTCTATCTGGTCGGGTCGCACGCTGATCCTGAGGTCTGACGCGGCAAGGTAGGTGGGGTGGGGAGCGCGCCTGTCACTCACTACCTAACGGGGGTCCCTGCTGTCACTCACTACCTAACTGGGGTCCCTGCTGTCACTCACTACCTAACGGGGGTCCCTGCTGTCACTCACTACCTAACGGGGGTCCCTGCTGTCACTCACTACCTAACGGGGGTCCCTGCTGTCACTCACTACCTAATGGGGGTCCCTGCTGTCACTCACTACCTAATGGGGGTCCCTGCTGTCACTCACTACCTAACGGGGGTCCCTGCTGTCACTATCTAATGGGGGTCCCTGCTGTCACTCACTACCTAACGGGGGTCCCTGCTGTCACTCACTACCTAACGGGGGTCCCTGCTGTCACTCACTATCTAAACAGGGGTCCCTGCTGTCACTCACTACCTAATAAGGGTCCCTGCTGTCACTCACTACCTAACGGGGGTCCCTGCTGTCACTCACTACCTAACGGGGGTCCCTGCTGTCACTCACTATCTAAACGGGGATCCCTGCTGTCACTCACTATCTAAACGGGGGTCCCTGCTGTCACTCACTATCTAAACGGGGGTCCCTGCTGTCACTCACTATTTAACTGGTGGTCCCTGCTGTCACTCACTATTTAACTGGGGGTCCCTGCTGTCACTATCTAATTGGGGGTCCCTGCTGTCACTCACTACCCAACTGGGGGGTGCCTGTCACTACCTAACTGGGGGGTGCCTGTCACTACCTAACTGGGGGGTGCCTGTCACTACCTAACTGGGGGGCGCCTGTCACTGCCTACACTGGGGGGCTCCTGTCACTGCCTACACTGGGGGGCTCCTGGCGCTACCTTAACTAGGGGGCACCTGTCGCTACCTAAACTATCCAGGCCAGCCAGCCCAGCATCACCACCAGCCAACCAGCCCAGAATCACTATCAAAAAGGCCACAGCATCACCACCAGTCAGGCCAGCATTTACTTCAACCAGCCAAGCACAGCCCAGCATCACTGCCAGCCAACCCAGCCACAACATCGGCCACAGCATCACAGCCAACCAGGCCACAGCATCACTGCCAGGCCTTTCAGCTCACACATCACCCCCAATACAGCCAAAAACAGTATTGCCAGGTACAGCAGCCAGTAGAGGAGAATTCAGAAGCCAGGTGAGAGGTGTCTACAATATTAAGGGGGCATTCTGCCTATTTATGTGAAATGCTGTCTATTTATGTGCCTCATGACTGCTGAATTTGTCTTGTTGGGGGCCTCATGATTGCTGAATTTGTCTTGTTGGGTGCCTCATGATTTGTTGGGGGCCTCATGATTGCTGACTTTGTCATGTTGGGGGCCTCATGATTGATGAATTTGTCTTGTTGGGGGCCTCATGATTTCTGAATTTGTCTTGATAGGGGCCTCATGATTGCTGAATTTGTCTTGTTGGGGGTCACGATTGCTAACTGCGAGACTATGGGAAAAGCTGAATCATCATCATATGAGACAATAGCATTAAACCTACTTTTTTAGCTTTTTAAAACAGAAAATAAAACTGGGAGGTTCTAAAAAAATGAATATAATTTTTCAGGAGTAGGATGGATGAAATTGTTTATCTTTTCAGTTTTTCAACTTGGATTTTCCATAATGTTCATGTATGTGTTAAAACATTTGTATAGTATTTAGTTTAAATTGCTGTTGCCACTTTGCGATAGATAAGTGACTTGTGGGTTGCAGTTTGGGCCTCCAAAAAGTTCGCCACCACTATCCTAATCTAATGTACGATTGGCCCCACCCATGGCCACGCCCACTCACTGCATGACCACGCCCATTTTTGCGCGCCGCACATAGCCCCCACCTAGTGCCCCCAGGTGCCACCGATCTCCAAGGACCCTAGGAACGCCCCCGATAATGGCTATAGACTGTGGTAGTGACGGTACAAGCTGCCAAGAGGTAGCTGGAGTGGGCAGTGTAGCCATTGCCCTGCACCCACTCCAGTGCTCCGTTGAAGAGGTCTCCACTTCCTGTAGCACAGAAGCATGCCATATTTCTGAATATGGTAATACATCTGCTGCCCTCTAACTATCCTGCAGCTCGGGAATGTCCGTTGTGGTATCACAACAGACATTCATGTACCAGGTGAAAAAGGACTATGGGAACAGGCCCATAAGGAAGCGTGGGTCTGTTCTACATGGTCATTGGTCCACTGCCAACTTCTCTGGTAACTGCTCCAGCAGTAGACCTAGCATGAACAACGTTCAGGGATATGGCATGCTTGATAATTTATTTAGAGTGCTACAGAACATATCAGCAATACAGAACTGTAAAATAATAAAAGAGATCTGATTGTACTTGTAGTCAGTCTTTGAACTAAAATGTGTTTTCCAGCACTCGCTGGCCATTAAACCATTCCCCTGCAGCAAAAGTTGGGCTCACATCCTGTGATGCTCCCAAACAATAACAAGAAATGCAACCATTCTGTAAATAGGTAAATACCCTGTAAATAGGTAAATAGGCTGTACAGTTCTTCAAACATTAAAGCTATGGCAGATTTTAAAATAGCCAATTTGATAACAGGCTTACTTTAAAGTGAAGTGCAAATCAAAAAGGGATTTTGTCTCTTCGTTAGGTTCCAAGTGAATGGATTTCTGACTAGCTTCTTGTTCTAGAGACAGGAAGTCAGACGAAATCTCTATAAAGGGAAGGAAATGCTACCTCTGACTGTGGTCACTGAATTAGTCAACAAACTTTTGCTTAGGTAACTACAGTAATATCCTAGAATTCACCTATTTGGCCCATTGTCCAATGTCACAGCCTAGGGCATGAAGTGGTGCCCAAGTCTGGTCTAACGACCAGCAGCCCCTGAAATGTTGCCCCTTTCTCCATAAACCAGAGATAATATTCAGTCATTTCTGACTGCAAAATAAAGATTGGAATTGGGAGCATCAGATATCAGTGTGGTACCGTCAATGGGTTGATCAATGTACACTTCTAGCACAATAAAATTACAGTAGAATCTGGCACCTACAGAGATCATCATGACAATCAATCAAGTAAGCAACAAGTAAGCAAACCGCAAGCCAAATATACAGTACTCTTAATTTATGTTGAGGGCAAATCAAACATATACCGTACATGCATTACAATATTGTAAAAGCAGCAGGAAAAAACTGAATTTAGATGCATGGTCACATGATGCTTTTTTGACCAATCATAGCTACTGGCTCTTTATGAGCTACAAAGTGAGTCAAGAAAAAATAAACAGCTAACATTTTCACACCATTGGGCTACGTGGTTATTACTCTTGCCTTGCAGAGCGAGGGTATTAGGTTTAATTCTCAGCCAGGACATTGTCTGTTAGATATTGTAAGTTCTTCCTGTATTTGTGTGGGTTTCCTCCAGACACCGATTTCCTCTTACATACTGAAAAAATACTGGCAGGTTAACGGCTTTCCACCCAAAATTGGCTCTTATGACAAAGACAGAGATTAGACTTTGGGTTCCTTGAGGTACAGTCAGTGACTAGTGTTGGCGTTCGAATTCGGCACCACCTGATTCAGGACCTAAACACACACATTCAGCACCGAACAGCAGGGATGAGGTGCGTTTCTATTGACTCCGATACTCCCTCCTTTTAGCTTGGCAGGAGGAAGTATTAGAATTAAGTGAAATGCACCCTTTCCTGTCACTCTGTGTTGAAATAGTGCTGGTGGTGTAAAGGTTCCAAGGCACGTGTTGCCGAATTCTTACACCAACACTATTAATGACGGGATGAGTTTGATGAAGTCTGTACTATATAAATCTGATCATTTGTACTAACCAGAAATTGTTCTCGCAATGACTTACAGTATGTGCCTAGCAAAGGTCACTTCTGTAGCGTAAGGAGAAGATGGAAACCTTTTATGTGTCTGTACCTCACTTCATGTCCTTGTGACAATAATAGCGCACAATAAAAACAGTGTCACCAGGAAAGGTAAAAGGTTAAGGTCTCCAACACAAGATAGAAGTAGCACCCTTAGGCCTGGGGCACAATGAAGCGTGTGTGGCTGCAATCTATTCCTAATGCAAGGCTAATGAAAGCCTATGGCCATGATTCTACTAAAGCTAATTGCATTTTTAAAGCAATTTGATTCATGGAACGCAGAGTCCAAAATTGCATTCCCTGAAATCACTTTGGAAATCACTCTGTTAGTGGCAAAATCGTCTGTTTCACCCCAAAAAGCGCTTACAGTAATTTTAGAGCCATTTCACAGCACTTTTGCTTTTCTGTACTTGTTATAAAATTGCATTCGTGCCAAAAATGCTACATGCAGCTCTTCTGCAATTTTCATAAGAACTATTTGGTCTGGTGTGAAATGGCCCATAGGATTTAATTGCCCATGCACATTTCAAAACACTGGAAAGCACTGGTGAGCACACAAGCTCATTATGAGTGGCTCTTGGTGTGAAACAGCCCTTCACAGGCGTTTTAATCCCTCCCACTATACCCAAAATGTTAAGGCCAACTCCAGACCCAGAATACACCAAATGATTGCTTAGTGCCCACAGCCCAGATGCTTTTTCTGTCCTCAAAAAAGCCTCTGCACCTAAACAATGCTGTATTTATACTTTTACCACCCTTACGCCAAGTATGTTGGGGCTCCCCTTCCATGTGCAGCTGCGCCCCTCCCATTCCATGGCAGCACCCTCTCCCAAGTGCAACATCCATGTACTGCAGCCCATCTTTCATGTACAGCGCTGTTGAGCTTCCCTTTTTCATGTGTTGCTCACCATTTGCAGCTTTTTTTTCATGTTGCAACCCCTATTTCATGTTCAGGTGCCCTATTGGACTTCAGCTGCCCAATGCCCAAGCCTTTATGGCCTTTCCAGGAAGCCGGCCCTGTGCCTAAAGTTTATAATCTGAAGCTGTTGCATGAACAGCAGATTTTGAGGGCTGCTATTTGGATTGGTATCATCATGATTGTGTGACAGCAAGGGGGCGGGGCATAGAAAGAGCTCTCTGGCCTAGTGCACACCAAAAACCGCTAGCAGATCCGCAAAATGCTAGCAGATTTTGAAACGCTTTTTCTTATTTTTCTGCAGCGTTTCAGCTAGCGTTTTGCGGTTTTGGTATAGTAGATTTCATGTATTGTTACAGTAAAGCTGTTACTGAACAGCTACTGTAACAAAAACCGCCTGGCAAACCGCTCTGAAGTGCCGTTTTTCAGAGCGGTTTGCGTTTTTCCTATACTTAACATTGAGGCAGAAACGCATCCACAATCCAAAATCTGCAGCAGCCCGGGAGTATGCGTTTCTGCAAAACGCCTCCCGCTCTGGTGTGCACCAGCCCATTGAAATACATTACCCTAGCGGATCCGCACCCGCAAGCAGATCGCAAACAGCAGCGGAAACGCTCCGGTGTGCACTAGGCCTCTGAGAAGATTCAGCCTGCAGATCTAAAAGTCAGAGCTTCAGAGAATAGCTGGCAAAAATTCTATTAGAATAGTTTTCTCTTTAATCCATTCAGCCCTTCCTTTCCACCATAGTTATGTCCCTCATATCATCCCTCTCATGCTCACCCTAAATTTATGGGTCACAGAATATCCACCCTGAGCTCTGAGCAGAATACACTGCTACTGCTTGAACTACTGCCAGTTTTCTATTGTCTAGACCAGGGTTGTCAAAGTCCAGTCTTCAGGGTCCGAGGTCATCACACATTTTTGGCACAGCTCCAATCAATTTATGGGACTGAATCAGGAAAGGTGTGGTTCATCAAGAACACCACAATTCTCTGTCCATCCTAAACACTGGTATAGATATGGTCCTCCAAGACTGGAATTTAACACCAGTGGCCTGGACACTGCCCCACCTCCATGGCCACACCCTCTTCTCCCAACAAACACCAAAGAGGGAGGTTGGGCGGCAGGTCAGCAAAACCTTGTTTCTACAATGCTACGTTATTACCAATGACAGGAGGAGGGGTTAGTGGCTATAAAGGCCCCCTGCAAACTGCAAATCAGATTAGTGATTCCCATTCCTATTCAGATTTTCCCTGGATGCTATGAAAAGAAAGACAGGAAAAAACGCAGCATGCAGTAATAATTAAAAATCGTAAATCGGAATTGCATGTTATAATCAATTACAACCCGTAAATCACAATCGCATGTAGTGTGCAAGAGGCCTAAAAGCCACAATATACACCTAATACAGTGAAGTGGGAAGGTAGGGATTTTTTGAGGGGGGAGGGACCCAGAGGAGATGGCCAAAGGAATTCCTGGCCACAAGATTTAAAAGTTATTTGTCATAAGCCAAGCAAAGAAAGAGTTGATACCTAGAATAAAACAAGCATTACCACTAGGGGCCTATACATGGCTGGAGTTGGTCCCCCTTTGTTCTTGTGCTTTACAAGAGTAGCAGGAAAAAACATTGCACACATCAATAGCATGATAAATACATACAGAGTAGCTGTTTACCTAGTTCACTGTCCAGTTCCTCCGTGTGGACCCCTTCTTCTCCAAGGAAGAGCAGCAAATGAGACAGAGAGATTAAAAGAAAATAAATTCAGATACCAACACCAAGCTGGAAAATCCCATCAGAAAAAATAAAATGTGAAAAGTAGTTAGCACCATAGGTTGAAACCATTTAATCTGCAGCCAGCACAGAATCCGCTTGTGACGAGGTATGTACAAACCGAAGGAGTACCATTTGGTACTGTGTAGAAATGTCTGATTGTCAAGCAATGGTGTAATAATTCTAGCAGAACAGATTAGATAGTTTCAACCAGATATGTTTTGCCACCACAGGATACTGTATAAATATAGTACAGCTAGGCCAACACCTTCACAACCAACAGTAGGACATACTCTCTACAGCATTATGTGACCTTGCATTAGTTAGCTTTGTGTAAAAACCACATCCAACTAAAATTGGTATTAAAATTTGAGCCTCGTTTTCAAAATCAAATTGCTGCTTAAGTTGTCCATCCTGTTAGAGCAAAAATTAACAGAGAATCAATGTGTTGCACCAGAAAACGTCCTCAGAGGACTACATATTCTCACCAGCTCTAAATTAAACCAGCACTGCAGGAGGACACAGACAGTGCACAGTTTAAAGAATTGCTGCCCAGAAATATCTGCTGGAAATGACAGAAGACCAGAGATAACGGTTATTCTCATCTCCTGGACCTCAGTCAAAGATTGTTAAGTCAATGCATAAGGGCTTGTTGACACGGGCTGTAGTGCTGAGCAATGGCCACATTTCAGCACCGCCTCTGGCTATAGTGGACAATGGTGCAGTGTTGCCCCATTTAATATGTGTGATTGTGGATGTACAACTCCAACTTTTGCAGTTCTACACTGCACCACAAGAGGCTCCGCAGCGCAGTGTGAATAAGCCCTTAGAGAGATTCCTGCAAGCAGGGGATAGTGACTTCAACAGGCATGCACAATTTTTTTAATGAAGAATATACACAAAAAGAATAAAACTGAATAACTAGAAGATAGAATAACCTGAGCAATTTTGGAAAGAGAAAATGCGGGATGCCTGAACAGATAGACTCACCTGGAATGATCATGAATGGTCCAAATCGATAATTGGGAACAATCCAACTATTTTCTTCAGTCTGCATAGCAGCTCTTATACAAACATTCTAGGCTCTACTAAGTAATACGTGCTGTATTAAGGCAATAGTAGGGTGTGTGGATGAGCAATATAATGTCTATAGTGGAAATGCAATAGCAACCAACTAAAACATTCATCTCAACTGATTGCACTAACCCTGAACAGGGTTGGGTGTAAAAGACAAGTGCCGAATATACAAATATCAGAACGTTACTTGTCTCAAGCAACAGATGTCTAAAGGTAGCCATACATTACTTGATTTTCCATTGAGTGATTAATCAACTTTATTGGGTGATCAACTACAGTGTGGTTGATTGAAAGTCGTTTGACTAATGGCCCACACACTACAAGCCAGATCCCATGTGATTCTCCTTCACCATCGATCTGAACAATGTTGTGCATTTATGCTCTGATACCAAAAATTGATTGTGACAATTAAAATCGTGTGAAATAGTAGCAGATTCATTTTTTTTTACTATTGACTGATATCTTCCCTTTGTCTGATCAAGTATATTGGTTGATTCGACCAGATATTGGTCAATTTCTATTGATCAAGCAGAATGGAACATAATTGATTTTTCCTTGATCCAATAAAGGGATCAGATTGCTTGGTCGATCGTACAGGAAAATCAAGTTATTATATGACCACCTTAACTGTAAATGATTTTCGAGACATGCGGTTGCCTTTACAGCCAACATCATATTTCTGGGGAAATCTAGCAACCATGTATTACTACCAACAAAGTCTGACATTATAAATAGCTGTGTTTTATTGATAAAAGTGTGAAAACCTCTCCTGTGATAAAACTCAGGAAAAAAAACTGAATCGAGGCCTGAGAGAACATTAAGAGGAACTTAAACACAAGATTGAACTTCACCCCAACCAGTAGCCGATACAACCTTTCCCATTAGAAATCTTATCCTTTACTCCCATAGGTCATCTGGGGGAGGGGGGGGGGTCGTCATTTGCTTTTACCAACTACCAAGCAAGCAGTATCTCCCTTTGTGCATAGAACTTTCGGTAAGCAAACATTAAGTACAGATCATCTGGGAGAACTAAAGATGTCACCACCAATGATACATTTCAGAATGTGAATGAGGGTTAGGAAAGATTTTACAATGGGCAAACAATGACTAAATCTATATATGAATACTGTAAAAAAAAAAAAAAAAAAAAGCAATTTTATTCATTACGTTGTATTCAGTACAGTTCCTCTTTTAGATGAAAGTTATTTTGCAAGGCAACAGAATAGCTGTATTCTGCATGGAAGAACCATTTATCATTCTTAACAGAGAAGGTGGTGGGAAACCTATATATGCACATTAGTTAAAGTTGGCTGAAACAGCCGATAAGGACTGCTTCAGCCTTTGATCGTTCATTCATCAAGTGTGCGTACAGCAATCGCACGATGTTGATTAAAATTCCGACACATCAGATCCTTAACGACCCCTGAGGCCTGAGCAGCCCAGAATGCACGGTTTCATACCCTTCATGCCTGTGCTATTTTTTGCCCCCCTCCATACTGATAGGCTCAAAGTGATCACAGGGTCAGGAGCCAATGGAATCGGCTCCTGCCCAGCTCGCCGAGCTCTGCGATGAATGGTAGCAGCATGACTGACGGTAGCGGCAGGTTCAAGCAGTGTGCGGAATGCGGAACTTGAATTCTATGCCCTGGCAATCTTAGGCGGAAACAAACAGAGTAGATTTCAACTAACACCGTCCGAAAGCGGTTAAAAGATAAACAATTGCATTTATCCTCCTCAAAATTACTTTTTTTTTTTTTTTTTTTTTAAGATATCCCAGTTTTAATTTTAGATTTAAATCTACTTTTTAAGTGTTTACTATTACATTGTCTCAGCTCAATTACACTCATTGCTTTCACGTTACAGTTAACACCTGTGCGGTGTGTTGATGGGCAATGCGTATTTGCATAGCTGCGCATACCTTTACATTTTGTTATGCAGCGCATGGCTATATGCTATGGACAAGACACACAAGTTCATAAAGCAAGCAAATGCGTAGAAATGCGCAAGGAAATGCATGTTTTAGTGCGTCTAATTTTTTGAGCAAAAAAAAAAAAAATACACTTTATAACACATTAAAATACACTGTGATGCACAACAATACACAGTGAAATGCACTGTTGTGCAAGGAATAATAATTTAGTATTTATATAGCACAACTGTACAGTTATATACAGTCATGCCACTAGCTGTATGTCAGAGGAGCGCATAATCTAATCCCTACTAGTCATATGTCCATAATAGTCTAGGGCCAGTTTAGGGGGAAGCCAATTAACTTATCTGTATCTTTTTGGAGTGTAAGAGGAAACCGGAGTACCCAGAGGAAACCCACGCAGACACGGCGAGAACATACAAACTCTGTGCAGATAGTGCCCTGGCTGGGATTCGAAGCGGGAACACAGGACTGAACTTTTGAGAAGACTACAGCCGACAGCTCTAGAAGTCTGCATTGCAGGGAACGGCTGATGAAAGGACGTCTGGCGGATTTAGAAATAATTTATCAGACATCTGCTGATCAAGAAGCTGCTAGATTAGTACAAATATTAATGATCTGTGCCAGAGCTGCCGCTAGACTTGTTAGTGTCTCCTTGTAGAATCAGCTGAGAATACAGTCCACAATGTAATTCATTCTCAGCGTGAGGCCAAATTTAACAATCACCAGTTATAGTCAGCATTTGTATTGTATTGTATTGATCAATCAATCAATCCTCTACTGAAACACTTGTAATAGTTTGGAAGACAAATAAATGAAAAGAGACAAGCAGCATGGTTTATTAGGTTGCACCAGGGATATAGAGTGAACATTGTGACAGGTACTTTTAGTTTAATAGAAGGCAATATTGCATGATATTAAGGATTTGAGTCCCAGGGATAAGTGCTATGCTAAAACATACAGTACAACCTTTCAACAGAGGCGTTTCACAAAAAAGTACCTACTGGCCACCGGTAGCTAGACTCAGCGACAAGGCTCTACACCACAGGCGTCAAACACAAGGCCCACGGGCCAAATTCGGCCCACCACATCATTTTATGTGGCCCTCAAGAACTTCAAATCTGCATGACTGTAAGCAGTAAAAGAAAGGAGGAAATTAATCCATACTGTATACTTGTGTTTGTGCTGGTGGGCTTTGACATTCCCATGGAAATGGCAGGCAATTGCAGATGTACTGTATGTACGCACATATTTTTTGGCTTGTGCACTTGTAACCATTTTATTTTTTTTCATACATTTTCTGGTAGCATGATTTAATATTTAAAGTGAACTCGAGGTGAAAATAAAATGATAAGGTAAACAAATCTATTTATCCTCTTACACCTAAAAATGATTTCTTTGAGACTTCTTATAGTTTTATTTTATGTTTTAATATTTACAAAGTAGATTGAATGTTTTACGGTCTCTTTTACGGAGCCCGTGAAACGCGTTGCCTATTTTTACTGTGGAGTATAAGTAAATTGTTGTTTGACTGTTGATGCCACAGTCCTTCCTTTGTTTGCTTTGTCCGCATGGATGGGATAGGCCCACCACTGCCCCATCGGTTTTAAACTCGTTTAAGTGACTTTTATTCTATTGGCGCCTCTGGAAAGCTTCTACGTTTTGTTCTGGAAAGCTTCTACGTCACTTTGTTCTGCAAGGAAAACTTTTTTTTGCAATTTGCTAATTAGTGAAGTTTGCCATATTCCTAGCAAGACAGAAGCTCACTTGCATGCCTGAAAATTAACTTTCAGGCAACAAAATAAAAAGAGAATAAAAAGCCTGGTTATTAATATTTTTTTGCAATGTGCATACACGCTTATATAATCATGTCACATTGCCTCTGGTTCACTTTAAGTGACTGTCACTGTCAAATTAAAAAAAAAAAAAGTCAGTCTAGGCACTGTGTGTGAGAGCGGTTGGCGGACGCCGAGGCGGCCGGTCTTAGCAGCGTTGGTGTCACAAGGGAGCCCACCAGAGGCCACCAATACGGGGGAGAGCCCGTTAAAACTCGTGCTGGATATCTTATCAAGGAATTTGTAAGTGCAATAACATTTTAGATGTGTTTTTAAAAAGGACTGTATTACGCTATGAGTAGTTTTTATTTGGAGGTATACAACCACTATAACACAAGGGAACAAGGACGCTTGTGAGACAAAAGGTCGCAGAGGTCGGGGGTGACCCGGGAATAACCCCAAGGCGCCAATTAGACCAATGGTGGTGTAAGAAAAAGGTGAGTCCCATCCCATTAGTTTGTGTGGTGGTGGTGAATTACAAGTCTAGCCCTCAAGACAGGATATCGCACTAAAGTGGTGTTAACATAGCAATAGGCTGTGTCAGGACTGTGTTGCGCTACATATATATATATTGAACTGCATATAATTTGCTGTAAATAATGTTTTAGAGCAAAGATGAAATGCAGGGTTATATTCCACTTGAACGGAATGGAGGGTCACAGATGAAAAACTGATGCCTTTTAAAAACAGATCCATTCCATAGATCAGCTTTTCATCCATGCAGTGTAAACCAGGCCCAACTACAGAGCAGGGTATATTGTTGTAATCTTGTTGTTCTCTTCTCCATAATTGAAGAAATAAAGTTTAAACCTGCAAAACTGGTTGTATGCTTAGTTCAAAGCTTCTACCTCAAAACAAGATAAAGTAGTGAAACTCTGAATCTAATTTTTGAACGATAATCCTATTAGGCATCCAGCAGAACATGTCCGACTAATAACAGAATCAGCACTTTCTTAAATTCAATTGGACTGTGGAAGTTCTAACCTTACAAAGTACATTACGAGATAGAGAAGGTCTGGCAAAATCAAGTTTGCTGGCTCTCATGTGCAAGCTTCCAGCAGGCCTGTAGTGGAAGTCTAGCCAAAATGTGTTTTGGATGGGCTAGGGAAGAGTCAGATATTTTGCATTGTTTTTATGACTGTTATTTTTTTTCCATTTAGGAGAACTCTTATCACTTCCTGCTATGTCACAAACAACAAGGTACTCAAAATAAACTGTGACAGCTAAGAAAAAAATCTCTTATTGCATTGGGAGATTTGTAAAACCTCATTCAGGTATTTATAGCAGTAATCTGGATGAGGTTTTACAATTTTCCGTTACAATTAAAGATTTTTCTTCTTACCCTTTTTTTTGTTTTTGCACATACTGTATTGTATGCCATGTACCATAGCTGATGATGCATACTGTTGCTATGGGGAAGGGGAGGGGGGGGGATCATTATAGCCTGTGTATGAGCCTTTACAGTAGTCAAAAAGCAGTGTACCTCAGTTTCTTGATATCTACCGAGATGTAGGCTAAGATGGTCTGTTTGACATTATTAGCTGTCCCCTGACAAACTACATCAGTTGACATCTTTTGACATAGGGAAGGAGGGGAGGGGACGCATTAGGGTTTTCCCACTGATCTTTTGAACAGTAGCATGAAACTAGGTGTTTTATGCTCAACTCTGGGGTGTGTGTTTATATATGCTAAGATTTTTTTTTAGATCATAGCTCTCTCTTTTATTAACCCTTTATACCAGCAGCTGGTATTTGATTATTTATTAAGCAGAGAAAAATGCCTGCCATAAGATAGAGAATGATGGTAACTCACTGTCCTCAATTTTTACATTAGTTAGAATGTGAAGACAATGTGAAAGCTATTCTCTTTTTTTTCTAGGGTAAAACATATTCAGCTGCATTTTAGACATCTTTATCAATAGTTCCAAAGTTCTAATGTAATCCTTGTTGGCATTGTGATGGTAGTAAAAAAACAATCAGTTATTAGGATGCATGTTTGATGGGTAGTAGGGTCTTAACATACATTATTAGCAACACGTCCATTTTTGATGCATGAAACAGGGAGGAGCTATGAACTAGGAGGACCTTGGGGAGAAATCAGTTCACTGGACTCAATCCATGAGAGACTGATCAGCCAGAAGGCATTTTCTGTTCTGTTGTCTCACCTCAGCTCTCAGGCAGGGGAGTGAGATAATAAAGCTTGTAAGCAGCATTCACTGGAATCCTGCAACTGCTGCCCTCACATCACCTTGAAAATCCCTTCCACTAGGTCATGTGACATGCTCAAACCATCACACAGGGATCATCACATGTTACACAACATCTGATTGAAGAAGACGAGGGCTGGCCTGAGAGACTAAATGAAGAAACAGAGCACAAACAGCATAATCTAATAGGCATGATTATGCGGTGCTCAGCAATGGACTGCTGCATGCAATCTGTGCGCAATGCCATGCTGTCGCATTTAATGTAAATGAATGGGGTAGGCCCTGCAACAGAGAGGTGCTGGTGCATGGCCAACAACATTGCAGAGCAATGCGACAGTGTGAATGGGCCTTTATTCAGAATTTGGAGACCTCACAGGAAGTGATGACGTCTAAGTGGAGGCCATTTATGTTGATCACCACTTTTCCAAATCAAGCAATTTAAAAAAACGTTTTTGCTGCAGAAACCACAGCACTTTTCTGCCCATCAGGACTCATAGTCTTTGTTACTGGGCCCCTGACACTTTAAGGCCTGGGACCTACTAGGAGCGCTTGCCAATCGCCTGCAATCGGCAAAGTGCTTCACCAGTGGATCTTTATGGGGGATGTTCTCACTAGCAGAGTGATCGCAAAACGCTGCTTGCAGCATTTTGGGAGCAATTGGATTAGTGGCTACAGTAGTCAAATCAAAGTCGCTGTGTGAATTGCAACAAAAATCACAGCACTTCTGCGATTTGGCAAAGCACCCCTAGTGGGTCCCAGGCCTTCAGGAAAGCTACTGCTGCTGACACCTGACTCCATAACGTGAAAAGGCCTCTGGGACATTGAAAGGCATTACTTATAGAAAGACCCGGATATTAAAATAAACTATATACAGAAATGCAATCACTCTGACATCCGGACATGAGGGAGGAAAAGTCATTACACTGTTAAGGTGACACATGCAGATTTCCCTATATAATTCCTATTCACTGACTGAAGAAGTTGTCTTTCTCATGCTATTCTGGGAAGAAAAGTCTGACACCTTCCTAACAGAAAAGACAGAAATGTGACAGCTGCACTACAATCACAGCCCAGGAACTTGGTGCATGGAAAGCTATCATTAGGCAGGCTGCAATAATCCATGACATCCAATCACAGATGGTCTCAAGGATCTGTTGGTTGCAATGTTTTATTAAAGTGAACCCATGGTGAAAGACATTTATTTCCATTTAAATGGTGCACATTGCTTGGCTGTTCTACCGATCCTCTGCCTCTAATACATTTGGCCATAGACTCTGAACACGCATGCAGATCAGGCGCTCTGACTGAAGGCTGGATTAGCCAAATGCTGGTTTTTAGGTGTGTGATTCAGACACTACTGTCAAGAAAGATCAGCATGACAGCCAGGTAATTTTGTTTAAAAGGAAATAAATATGGCAGCCTCCATATCCCTTTCAGTTCAGGTTATTTGTAAACACAGTGCATGCTCACAGTATTACCTTCATGAGTATTCAGTAAAGATAGACTAAAAACTTTGGTCACACAAAATGATTGTTCCTGTCAGGTGGTGGTTTTGGGCTGAGCACTGTACAGACATGCTGGGTGGGGTACAGACAGAGTAGAGCAGCAGGAAGGGTTTGTTGGAGAGGGAAGGGAGTTGGATGCGTAAGAGGCACTCCGCTGCAGAAACTTCCTTTGAAGATTTCATAGGAGTTGGTGGCATTGAGCGAAGCAATCAGTCCCGCTATTTCACAGAATAGGAGGGCATCTTCTTTGGGGGACACTGTAAACATTTTACATTTACGGACAAAACTATCAGAAAATCTATTCGGCTGAGGAAAACCTAAAGAACGAACTCAATGTATACCTGAAGTGATTGAAAAAAAAAAGTTAGATAGATACTTACTTTGGCAGTGGGAAGCCTCTGGAAGGTCTAGGGGCTTGCCGAATCCTCCTACAGCCACGGTTCAAGCCAATGGTCCCTCTAAACTCATTCTTCTTAAATCATTCCAATACATTTCTTCGGGCCGTGCTCCCAGCTATGGAGGAGGGCATCCCCATAGGCAGGTGTGAGTAACGTCAGTGTATGCCCAGTAGACAGAAGCTTTGTGTGCACCGCTTTTCCTCCATGCACAACTGCTTCACTCTACTGAACATGTGTGGACCTTACTCGAGCACGTCCAGTTGGGATGCGCTCCTCCACAGCTGGAAACATGGTGGGAAGAAATGTAGTCAACTGGTGCAAGTTGAATACATTTAGAAGAACCCTTCACTGGAATCAGGGGCTGTATGAGGATTAGGGAAGCCTCCGGACCATACATTTTTTTTTTAAAACCACTTCAGGTGTATTTTAAGTTAAAGGCAGCCATACACATATCGATTTATGGCTATATCTATTGCCCTTTTTAAATACAGTTGATCAACTTTGGATCACTTCCCGCCAGTTTATCAAAAGTGCGAATGATGGGGCATGTTGGAAAATCTGTGTGATCAAATGTGGATGCATACGACTGTACTGCATCAAGCTGGGCAATGGGTGAGTTTAACCAAATTTTTCTGCCACAATCTAATTGAGGTCCAGTGTGGAGAGGAATCAACCACTATCTACTTATTTGTTTCCAGTTGGGGAGGGACAGCTTGGCTTCCATTATTGGGTTTTTATTGACCAGGATAGGACAGTAACTCATTTGATTATCATCACAAAAAGAACTGTACCATATTGATGTGTTAGTAATTTTTTTTTTTAATCATGCACAAAGTTGAGCAGCCTTCGGCTACAATGATACACTCGGCAACATTCTCACCTTCTCTTTCTGGGTAACTGCTTCAGTGAAGAGCCCCCCTCCAAAGACCTGGGCCCTCTGCATGAGTACTGTGTATACTGGCCTGATAAAGTATCAGTAGATGCAAGGTTGCGTACACACGCCCAACTGATGTCGCTGGTCGAGGATCAGGAGCAGATCCCCTTGGAGGACATCGCTGGGTGCTGATGGGGGGCTGTGTTGCTCTGTGGGGGGTGACAGAAGTATGATAAGTGGCGCATGCATGAAATCAGGTGGCGGGCGGAGGGAGTGGCCTGAACAATGGGATAGGTGTTGCTAGAGTTTAGTAGACCTGTCCGGGGATTGCTCGTTGGTCGGGAATTGGTTGCCATACTCATGCCTGATTGTCGGCTGAGGCGGTCGATTTCAGTCAGGCATGTGTAAGAGGCTTTAGAAAGGAGAGTACACAAACTGCGCAAATGGGAGATTTTCCAATAGATGTAAAAAATTACTGCCTTACATTTTATAATATACACAATTAGACTTAGAGTAATAATGAACTACAAAAGAAAAAAGTGTGCATATAGATGCCCTGGGCATACAACATGGACAAATATTTACATATGTGCACAGGACATATATCCCATTTTGAAAGGAAATTGACTTACCATCATCTTCACATTCCTCCAGAGGCTTCTGCTGTTTGTTCAGGCACCGTGGATCTAGCCAGGATGTAGTTTTCGTGTTGTGGCTGGAAAACAAAAATAAACCAAGTTTATTCCACACATTATCACACAAATAATATTTTCAGTTGCAAAGCAAGAGAGTCCAGAAGTAACAGCAATTCATTTGTTTTCTATACACACAAGGTATTCTGTGTAATTTAACTTGCATCTGTCGGGCTAACATCTTCTCTCCCTGCTACGCTTGTCACATGACTGCAGAATACTGATTATTATTATTATTATTTATTAGATTTATATAGCGCCAACATATTACGCAGCGCTGTACAATAAACAGGATTACAGACAATGATAACAGGGTTGGCAGAACTATACAGGTAACAGACCATAGAGAACGGTTTGTTCTACAGCATTAACATGAAAAGCCCCCCCCCCCAAACATAGTTGAGGAGTGTGATTCTAGTACAGTGAAGGAATTAAAATCCTTGTTAAAAAATATACGCTTAAATAAAGGGGGTAGAGGAATATTCAGAAGAGAGTGTCTAATTTACAAAAAAAGAAAAGGTTTCCTTAATTGATTAATCGGAAATGGCTGTTGCTTTCCAGATGACCCTCTTATTATCCTTTTAGGCACACTTTCTTTCTGCTACGAGCATGTCAACAGATATTTTTCTAGCTTCCAACTGTAGATCACAGAGTGACGTTAACAGGCTTATGAAGTGAAATGCACATGGTAGCGGTAACATGGAATTTTCTGTGCAGCCAATAAAAAGTGATTGAATTATTACGTTAGGGCTGCTTCACACAGCAAGAGATGTTTCTGAGTGCTTGGGGTTTTTTTTTTTTTAAAATGTATTTATTGGCATTTCAGCATTTCTTACATCTTTAAACGTGAGAGGATTATCACATAACATTGTGCACATAACATTGCTACATAGTGATACGAGTATGCTTATATTTACATCTCATAGTTTGATTACTTACTTGTGTTCATGTAAATGAGTGATCACTACGCATTAAAACTTAATAGGATATGTTTGTGCTAATCTTTATTCTATACTTGCTACTTTTAATAAAGTTATTCTACCCAACTAAGATACCTAGTGTGTTGGTTTGAGTTTATTATAGCTTCCTTTCTCCTCCCTCCTCTCTGAGCCTTAAAATTGGTTTAAACCCTCCCAAACCCCCTTTCCCTCCCCAGTCACATCATTTCCTTTATATATATGGAGCTGTAGACGGATCCACATCCCCGGTGTGGATCCGAACCTGGAATGATAATGCATGTTATCACAAGTCAGACAGTGTTATAAGAAGAAGCATAATAAATAGGCAATTTATAGGGCTAGATTTACATTAGGTGATGGCTAAGCGTCCCAATGTACCTTGTAGATCTTCTATGGCATACCAGCTGGTATATTTAAAGGGTTCCATTAACTTCTTAATGTCAGGAGTAGTGAATGTAGATATAATAAAGGGTTTCCATCTAGTGAAGAATTTTTTTGAACTCTTTTCTTTATGAAGCAATGTATCTATTTTCTCCATTGCAAATAGCTCTAGCATTTCTGCCTGTAGATCCCATGTAGATGGGTTTGTGGGATAAATCCATCTGTTGAAGATAGTTTTGCGTGCTGCACAGAGTATAATATGAGTTAAGTCAGATGGTGTTATCGTCTTTATAGAGGGATCCGTGCTTCTGGATACAATGTTGAATAGGAACAGCAGAGGATCTTTAGTAAGCGTTGTTTTGCATATTTGATTTATGTAGGTATTCACTTTAGACCAGAATTTCTCTATTTTTGGGCAGGCCCAGATACAGTGGTACAGATCTGCTCGTGGATGTTTGCATTTTGGACATTTAGGTTCATATCCTGTTGGTGGAGTTATGGGGTTGAAGTTGAAAGCATATTTTGCATGGTGCATTAGTAAAAAGTACGATTCTCTCCAGTTTTCACTAATAACAAGTTTCCGGACTTTTAGATAAGCATCACACATGTTCTCTATAAGCCGTGGGTCCTGGAAATATTTAGTCCATCCCTTGAAGCATTTTGAGGCATGTTGCTTTCCTTGTATCTGAAGTAAAGTATGATGAATAGAAGATAAGGATAGATTGTCCGTTGCTGGTGCAATAAATTTATCAAAGGGTGTGATAGTGGCTATACTTGCAATATTGAGTAGCTGCGAGTTAACGTGGGATCTGATCTGTGCAAAGTTAAGAAACTGTGATCTAGGGATCTGAAACATTTCACATATGCTAGGGAAAGTTTTCCATTTGTGTGTGTTTAGATTCAGTAGTTGGCCTAGGTTAACAAGCCCCTTTTTTTCCCATTTAAGGAAGCCCTCATGTTGCATCCCCTGGGGGAAGTTAGGGTTACCCCATAGCGATGTATATTTCGATACCTTCCATGGCATTCCGAAAATTTTCCTCAGTTCCCTCCAGACTATCACTGTGTCCCTGAATAGTATACTGTGTTTGAGTCTGGGGGGAAGTGATGACCAAGTTCCATGCAATATACCTACTAGTGACCAAGGTTCGGCAATACTTGCCTCTAGCTTGTAGTCGGAAAATTTAGAAGTCTGAAAGATCCAGTCGCGTACATGTCTGGTTAGGCAGGCTATATTGTATCTTCTAATGTCGGGGATACTCAGTCCCCCATATTCCTTGGATAGGGACAATTTTTTTAAAGATATTCTAGCCCTTTTGTTACGCCATAAGAAGTTAGAGATTGCTTTTTGTAATTGTTGTATTTCTATATGTCTGAATAGGAGTGGAAGTACTTGCATGGGGTATAACAATCTTCCGAACGTTACCATTTTTATCAGTGCTGCCCTGCCCATAAGATTTAGTGGTAGATTGGCCCAGCTTTTAAGTTGGTATACCACTTTTTTCACCAATGGTGTGATATTTAAATTATATAGAGAGTAAGGATCTGGTCCTATTTTAATTCCCAGATAAGTGATTGGGCCTGAGGTAATTTTTATTCCCCAATCATGTTTTGCAGGGATGGTGGCGTTTCTGGACAAGAACATCAGTTCACTTTTAGAGGGGTTGATGCGAAAGCCTGATAGTGTACCTACTTCCGATATTAGTTTTAATACAGATGGGAGTTGTTTGTGTGGATCTGTAAGAAAAAGCATAATATCATCTGCAAATATAGCTTGCTGTACAGGGTAATTGTTGATGAGGATCCCTTTATTTTTATTCAGGAGTAGTCTGGCTAACGGCTCCAAGGATAGATTGAACAGCAGGGGTGATAAGGGACAGCCTTGTCGTGTTCCTCTGGAAATATTAAATGAAGGGGAGAGGTAGCCTGGTAAATGTATTCTTGCTGCAGGTGCCTGATATAGTGATTGAATCAAATTTAGAAAATTACCTGTAAAGCCCATCCTGCAGAGTGTCAGCTCCATCCCCTTCCAATTTACAGCGTCAAACGCTTTTTCAGCGTCCAAGGTCAGGACTGCTGCTTGTTTATATGTAATGGGGTATGACTTAACACTCTCCAGGACAGCCAAAAGTTTCCTGATGTTGGTCACTGCTGATCTTCCTTTTGTGAATCCTGTCTGAGTGTGATTAATGAGTTTTGGAGTTATATGGGCTAGTCTGTTGGCCATTATCTTTGTAAGTAGTTTCATGTCCTGATTTATTAACGATATTGGTCTGTAAGACTCAGGGGCGAGAGGGTCCTTATCTTTTTTTAGTAGTAATTTAATGTATGCTTCATTCCCTGAGTTTAATGTTGTTTGGTTCAGCAAAATTTTGTTATATAGTTTCGTGAGTGTTGGGGCAATTTCTGTTTTTATGCTTTTAAAGAATTCGGCAGGGAGCCCGTCTGGCCCTGGTGCCTTGTGATTAGATAAATCAGTAATTGCAGCAATAACTTCTTCTTGAGCTATTGATGCATTTAAGGTCTCTAGATCTTCTGGCGATATTTTAGTTAAATTTGCTTTCTCAAGCCAGTGGTGTGCCTGTGTATCTATATCTCCTGAGGGTTGTGCATAGAGGGTCTTATAATATTCAGAGAAAATAACAGCTATTTCTTTGGGATGAGAAGTTATATTACCCTGTTGATCACTAAGCTTTAAGATTGGGGTAGGGGCGAATATACCCTTAGATATGTTAGTTAATAGTCTACCAGATTTATTGCCATATTTGAAAAAAAAATGACGTTTATTGGGTTGTGCTTGTATTTCCCTAAGTTTTAACCATTTATCAGCCTCTGTTTTATGTTTGACCCATTCGGCTCGTGTGTTGGGTGAGGGGGATTGCTGGTAGCATTGATATGCTTGTCTTACTTTATTAATTGTACTTAAGTATGCTTCACTTGTCTTTTTTTTCCTCATGGAGGAGTATGCTAAGATCCTGCCTCTTAATACTGCTTTGGCAGTGTCCCAAAATAAAGAGATATCTCCCAGATGTGTTTTGTTGTCCTCGTAATATTCTAGCCACCATCCCTGCAAGGATTGAGTAAAGCTATCGTCTCCATATAGATGAGAAGGGAACCTCCATAGTATGTCTGTCCCATGTGGGATCTTTTCCATAATGTCTATTTCTACTGGGGCGTGGTCGGAGATTAAAATGTCTTGGATGGAAGCTGACACCAATCTAAGGGCATAATTATTACCTATCCAGAGGCTATCAATGCGGGAAAAAGATGAATGAGGTGCGGAGAAAAAAGTGAATTCTCTGTCATATGGGTGGAGGAATCTCCAAGCATCTATCATTTGTAAGGGGTTGAGAAGAGTTGTTAATAGCGAGGGTTTGGATTTTTGTTTTATTCCCTTGTTTTCATTTTTGATATCTTCTACACTATTTGGCACCTCATTCCAATCTCCTCCCAAAACAAGATAGTCCGGGTTCTCCTTAAATAGTATAGACTGCAATTTGTCATAGAACATTGATTTGTTATCGTTTGGACCATAAATATTGTATATTATGAGAAGATCACCCGGGAGATGGATTTTGACAGCTACACAGCGTCCCTCTTTGTCTGTATAGTGTAAGTCCACTTTTCCCCTTAAACGTTTATTGATTAGAATGATTACTCCTGCTTTCCTGCCTACGGCTGCTGACCCCACACAATGTCCCACCCAGCTTTTGTGCATAAATTTTATCTCTTCTTCTCTTAGATGCGTTTCCTGTAATAGTGCTATGTCTATCCGTAATTTTTTCAGGTGTCTCAGGATCTGTGAACGCTTAATGGGCGAGCGCAGTCCCTTGACGTTCCATGAACAGATTTTTACTGTCATGTCTGACTTTTTTTCTGTGTCTCTCGAATGATCTTCACATGGTTTAACATTATCACATTAATAGCATATAAGGAAATGATGTGACTCCCTCCCTTTCCCCTTAACAGTATCCCAAATTTACATGAAAAGTATTGAACACTAACCCTGCTCCCAACGTGGAATGGGTCTAAGTAAATTATTATAAAAATATAAATCTGAAGTAGCCTTCCTCTGGGAAATAACAACATTACTCCAAATAGGTATTGACTTCACCTCTTCCCTGCAGATCTGCGATAAGCTTCCTTACTACCAAAGCACTCACAGCAAACATCAGCATATGACATGTTAATAATATGTAGATATCACAATTCAGAAGATATGATTTATATCTAAATCTATTAGTTCACAAGACTCTTATGATCATTTCTAGTTGCCCATTGAAAATATAATACATCACCCCCTTTCCTGCGATGGCGATTTTTGGGATCGTGGAGATGCTTCTGGGGAGGTATGTATGGCAATTTTGTGTGTTTTGAGAAAGTTTTCAGCTTCCTTCGGTGTTTTGAGCATATGTATCTGGCCTCCCTGGTCTGTGATGCGTAGCGTGGCTGGGTATAGTAGCGCAAATCGTATTTTCTTTTTGATGAGGGCAGAGCAGATGGGTGTGAAAGCCTGCCGCTTTAGTGAGACCTCTTGTGAATAATCATTAAAAATCTTGATTGAAGTGTCTTCATAGGTCAGCGTACCCTCCATGTCTTTATATGCTCTGAGTATCGTGGCCTTATCTGTATAATCTAAATACTTCGCCATAACCATTCTGGGCCTTGGGTTTTTCTTGTCTGTTCGTATCTGGCCTACTCTATGCGCCCTTTCCGTCTTGCAGGTTTCCGTGATGGATAGCAGATCTGGTAGTGTTTTCTCGCAGAATTCTTTTAGGTCTTCTGCTTTGAGTGACTCTGGGAGGCCTACTATACGTAAGTTGCTCCTCCTGGATCGATTTTCAAGATCCTCTATTCGAGTATGGAAGGTGTTATTCTTCCTTTCTGTGTCTTTCAACCTGATATGGGCATCATGTAAGTCGTCTTCACATGTGGATATTCTTTTTTCTGCTTCTTTGAGCCTGTGTGCCTGTGCTTGCATGTCTTTCGTAATGGCGGACAGGGATTTGGTAATTGCGGCTTCCACTATGCTGTGCAGGTCTGGCATGAGGTATTTAGCGACCTCTTTGGCTAAGGATTTGGGGTGCTGTGGATGTCTCTTACCCTGCCTCTGCTCTGGGTGCCCATCTTCCTCCCAGTCATGCGTCGAGGATTCGTCTGTGGCGTAGCCTTCAGTGTATCGGGCCTGCTCCGCCATCTTGCCGCGAGTGGAGTCACGAGGGCGGTCTCCGTGTTTTGCCGCTGATCTGGTGAGATATCGATCCATACGTGACCTCTGAGGCTTTGGGATCGTATTTGGTGCCCTGTGGGGTGTATACCAAGCTTCTTCCAGGGTTTTTGCTGATTATTTGGTGCGGTGCTTAGCGGAGCTCCGCTATCGCATTCCTTCCCTGCAGGCGCCGGAACCGGAAGTCTATGCTTGGGGTTTTAAAAGCTCTTGCTAATGTAATGCTACCGGTATGAGTTTGTTCTCACTTGAGCTATGTGTTTTTATAAAAATCACCCATAGCATTGCATTAGCAAGAGCTTTTGAAATCACTGGCACTTAAACAGCTCTTGCAGTGTGAACCAGGTCTTACTGACAACACACACAGTAAAAGTGGTCTTCCATGGTGCAATACAATTGTTTCATAAAGCAACTGACTCCCTAATATAATCTTCTAACTGATCATTAAAGCCTGTCTTCATTTTTTCTTGTTTATGTATTTTACAAATATCCCTCCCTTCCCAGCAATCTTGTAACATAAGATTATTGGCTTAATCTTATGTATTATCTTAAGGTACTCTTAAATATTTGAGTCTTATTGAAAAGTGGTGGTCACGTGGCTGCTGCTAATGGCTCTTTCCTGAGCCCTCCAGAGTCACATTGCCTTCTGGCAGCTCATCACCGGTTGCAATCTCTGCAGGTATCTGTGCAGCTGTTTACACTGTGGCCAGCTTCTGTCCCCCTGGCCTTTACCATTATCAGTTTCATTTACAGCTGTCCAAGTAGTGAGTCCTGTTAGGAGGGTTTCTATCACAAATATTGTAAGTACTTTTTTTTGTTTTTTAGTCTGTTAAAAGAAAAAGTTTCTTGCAAAAGAAACAAAGAATGTAACAGGTTGTTTGAGAGCCACACAGAAGTCTTTACTATGCCTAGTTATAGCTTATCTGCCTATTTAACTTTTCTTTGTAAATATGTCCTAATGCGTCTTTATACAAAGGCTTTTGATTCATCTACAAAGTTCTCTCCAATGTGACTCCACCATATATCCCTCCTATCATATCCAGACACCAATCCAAAAGTTAAACTCTATTCAATGCTACCTCCATGCTATTTTCTTCAGCCTTCCACTTTTGTATTTTGCTACCAAACATTTGTATTGAAAGTAAAGATAAACAGTACACACTGGTTGAAGCTTCACTACAATCATAACTAACAGTGGGGTAAGCCTTCCACTCTAAAGGTTTCCTCCCACTTCTGCATACAAAAGACTTTCCACAGGTTGCTCTGCTCCTCTCAGTCTTTTTGGCAGTCACCCACCCTTTAAATATTAAAGTAGAAGTGAACAACTCTAGCTCCACAGGCAAGCATATCACCTGACCTACAGCAATGTACTCAATTACTGCCCAACCAGTACGTTAAAGTGAGCCAGAGGTGAAAATAAACTGATAAGTTAAACAATTATATTTATCCTCCTCCTGCTAAAAATGACTTTTTAAAATATCCTATGGGTTTATTTCATATTTACAAAGTAGGTTGAATGTTTTGTTGTCTTAGCTCAGTGGCAGCTTATAAAGTGTCCCAGAGTTAGAAAAAGGTCAATAGTTCATGTATTTTACCTCTCTTCTGCCAGGAAAACTATCATGGCTGTAATCTGCTTATCAGTGAGGTTTACTATATTCCCGACAAGGTACCGATAAGACAGAAGCAGTCACTTCCATGCTTAACTCTTTCAGGCAGCAAAATAAATCAAGTACGAAAGCCTGGTTATGAATACGTTTCTCACTGCACATACACATATTTATCACATCATGTCACAGGTCGCCGTGGGTAGACTTTAAGGCAGACCCTGGCGCCATAAACGCTGCTTCACTCCCCATTAGGCCCATTTATAATAATAAAATGAAAACAACCATAATAATGAAACCCTTTACAATGCCCGTACACGTGGCACGAAAAATGATTAATTTTATGGTGCCTTTGATGTTTTTTTAACAGAAAAGTGAGTTTTGTTTTTGCTTTCTATTCTATCTAAAGTCCATTTTGACCTCAGATCACCATGGATGATGCAGGGATCGACCACAGTGATTTGTTGTTTTTTTTGTGCGCTAGAACATTATGGGATTGCCTTGTTTTGCTTGTTAAAGGTGTAAAATCTGTTTCCAGGTAATAAATGGAGCTGACTGGACACAGACAGAGCACATCTAGAGATCTGTAGGCTTGCAGAAAAAAAAAAAGCTGCAGGAAGAAAACATACACGCAGTTCCCCAAAATAGCAGATAGAGGGCCTCGGTTATCACAAATTCAAATCCCAGATGCTGAAGACCAAACAAAATAATATTCCCCCCACCCCCAACCGACAGCAGTTGTTAAGGGATTTGCTTGGCTTCTTGCTTTACCAAGCAGTATGTGAGCCGTCTAGAAGGCTGGTTTGTTCTGCGCGAGGAATTAATATTGCCGTCAGACGGCAACGTCTTGTGATCTGGCCAGTTTGAATAAATAACACTTAATGCTTTGACAGCTTCCAGATCTTCGTGTTTTGGGTGATGAGCTGCCTGTTTTCCTTTTATTTATTTTTTCCGGAGCGGCACAATCATCATACGAGGGTAAGGGAAAAAAAACACAATGGAAAGGGTAAGCGCAACCCTTCAGCAAATCACTTCGCTGAAATATTAACACTGCAAGCTTTCAAGAGGATTTAAAATGCATGGCCGCCAGGAGGGAACAGTAACACATTGCCGAGTTGTACAACAGTCAAGTAGTCATTAGAAAGCAGCTATCATTTGTTTTAAGGGGGAAGACGGTCTCGGTCTGATGCTACGGCTTCCGAGATGAATTATGTATTTGCATAAGCAGCGCTTCTGATGCCGCTCCTTCTTAGGCTGCTAAAACTCATTTCTGAGCTGAATAAAAGGAATTTAAGTCACTCCTGTTATGGTCTGTAACCTTATTTATTGTACAGCGCTGTGTAACATGTTGGCGCTATACAAAGCCAATAAATAATAATAGTCTTTTAGATGCTTTAGGTCTACATGCAGTGGCATAGCTACAGTGCCATGGCCCCCTGTGCAGATTTTACATGTCCCCTCCCCCCACACACAATCACTGAATGTATAATAATCACCACATAGAAGTGATCATTACCAGTGAAGAGTTGACAGACACCGGAAGTGAGAGGGATATGGAAGTTGCCATATTTACTTCCTTTTAAACAATTCCAGTTGCCTGGCAGTCCTGCGGATTAGGGATGATCAACAAGATGCAAATGATTCCAGAGCTCATGCAGAATTATGAAAATTTGTATGCAAATATATGCAGATGGAAAATGGAACAATCAAGTCCCACTGATTGGACCATTTTCAAGCTGCATGAATTTGCATACAAATTTACATAATCCAGCATGATCTCAGAAATATTTGTAGGTCATTGATCATCCCTACTGTTGATCTCTTTGGCTTTTGGGCATGGTTTAGGGTAGGGTATGTGTAGAGAGGTTATGGCATGGACATAGTGGCCAGGCAAACTTAAAACATCAACGACCTCCAAAGTAGAGTAATGCAGGGATGAGTAATATTTACCTTGCTCAGCAATGCATTGGGTCTCCTCCTGGCAGCCACATGCTCTACGCTGCATACCTGACTCCTGATCATGTGACATGCATCGGGAGCCTGAGGATGACAGAACAGTGTGTGTGGCTGCCGAAAGGAAGAGGAGACCCGACATAGTGCCGGAGCAGATAATAATTACACTGCTTCCTGGGCTACTCTGCAGGATGGGAAGGAGGAAGCACAGGTCCCAATAGCCCCTAGGGCCCCTTTGTGGTCGCATGGGGCTATTGTTATGCCAGTGGGTGGAGGATAAGGCACTAAAGGTGGGTGTGATCACATATACTTATACGCTGGATGCACAGCTATTCACACTACTCCCCATTATGCTTTTAGTCTGCCTGAATTGCCTCGACCATTTGGGTTATCTGCCGCTGCTTGCACCGCTACTCAGCTCCACTGCACTGGACAAGAGCCAGTACACAGATTAGAGCCCCAGGCAGAAACATCAGGATCCCATTGGTTTGCTAAAGACCAATGGGAATCCTCCCTGCAACAGGGAGGATTCTTCTTGGTCCACCACTGAGTTAACCAATGATAATCCACCCTGATGCTAGGGAGAAATCCCATTGGTCTTTTGCAATCCACTGGGAGCCTGATGCTTCGGAAGGAGCTCCGTTCTGTGTACCAACAGCAGCAGGAGACCAGAGATAACCTAAGACACAGAAGACAGGTGACTAGAGCAGGAACTGGCATGAAAGAATGCAAAAACAGATTAGTGAGAAGGGACACAGTCTGTTTACATAGGCTTGCATTGATTCTGTGGGCAGCCATGGTGGGTCTCCATAAAAATCATGGTGGTCAGGAAGGTGCATAGCGCTCCCTCTCTGTTTTAAGTGGAAAGTGTAACTGAAGCCTATGCTTAAAGTGACTCTGTAACAAAAATTACAACGTTTTTTCTACCATCCTACAAGTTCCTAAACCTATTCTAATCTGTTCTGGCTCACTGCAGCACTTTGTACTATCACGGTCTCTGTAATAAATCAATGCATCTTAACCCCTGTCAGACTTGTCAGCCTGTGTCTGGAAGGCTGCCAACTCTTCCGTGCTGGTCTGTTCCTCTATGCACACTCCAGTGTGGGTTTTATTTACATAAGCCAGCAGCTTCTCTGCTATCTTATCAGTGATAGAAGAGAGCTGGATAAAAATCCTCCTCTGGCTGTGAAAGTAGCTGGCTGACACATACTGAGGAATTACAAACACAGGCACAGGCAGAGCTGTCTGCAGGAAGCCTGTAATGTTCAGTGCATGAGAGAAGAAGGGGACAGAAGGTAAACACACAAATGATCTTTTGAGATTCAAAAGAAAAGCTGTATACAGCCTGCTTGTGTATGGATGTATTTTCTATGTGTGGACATACTGTACATCAATCTACTTCCTGTTTTGGTGGCCATTTTGTTTGTTTATAAACAAACTTTTTAAAACTGTTTTTGACTACTTTTAATGCGGCGGGGAGCGGAGAAATTGTGACAGAGGGTAATAGGAGATGTCCCCTAACGCACTGGTATGTTTACTTTTGTGCGATTTTAACAATACAGATTCTCTTTAACATAAGATCCATTTCCACAGTCCCCCCCACTGAATCGTGTTTTTTAGGCCTAGTGTTACCCAGCCCTCAGATTCGGCCACACCTGCAATTCCAAAAGCTCTGCGTGCTGCATTAAAGGAGGGATTATCTTCTATAAACGAGAATCACAAATGCAATTGCATCAAAATGTCAACTCAATATCCATGGGATATAGAACCCGAAGTGGACACCCCAACCTCAACTGACTCAGCAACGTTCAATACCTTCATTGATTGAGGACTGGTAAAGATTCACACACAAAAAAAAAAAAAAAAAAAAAAAAAAAAAAAGATAGCCCAGATACTGGACATCTCATGGAAGTGTGTTGATTTGTTGTTATTACCAATAGTTCTCAAAAGGAGGAACAAGTTGAAACATCCAATGCTGTTTTGGCCCATTTTAAAGCTGCATAGGACTTTTTGCCTAGGTTACCGACCGAGGACGTCCCTGCGGCCAGATAAGTTTTGCACCCAAAAATCAGCCAAAAAAGTTATGGTGTCCATTTTGCAGGACAAAGAAAAACGGTCTAGAAAAGCTGCAACTACTCTATACCAGGTGAATCAGTCTCAGGCAGAATGTTAAATACATGTGTTATTAATTCTGGCTCTCATCAACCCCTCGTTTATGAATGCTCAGTTTTAGTTTTTTAAAGCAGTCGTCATAGTTTTCTTTTCCCAAAGCCCTATGCCAAAATGTAGCAGCACCAAAATCAAAAGTAACAACACCATCATGCAGAACAGCAGCCTAAATGTATTTTCATTCCCTTAAAGGGAAGGTTCAAGCAAAATAAAAAAATAAGTTTCACTTACCTGGGGCTTCTACCAGCCCCATGCAGACATCCTGTGCCCTTGTAGTCACTCACTGCTGCTCCAGTCCCCCGCTGGCAACTTGCCGACCTCGGAGGTCGGCGGACAGCATTGCGTACATTTTTACGCATTCCCGCTAGTGCAGGAACATTAACACATACATTTTTACGCATTATTGGTTCAATGCGTAAAAATTTACGCATTGAACCAGTAATGCGTAAAAATGTATGTGTTAATGTTCCTGCACTAGCGGGAATGCGTAAAAATGTACGCAATGCGGCCCGCCGACCTCCGAGGTCGGCAAGCTGCCAGCAGGGGACTGGAGCAGCAGTGAGTGACTACGGGAGCACAGGATGGCTGCATGGGGCTGGTAGAAGCCCCAGGTAAGTGAAACTCATTTTTTTATTTTGCTTGGACCTTCCCTTTAAAGCAGACCTGAACTCAGAACAACCTCTGCTCTAAAAGATACACAACAGCATAATAACCTTTAAACAAAAAAAAATGTATTTGTTACAGCGGATACAAATTCTAACATATATCCACACTGTTTCTACTTCCAGCTTCATGGAAGCACACATATTGTTGACATTCTGTGCTTTCAAATGAGCTTATCTGCCATCTCTGCTGTGGCAGTCATGTGACCCAGGGCAGAGATCAAATTACAACTTGTGATTAGACACAAATTAGGGGGAATTAAGCAGGCTAAACTCTCTAAATACATACAGGGTGCATTTCTTTGTTTTCTGTCCTGTGCAAGAGTTCAGATCCACTTTAAAGCCAGTTGAAATTGTATGGTACAGTGAGCTGACACACTAGCTTTACAGTATTTTGACTGACAGGTATTGATCACTGAGCTGTCACTGGCCACTATTTAGCCCATTTTAGGCTTACAGGTCTTGTGAAAAGAAAGATAATGGTACTTACTCTATAAAATAGACTTCTCCATTCTCGGTGTAGGCCATCTCCCAGTTTTCAGGCAGGGGTCCAAGGATATCCTCGTCTACAGGAGGTAAGTACTGAGGCAACTTCTGAGAAGCTTCCGTGATGGGAAAACTAGGAAGGGTCCGAATCAGTGGTGTGGGGATCTCTTGAGTAGTGTTAGTGCTGTTTTCGTCTTGTTCACTAGAGTCTATTACAACACAGAATATGAATTAACAAGTAGTTGAGAAAGAAAAAAATAAATAAAGGCATATCAATACACAATATTTCAGTGTTTGGTTTGGGCATATTTTGTTGCCACATTATAATGCAAAATGTCATAAATGTATTGCAAAGCAATACAATAAAACATAAAGCCTCATACAAATGTAGGATTACTGTTGCCCGCTGGGATCGGGACTGGATCCCTGGATGACGCTTCGGGGCTGAGTGCTGTACAGGCATGTCACTAGCCTAGAGACTAACGATGTGTCTCTGTTGCTATGGTGGGGGAAGGAGAGATTGAGGTGCATGACTGAGCTTTAAGCAACACTGGGAAGTTCCAGTACATGTGCTAAATTCGCTGCCGAGACGATCCTTAACAGCTGCCTTGTTTAATCCAGTGTGTATACCTGGATTTACAGTTGTTAGATATATGATGTGGAGAGGTTGGCAGTAAACAAATAACTGTACTAATGGCCTCAATTCACTAAGCTTAAGGGCTCATTCACACTACACAACGCAAGCACGAACACGATTTCGTGCTTGCGTTGCCATCGCACGGTCAACGCACGGAATGTACGTCGGGGAGCGCTAGAGCGCAGGCACCGGCAGCCGTACCCATCGGGAGACGTGTGCGTCGTGCGATTTTATGTCCCCAGAAGCGTTACATCGTAACGCATGGGAACGCACACCTGTAGTGTGAATGGTAACATGAAAGTCTATGGACTTTCATGTTGCCATGTGGATCGTACACTATGTGCGTTGCGTCAAAACTGACAGCGCAGCACATAGTGTGAATGAGCCCTAACTCCTGTGTTTAATAACTCTTCTGAGCTGTTTTACAGTTATCACAATTATATCACCATGGTGATAACTGTAAAACAGCTCAGAAGAGTTATTAAAGACAGGAGTTAAGGTTAGTGAATTGAGGCCAATGTGTGTAAATCAGTTATGCTTAAAACCTTTTTCTGTCAAGTGCATAGCAGTAACCTGAGTTGTTTTCACCTTTGAAACCTTTAACCAGCTGAGCGGTCTGGACGAGCTCAGCTCGTCCAACACCGCCAGCGGCTGCCGCTCAGGCCCTGCTGGGCCGATTTTGATGAAATAAAAAGCAGCACACGCAGCCGGCACTTTGCCAGCCGCGTGTGCTGCCTGATCGCCGCCGCTCTGCGGCGATTCGCCGCGAGCAGTGGCGAAAGAGGGCCCCCCTAGCCGCCTGAGCCCTGCGCAGCCGGAACAAAAAGTTCCGGCCAGCGCTAAGGGCTGGATCGGAGGCGGCTGACGTCACGACGTCGGCTGACGTCGATGACGTCACTCCGCTCGTCGCTATGGCGACGATATAAGCAAAACAAGGAAGGCCGCTCATTGCGGCCTTCCTTGTTTATTCTGGGCGCCGGAGGCGATCGGAAGATCGCCTCCGGAGCGCCCTCTAGTGGGCTTTCATGCAGCCAACTTTCAGTTGGCTGCATGAAATAGTTTTTTTTTTATTTAAAAAAAACCCTCCCGCAGCCACCCTGGCGATTTAATCAGAACGCCAGGGTGGTTAAACAATGTTTATTACCCTTTCTTAAAATAACTGAATGATTGATATGACCTGGGTGCCAAGTTTTTCAAAGCAACACTTTTCAATTGTCGCTTTAAAAAAAAACTTGGTGCCCAGATCATATTGTACATGCATGAACTGTATTGAAAGCACACCACACTCATGTATCCTGCATCAAAGAGCATGACACCCACATTTCTGCATTCAAATCCCAGCATTAAAAACATACCTCCCAACTTTTTGAGATGAGAAAGAGGGACACTTAAGCCACGCCCCTGCCACACCCCCAGCACACCCCTAGTCACACTTAGCATAAAGATTTCATAAGAAAAAGATGTTTTATAACTCAAACCACACTGGTCCTTTCTATCCTGGGTCATTTTCCTTCATATTAACATTTGAAAATAAGAAATGTATCAATTTAAAAGATGGGAATAAAGGTCAGAGCCAATGAAACACATTTTTAAGTAGGTAAATATACATAATTACATAAAAAAGAGTGACAAATGAGGAAGAAAGAGGGACAGAGGGACAAGGCTCCCAAAGAGGGACCGTCCCTCCAAAAGAGGGGCAGTTAGGAGCTATGCAAAAAATGCTGATCCGTAATGTCCATCGAGCAGACTACCAGCCTAAGCACTGTGAGAGTCTGGTACTCCGAACAAAGCCCCTTCTACTCCAGAATCCAGGACACAGTGACTTAAAAAACAACTTAAGTGAGAGGGATATGGATGCCGTATTTTTTTGCCTTTTAAGCAATACCAGTAGCCTGGCTGTCCTGCTGATCGTCTACCTCTAATACCTTTAGCCACAGCCCCTCAACAAGCATTCAGCAGATCAGGTGTTTGTTATTATTGTCAGATCTGACAAGATTAGCTGCATGCTTGTTTCTGGTGTGATTCAGACACTACTGCAGCCAAATAGACCAGCAGGGCTGCCAGGCAACTGGTATTTTTTAAAAGGAAATAAATATGGCAGCCTCCATATACCTCTCACTTCAGGTGCCCTTTAAATTACCCCTGAAGCCCATGGTGGGCTAGATTACCTCCTCCTGAGTCTCCTGATGCTGCTTGTTGTCTTGGGGCCTCTCTCCTGAAAGTATTTAGCAGGGTCCTTTGGTCAATTACCTTTCTGGGCGTCCCCTCAAGTGCTGCCACACAATATAGAGCTACGCAGGCGCAAGTTCAAAACCCTGCATGCACATCTAAAGGATGAGCTTGTTGATGAGTGCTTTCTTTGACTGCGCATGTGCAGTTAGAACATTGCACAGATCAGAATTGCTCCGCACTGCTTGGATGAATTTTATAAAAGCTCAGGGAGTCAGAGCTTACAAAGAAAGTCTATGGACACTGCAACTATGTCCGTGTATTGTGTGACTGTTATTTTAGTATTCACAGTTCACCATTGGGAGAGTCTGCATGTTTATATACTAAATGTACAACAGACTGCTAATGATGTTATCAGTGGAGCTGGGATGAAGAAGCAAATGGACTTTTGTGTGGTGTTGTTTTTTTGAGCTTGAGGAGATGCATTATATGCTAGCTTCTATCTACAACATGGTGCCCTTTATCAGGCCCGGCCCTAGACTTTTTCCCGCCTGAGGCAATTTTCAAAGAAATCGCCGCCGCCCCCGCCCCCCCCCCCCAAGCCGTGTGTGTGGGGGGGCCGCCCGAGCTGGAGGGGACAGCGGGCAGGAAGGGGGTATTGGGCCTAGCGGCGGGGAGGGGAGGTCGGACCCCCCCTCCCTCGCCTGGGTCCGCCGTCCTCCACTCCCCTCCAGCTTTAACAAGGTCCGTGCTGGCTGCAGCTATTTGTAAGAGGCAACGGGCGGGGATTACTCACCTCTTCCTCATTCCAGGCCAGCGTGCGCTCCACTGACGTCACTTCCTGCGGCGTAGCAGGAAGTGACATCAGTGGAGCGCACGCTGACCTGGAACGAGGAAGAGGTGAGTAATCCCCGCCCATTGCCTCTTACAAATAGCTGCAGCCAGCACGGACCTTGTTAAAGCTGGAGGGGAGCGGAGGACGGGGGACCCAGGCGAGGGAGGGGGTGGTCCGACCCCCCTCCCCGCCGCTGTCCCCTCCAGCTCGGGCGGCCCCCCACACACACGGACGGGCGGGTGCCGCCCCCCCAGAAGTGCCGCCTGAGGCAAAAGTTTCACCCCGCCTCATGGGCGGGCCGGCCCTGCCCTTTATCCACTCTAACCATCTGGTCACTTCTAACTTGCAGGGCTTGATTTTTTAGGATGGAAGAGGATTTCAGAACTTAGGCCCCGTTCACACTTGCGTTTTGGCAAGTAAACGGACCGGATCCTGATCGGATCAGGACCTGATCCTGATCAGAACCGTACGGTTCCGATCCAGATCCGGTCCATTTGTATTAGGCATGCATCAGGCTGCCATCCGGATCCGTGGGCAAAAATAGTGAAATTTAAATAAAAAAATTTTGGGGTCAGCAGAAGGTGCACCTGGTGCACCTGTAGAATCAGGTTCCTCCGCTGTAGGCCTCACCTCCACCTCCGACATTCTGCCAAACAGTTCCAGCACGTCTGTCACTGCTGCTCCACTCCAGACATGCTTGGCCCATGTGTCCCCATCCGAAATGGCCGCTTGGATACGCATAGGAAGTGGGGTAGAACGTCAGATTTTTGTAGGCAGTGTGTTCTGTGCCTTCCATTCCCCATTGGTTTCTGTGCTCCGGATGATGCTGTCAGGCTCAGGTCCGGCTCCGGTCCGGGTGCGTGGGCCGGAGATCCGGACCCAAAAAATAGCGCATGTTGGAAAAGTGTCCGGAGTCCGGATCCGGTTCGGCTCCGGGCAGTACGGAACGGACACGTGTGAACGTCCGCATAGACTTTGCATTGCTATGCGGAACATACGTTCCGTTTGTTCAGTATGCGGTCCGGATCAGATCCGGAAAATACGGACAGGGAACGCTAATGTGAACCGGGCCTTATAATTGATCAAAGTGCTTCATTTATATTTTAAGATTAAATATAAAGAAGCTCACTTATTTAAAATTACATGAGAAACAGAATTTTGCCTTCTTAAAAGACAACTTTAGTGGGAAGAATATGGAGGCCGCCATATTTATTTACTTTTAAACAATACCAGTTGTCTGGCAGCCTTACTGATCTATTTGGCTGCAGGAGTGTCTGAATCACACCAGAAACAAGCATGGAGTTAATCTGGTCAGACTATAATGTCAGAAACACCTGATCTGCATATACTTGTTCAGGGTCTATGGTTAAAAAGTATTAGAGGCAGAGAATCAGCAGGATGGCCAGGCAACTTGTATTGCTTAACCTGCTGAGCGGTCTGGACGAGCTCAGCTCGTCCAGTACCGCCGGAGCCTGCCGCTCAGGCCCTGCTGGGCCGATTTGGCTCAAATAAAAAGCAGCACACGCAGCCGGCACTTTGCCAGCCGCGTGTGCTGCCTGATCGCCGCTGCAGTGTGGCGATCCGCCACATGCAGCGGCGAAAGAGGGTCCCCCCAGCCGCCTGAGCCCAGCGTAGCCGGAACAAAAAGTTCAGGCCAGCGCTAAGGGCTGGATCGGAGGCGGCTGACGTCAGGACATCGGCTGACGTCCATGACGTCACTCCGCTCGTCGCCATGGCGACGAGGTAAGCGAAACACGGAAGGCCGCTCATTGTGGCCTTCCGTGTTACTTCTGGCCGCCGGAGGCGATCAGAAGAACGCCTCCGGAGCGCCCTCTAGTGGGCTTTCATGCAGCCAACTTTCAGTTGGCTGCATGAAATAGTTTTTTTTTTATAAAAAAAAAACCCTCCCGCAGCCTCCCTGGCGATCTTAATAGAACGCCAGGCAGGTTAAAAGGAAATACTGTAAATATGGTAGCCTCCATATTCCTCTCTATTCCGTTGTCCTTTAAAACAGAAGACATTTTCGATTATTCCGGTTTGAGTGAGCATATGATGTCTTCCACAATGTGTCACTGCTAAATATGCAAATTATCTCGTAACTAAACACACCTCCAGAACTGCTGGAATGCAATGATGTGTCAGCTCGTTAATATTAAGTCTGGTACCATACAATACACACCATACAATTTCTCTTCAGATAGATGGGTCGAATAGATTTTCCAACAGGTCCGATCTGATTTCCAATCATTTTTCTGATCACTTCTATACAAAATCGACCAGAAAAACTATTGGAAATCAGATTGGACCTGTTGGAAATTATCTATTCGATCCATCTATCTGAAAAGAAATTGTATGGTGTGTACCAGGGATTACAGAGCCAAACTAATCCAACATGCATACAGACTGTTTTGAATTGGTTGATCCTCATCAGTGCATGGGTTAATATGGCTCTATAGGGTAGGACACAGAGTTACAGATTGCCCAGCAAGCTCATGGTAAACCAGAACTCCTAGGAGTGTGTAATGGGCTGAAAGAGATCAAAAAGCCTCCTTACTAAAATACTATGTAAAACATTATTTTGCCTTCTTAAAACAGAAATTATATGCAATTATTAGAATTAAGGTGGTGTACGTTATTGCATGGAGATGTTACGGATCCGGATGAAGATGTTAAAGATGTGGATGAGGATGTTACGGATCCAGATGAGGATCATCTAGTGTGTGCATGAGGCATTAGGGACCTTCATTGTCTTAGGGTGCAAACACACCCAATTTCGATTGGCCAATCACTGACCAATTTCACCATTGCAATGTAGAACGATGGGCAACAGGCTGTGAATACTATGAAAAAGATTGTGTAAGAAACCGCTCAAACTACATGAAAGTGGTAAAATTGGCTAATTAAAACCAGATGTGTGTACCAGTTAGAGGTGTGTGTCTGTGTGTGTGTTTTGTTAAAAGCAGAGTAAAACAATGGTGCAGACTGAAGCTGGCCAGTGAGTGTTCACACAGGACAAGGACATGTGTGTATATTATAAATATCACATGCTCAGTCTGTTAAGAATGGGGGTAACATTGAGTGGTCAGCTGTGGGTTTGGGTAAGGACATCTTTTTATGGAGCACGGAGACCTACATAAGAAAGTATGCTATGCTGCACCATGTCACGCTTTTAGTACAGTGGAAGGAGGATGTTAACTGGGTCACTACTTTGGGACCAGATGACTCACTTTGAATACATTTTCCATCGTCTTTGAAGTAAAAATAGGAGCGCCTTTGCCTTGGCGAGGAAGTGACAAATTGTTTTTACCTGTAAAACTACTGTTCATTTCAGGAGCCTCATCGTCAAAATCATCGTTCTCCGTATGCACTATGCCAGCATTTTGCATATCATTGTAAGACTTTGTCCGTTTCGGGGTCGACTGCTTAGAGCCGGAGAGTGGATTTTGCAATGCATCACCGGAAGTCACTTTCCCATTGACAGGATGGATTGGAGGCTTCGGCGTCCCATAACAGTTACCTAGGCAATGACAAACATATTGATATTTATTTTCATTTTGCTGAAATCCATGCAAAAGATTAACCACCATACAGTTATGAATTAAAATATGCTTCTACTTTTATATTTTATATAACTCTTAACTTTTTCAGACAGAGAAGCAGGGAAGTCATTATTTACATAGTGCCAACATCTTCTATAGTACTAAGCAGACCAGCCAATAGTAGGGACCACAGATACACAAGAAGTTTAATGCACACTACCATCAGAACATCAATCAACACAAGTACAAAATACATACAAAAACATTCATAGTGCCCAACCCCGCCACACCCACAAATTTACTTGCAAAAGACATCTTAAGTGGCTGGATAGTGTACTGGAAAAGAGCTATATAAATGCTTGTATTATTAATTATTCTCTACACGCAGGTCATTTTTATCATCACTAGTTATGGAGTAAAGCCAGGCTACATCCAGAACTAGCAAGCCTATAGTTTATTAATTTTACAGAGCCACATCAACACAACAAGCATACAGTCTGTTTCAGACTTGCTGATCCTCATCAGTGCATGGCAAGGATAGATATGGCTCTATGGGATAGGGCTTGGACCAGTACTACAACATATACAGTGGGCTCATGGTGACACAGAACTACTAGGAAAGTATAGGGGGCTAAGTGAGTTGTATTGGTCCAAGCTCTATCCCATAGAGTCATATAGAGTACTGGTCTGTTGCTGATGTGGCTCTGTAAAATGTATAACAACTATAGGTTTGCTATAGACCAGAGGTTCTGAATGTGAGCCTGGCCTCAGGGGCATAAAGAGATCATTTGCATATACTTAGCAGTGATGCATCATGGGAATCCACAATTGCTTGCTTAAAGAGAAACCATGAGCAAGGATTGAACATCATCCCAATCAGTAGCTGATACCCCCTTTCCCATGAGAAATCTATTCATTTTTACAAACGGATCATCAGGGGGCTCTGTACGGCTGATATTGTGGTGAAACCCCTCCCACAGTGTGATGTCCGGACCATGGTTCTGACAACACACTGTGGGAGCCTTGTTGCATTGTGGGAAATAACAGTGGTTTACAGCGGTTTCCAACTGACAAAAAAGCAAGCAGCATCTCCTTCCACAGACACCACCTGCCAGCAGTAAAAATGTCATGTGATAAATGTCAGAATGTAAATCAGAGAGAGGAAAGATTTTACAATGCGCAAACACTGACTTAATCATTTATACTAATTATTGTAAAAAATGCAGCACTTTTTAATTGCATTATTTTCACTGGAGTTCCTCTTTAAAGCTGAATTATCACAAATACCTTCTGATTTAAGAAGGCAAATTAACAATAACATTTCTATAGCACTTTTCTCCCAAAGGACTCAAAGCACTTAGGCTCTCTCAGATTCAGTAATTGGTAGTAGGATAAAGCATTAACACAACAAAAATTGTATTTCTGCAAATGCCAAACTGAACAGGTTGGTTTTTAGTCTGGATTTAAATACGTCCAGAGATGGGGCTCTCCTGATCTGCTGAGGTAAGGAGTTCATATTCACGGTCAGTGTTGCTTTTTAGCAGGAGGGCATCTTGTTTAGCTCCTTATATATTCTTAGTGGTTCTGGGTCACCATGAGCTAACTGGGTATTCTGTACTTTTGTAGTGCTTGTCAAACAACACAACAGCCTACATTCTCTCCTCCATGGACTCAACAGGTAGGTAGGTCAATCAAGTGCAACTATGTAGCAAACAGAGTATTAAATGCAATTCATGCAAGACTACATTCCAAGCATATTTGCCTTACAATACAAGCCATGTATCTACATAAAAGGGCAGATTATACTTCACAGGAAGTCGGTGGTGAGTGTGATGATAGGGAGGTCTGACAAATCCCAAACTCAGTAAGGAAAGTGGGGAAGTACTGCTGAATGCAATGCCATCCTCATTCCCGCCAAATTCAAAAGCTGGTGACAGGTCAGATTAAACACCTAGTGTCTGCTTATGCAGCCGTGCATTGCATTCTACATCTTTCAAATATAAAAAAATGTCAACTTAAAAATGCTGAGATTACACACATCTTAAGTAGTTGGAGCTTCTTCAAGGAAATGTCCGAGGCAGAAAAAAAAAATGACATTACTTACCCGGGGCTTCTTCCAGTCTCTGGCAGCCAACATGTCCCTCGCCGCAGCTCCGATGTCTCTTCCATTCGTGATGGCGACCTCACCAGGAGATCCCGGGACACCGGAACTTCAGCGAGGGACATGTTGGCTGCCAGGGGGCCGGAGGGAGCCCCGAGTAAGTAGATGCCATTTTTTTTCCTAGCTCGGACATTTCCTTAAAAACCTATCGTAGTAATTGTGTGGTATTCAGTGTTGTATTATTTGTGTGGTATTTTAGTTTTCTCTAAGAGCTGGTGATTTGAAAAGCTCTTGCCAATGTAATGCTATGGGGGATTTAAGAAAAAAAAAAATCACATTCCTCAAGTGGGATCACACATACATAGCAATACATTATTAGCAAGAGCTTTTTGAATAACAAGCATTAAGAAAAGGCTTAGAAAAGTGCTGCTAGTGGGTTCCAGGCCTTACACCCCCGACTGGACTAGGTGTGACAGTGACGGTTACAGGCACCTTAAATCAGACTTGCAGCATCAGTTCCTGGAAATGGTACATATTACACTGAGGCTTGGTTTACACTGGACAAGAGATCCCAGGTTATTAATAGGATGCATTTACACATGTGCATTTACAATGGGTCCCTCGAATCTGATGCGGGCCAAAAACGCAAAGTTACGACATGAACGATTTTTCCAGATAATCATATGCGTTTCTTATAGAAGCCTATGGTGAAAACACATCCGCTCCGGTCTCTACAAGGACTTAAATGGACCTCCGGAGTGTATTTTGCACTGGCCACTCCAGCTGACCATTTGCAATCCATCCCCAGCGTGGACTGAGCCTTAAACACAAGGTGGAGGTTAACTTATGTGTGTGTGTCAGTTAACTGTTAAGTTAAGGCCTAGGCCTGCCGATGCTTATACAGCTGCCCAGAAAGCTGGGAAATCTCTGTGCCTTAGCTTGTGCTGATAGCATGTCTACTACAGCTGTGAGACCTCAGTCTGCTAACAGGAAACTATACAAGCTTCAAAGCAGACCTGTAAAGAGGATAAAAATAAATAAAAAAAAATATAGGGGGAAGCATCTAGCTCAGGCATGGGCAAACGTGGCCCTCCAGCTTTTAAGGAACTACAAGTCCCACGATGCATTGCAGGAGTCTGACAGCCACAGTCATGACTCATAAAGGCAAATGCATTGTGGGACTTGTAGTTCCGTAACAGCTGGAGGGCCGAGTTTGCCCATGCCTAATCTAGATGGTCCAGAGTCATCCAGTGTCTCTCTGCATCCCTTCATCCAGGGCTGAGACCCCTCTTCACAATATTCAGCTTTAATGGTAAATGTTGCTCCCAGTTGTGATCGCCTGCACAATAGCAGGGAGATGCATTTGTATGGCTTTTCTACATGAGCAGCTCCGTACTACTGTGCAGGCGTGAATCCACAAGTGCCTTGCTTGTGGCCACGCTTGTACATAGAGGGGAGTGTGGCTAAGAAGATGAAGAGGGTCCTGACCGACGACAGAGGGGTCATGGAGCAGGGGCGTAGCAATAGGGGTTGCAACCGCATTGGGGCCCTTGGGCCAGAGGGGCCCCAAAGGGCCCTCCCACAACTTCAGTATTAGCTCTTTATTGGTCCTGTGCTGGTCATAGTCACTTCTATAGATGCTTTGAATAGTGGTAATCATTAACAAACTGTTCCCCATTCCCTTCTTGCACCTCTGACACTGTGGTTGTCCTTGGCAGGTTTTGGTGCACCGTATCAATTGTTACATATAGAGTGTTTGCGGGGCCCCAATGTAAAACTTGCATCAGGGCCCACAGCTCCTTAGCTACACCACTGTCATGGAGGATCAGGGAAGTGAGCATCCAGAGGATTCCCTCTACTGTGGTAAATAACTTGGGTTTTTTTCCTCCCTGATTACAGGTGTACAGTACTTTAAAGGTCTGAAGGCGCATGGCTACAGGCAGGCAGAGCCAATACAATGGATTTTTGAATCTGAAAAGTTCTGCTTCAAAGGCAATGCTTCTAATTTAAACTACCCAACATGTTTGCTTTGCCTTTGAGCATTTGCCTTCTTCAGCTAGCTGAGCTACAAGTTTCCACTCAATGTTGTCCGATGTCTGCTGACTGGCTGGGCTTCTGAATCACTAAACTTTCAGTCGAATTTAAAAATGCCAGGCAAGTAGGACCTGTCACACAAATCATACTCCAACTGTAAATTTAACGGTCTCGGCTAGTATATATTTTTTTTCCTTTTGTTTACTTTTCATTGACTGGTCTTTTCTTCCCACAACTTTACCAGAACACAGAAGAAACCCCCATTGAGTTTCTAAGCATGCACCAAGCAGAAAATAAAATAAGAGTTTCTTTGTTTCCTGTGGGGTACTCAAGATTGCATGCATTGGGAGGATTGAGGAGCGTATTGTTGAAGATCATTCATTACACAGAATTAAGACAAAAGGCAGCTGGGACTGAATAGCAAAACTTCATCTCGCTGCATTTGAATTTCAATTAGCCGTGCTTGGTCCAAGGGTGCTTTTGTACAATGTGATGTCAGGTTTAGAGTGTAGCCAGCAGAAAATATAAAATTCATTACCCCTTTCACCCTGAGAACGGAAAGAAAGGAAGGAATGACCCACATTATCTAGTGAGACTCATACGGGCGTGTATTGAAATGTTTTTATTCTACCAATTTAGGGGCTAAAAAACGTGTGGACCCAGGATTAATTACGGAGGTAAAATCAGAGCCAGCTGCTAGATTTATGTCTGCTAAAAAAAAAAAAAAACACACACACAAAGCAAATGTACCAGTCCACTTCCCCGTGAAACTTCATTGAAAGATTTTTGGAGAAATTTCCAGGCATCGCAATAGCCAAACAGCTTGATCTGGCAAGCAAGTAGTGATTGGGAATGGTCAATGAGATGTAAAGGATTCCAAATTGATGCCGGATTTCACTAATTCTCCATGCAAATGTATCCAGCTTGAGGCCTGGAACCCACTAGAGCAGTGATCTGCAAATTGGCTCTCCAGCTGTTAAGGAACTAAAAGTCCCACAATGCACTGGTCTTTATGAATCAGGACTGTGGCCGTCAGACTCCTGCAATGCAGGAGGCAAGTTTGCAGATCACTGTACTAGAGCGTATTTTTTTTGTTTTTGTTTTGTTTGGGGGGGGGGGGGGTGGTTTGAGCATTTAGGGAGCGCTTTTAATCACTAGCGATTTCCCTAAATGCTCTGCCAATGTAAATGGATGGTACAGATTCCACTAGAGCAAATAGGATTAAGGAAATCGCAATCGCAGGACATGCAGCATTTTGGGAGCGTTTCCATTCTAATGAATTGTATGGAAGCAGGGAAATTGCTCGCAAAATCGCTTTCAGAACGCATCACAAATCGCTAGTGCTTTGCACTTTCTAGTGGGTTCCAGGCCTGAAAATGGACCCAATTCCCAACTTGGCTTCTTGTGATTGGTCTACTTTCCAGCTGCATTCATTTACATACAAAATTTGCATTATACTGTTTGAAATCCAAATTATTTGCATCTCATTGACTACGCCTGGTTGTGATCAGTTCTATCACATTATACAACTGCTCACTCTAGGGACGGTCAATGAGATGCAAATAATTTCAAGTTGATGCAGTATTATGCACATTTTGTATGCAAATTTATGCAGCTTGAAAATGGACCAATCACATCCTGCTGAGTTACAATTCGATTAGTCCATTTTCAAGCTGCATAAATTTGCATACAAAATGTTCATAATACTGAATCAACTTGAAACTATTTGCATCTTCATTGACTATCCCTAGCTCACTCAATCTTGACTAGATTTTAGCAGAAGTCTAATGCTTAAGGGCCCATTCGCGTTTTGCCGGCGATTTCAGCAAAACACTCAAGCGCTAGTGCAATGATACCCTATGGGCCCGTTCTCACTTGGGCGATTTGCGTTAATTGCCGGCGATTAACGCAAATTGCCAAACGCAAATGTGTAGTCAGGAGATTTCCCGGCGATCGCATTTCAGTGCTATAGAAGTGCTAAACGCGATCGCAGAAAAATCGCTGCAGTGTCCAGTGATCTCCCGCAATGCGCTTTTAAGTGTGAATGGGCCCATACACACACAAAGCAATCGGTGTGTATAGCAAGGAGAAAGCCACTGAAGCGCACAAACATTGCTGACCGTCTACAGTTTGCTAAAGATCATTTGGACAAACCAAAAGGATACTGGAACAATATTTTGTGGATTGATAAAAATAAAAATAGACCTTTTTGGAGTGGAAGGAGGAGCCCTTTATGTGAACAAACCTAAAAGCTTTATTCCAGATTTACTCATTCTACAAGACACTTTTTTAAACCAGATCCGTCACCTTTGTAAGGAAATGAAAAATATAATTAATAGAATTTCCAGGAAAAAATACTGAAAGTTTAATGACCTTTAATATTTTGAACAGGTAATAAATACTCTGGAATCTTATGACTCTGGTCTGTGTGACCTTTATCTTACATATCATTTTAAACTGTACGAAACTTGTGCAAAGAAATTACATCACAGGATGGCAACTATGGCAACACGACCCAACATACGTGACTGAAAGCTGCACCCCTTCTCTTCCAGCTTCCTGATGATGAAGCATTTGCATGACCGAGAATACAATAAGCCTCGTTTATCAAAATGTCTTTTAAAAAGCTGTCTGACCTACTCTAAGAATGAGCGGATTCCTTTTCTTTTCAAACCAGCAGAGGAATAATTAAAGTTTGAATACGATTAACAACAGTGAACGTCACAGGCATGCTTTCTGGAATTAGGACCGACGTTTTCCCTGAGCACTGTACATATTATGAGGTAGCCTTTTAAGTCTCATTCTAGACACATATCTAAGTAAGTCATATGATAGCTAAGTGAGCAGAAGGCCCATATGCTACCCCTTTGTTCCACACAAGGCTTCTGTACCAAAGGATCTTGTTTAGAAAATGTGGTCATGTGGCCTATAGCAGTCTAGCTTTGGGAGGCAACCGCAGCCTCTGTGAGTGAAGGTACTGCAGCTGCTTGACTAGAGGCGGATCTGTTAAGATGCAAAGAGGCTGAGCACAGACACAGCTATTTTAGGACAGACAACAGCTCCAGAACTCTGTAGTGTTGTATGAATTTGTTAATGAAGAAGATAGTAGAGAGATAAAAGCAAATAAACTCTTACCAGTGCCTACCTGGGACAAAAAAAAACAAAAAACATTTTTGCCTAGAGTGGACTTCTATATATACTTGGTAAAAGTATAAGTCTTGTAATGAATTGTTCATGTTGAAATGCCCTGAGCTATTTACACCAGCATTCCACAAAATATGTACAGCGGGAGACATGGCAGCGCTTTCATACAGAGGCTGTACCCGAATGATCTATCTGTATGGATGTGCAGAGCTCCAGAATCTGGACAACATTACACAACTAGCACTCAAACATGTATAACAAAGGAGGGTGTTAAGCTTCAGTAAATAATTTGTGCACAGATTATTCCCTACTGGACATCCCCTACGGCTATGACGGACGCTCACGAGGAAGATCTAACACTAGTCTAACAATAAAAACAAAATTTTCCTTGTGCTACTGATCATAAATGGTATACACATTTCATCAAGCAGGCAGACAAATGACAGCGCTCAAGGCTGCACCTGAAATGAAAACCAACAAAGGCATGCAGAGCCCCACTGGGGCTAAATACATGATTTGAATGCAAAACAGATGCAATTGGGTAGCAATTCTAATCTAAAAGATTTTGAATACAGATTGAAGCACTGAATGCAGCTAGCCACATGTATACTTCCAGAACACAAAGGGTAGCCTTAGGACCCATAAACGCGTGCTTAGCTGAGCTTCAGGAGTGGACGAATAATAACTGGTTAAAACTAAATGCTGACAAAACTGAGGTTCTTGTTATTGAAGGTCAGCACTTTACAGCAAAGCAGCTCCAGTCTCAGCCAGCAACACTAAGGCTAGGAAGCTCAGACTTGAACAATTAAGACTTTGTGCGCAGCCTGGGAGTACTGATTGATGGGAAATTAAGCTTCAGAAATCAAATCTCAGCTGTTGTGAAACATTCCTTTTTTCACCTAAAGCCTGGTACACACCATGCAATTTCCCATCAGATAGAGGAGTTGAATAGATAATTTCCAACAGGTCTGATCTGATTTCCGATAATTTTTTCTGATCGATTTGCATAGAAGTGATCAGAAAATCTTTCAGAAAAACGATCGGAAATCCGATCGGATCTGTCAGAAATGAGCCATTGACTCGTTTATCTGGAAAATTGCATGGTGTGTATCAGCCATAAGGAATATTGCAAGGATTAAACACCTCATACCCCCAACCATTCATCACATCAAGGCTGGACTACTGCGTTGTTCTCTATACTGGCCTTCCAAACAAACACCTGCACTGCCTGCAATTAGTACAGAATCCCGCCGCAAGGCTGTTAACTAGCCAACCCCACCATTGCCACATATCACCAACCCTTCGCTCACTCCACTGGCTACTGATACAATGGAGAATTCTGTTTAAGATTGGCTTATTGACATTCAAATCCTTGCACAATCTGGACTCGGGATACCTGAAGGACTTGTTGCAACTGCATCACACACCCCACAATCTTAGATCAAAAGGATGTAATCCTTTGGTCACCCCCAGAGTCCACCTCAAACCCTTTGGAGACAGAGCCCTCTGTCATGCTGCCTCTACACTTTGGAACTCCCTGCAACACCCAATCAGAACATCTCCATCCCTGGAAGCATTTAAGTCCAAACTGGAAACCCACCTCTTCAGTCTGGCATTTATGAACATCTGACTATTTCCTCTGTAACACAGTCTAGTCTGCAACCCTGTATTGATCTGAGACATATTTATGCGCTTTGAGTCCTATGGGAGAAAAGCGCTTTACAAATGTTAAGCCCCGTCTACACGGGGAGCTGTGGAGGCGATGTGACTTATCAATCGAGCCGCTGATGCGGCTCGATTGATAAGATCCGACAGGTCGGATCTTGCCGCCGCCGATTCCCTGCTCGTTCCCCGCGAGGGGACAATGGCAGGGAATCGAGCGGAAGATAAGCGGCGCAGGGACAAGAGATTGTAAATGTCGAAAGTTGGCTGGTTAGAAAACCCTCCTGTAGTGCAATCTTTCACTCAGTCAACTTTTGATAATTTTGCATTTGTTTTTAAAACTACATTTTCCACTGTGATATTTATAACCATATTTCATTTCTGAACATCAATAAAGCGATCATTTGCTGTCCAGCATTACAGTTACCACTGAATACCATATTGCTACTTACAACCAGGGCTGTGGAGTCGGAGTCGGAGTCGTGGAGTCGGGCAATTTTGGGTGCCTGGAGTCGGAGTCGGGAAAAAATGCACCGACTCAGACTCCTAATGATTTTGTAACTGTAATTAAAATAGAAAATATGATAAAATGTTCTATTTCTCAGATAATAGTCATTAAAATAATGTATATATACAGTATATATACAGTAATAGCTGTGCTTAGTCCACAAAAATGAAATAAACCAATCAAAATTAGTTACTTGTGCTGCTTCAATAAAGCAGTCCCCGTATTTTTAAGGTCAGATATACATATCTGATTGTGACTGTATATATGATGTGTACACAGGAATCTCTTATATATACTAAATAACATCTATGCTGTAAGAATAAAGCCTGATGTGTAGCTGTGTCACTAATAGAGATGGTCAATGAGATGGAAATAATTCTGCATTGATGCTGATTTATGCAAATGTATGCACTCCCTTTGCTGATGAAATCAAATAATTTGATATGTTATTAAAATTTGGTTTGGTGACTACAAATTAAAGGGTACCTGAGATGGATGAAAAGAAAAGTTTTATACATACCTGGGGCTTCCTCCAGCCCCCTTCAGGCTAATCAGTCCCTTGCTGTCCTCCACCACCCAGATCTTCTGCTATGAGTCCTGGTAATTCAGCCAGTCAGTGCTGTCCGGCCGCATGCCGCTCCCACAGCCAGGAACATTCTGCACCTGCGCAATAGTGCTGCACAGGTGTAGTATGCTCCTGGCGGCGGAGTGTGTGCATGCGCACTACGCCCGACTGGCTCAAGTACCTGGACTCATAGCAGAAGATCCAGGTGGTGGAGGAGGACAACGAGGGACTGATTATCCTGAAGGCGGCTGGAGGAAGCCCCAGGTATGTATAAAACTTTAATTTCATCTGTCTCAGGTTTACTTTGTTACACAGTAGTACTATACTCTACATATGCACTCCCCACAGAGCTGCAGGGAATCCACTGAGAATGCTGTGCACATTGAACACAGAGGTGTTGTCTGTCACCCATAAACCTTGCTCAGATTGTGCATGAAGAATGTGTAATAGAGGAAGAATCTCCTCATTCCCCTGCAGAGTACCTGCACATCATTCTTACATGTACCCACACTTACATTGCCTAGGGCCTGATAGATGTTCTTTGTTCCGGTTTGTACCTTTTACAAGTACTCTTACCAAGGACTAGTTTTAGTCTAAAGGGAATAAATATAGTAGTCTACATATCCTTCTCACTTCAGTTGTCTTGTAAAATTCCTAAGCGTTGGCAGTTAAGAGACGAATTTCATGTTACATACTTTTAATCAACAAAATTGTAATATGCAAATTAGAGGAGTCGGAGTCGAGGAGTCGGAGTCGGTGGAATCCTAAACTGAGGAGTCAGAGTCGGTGGATTTTTGGACCGACTCCACAGCCCTGCTTACATCTGCATTTACCACACTTTATCATGCTACAAACACTCATTTTTTATGTTTATTAATAACATAAATAAACCAAGTACAATACAGTTACATATACAATTCTAAAAAAGATAAACTCAGGCTTCCATACATATTTTCACACTACATATCACACGCTTTCTAGCTTTCCATTATAAAACACACACACACACACACACACTTTTATAAATTCATCCTTGTTGTTTATACAAAGTCTGGTATGTAGTGAATAGCTATATACGAGTTATTCTAGTTGAATACAATTTAAAACTTTATTGGTGGTCTGATTTTTCCAACATGTCCAATCAACAAAAAAATTGGAAATTCAATCAAATTTCTCGAACGAAAATAAACAAAACAAAAAAAAAAATATCATTTTTCAGGACAACCAATAATTTTAAACAGATTGGTGTACAATTAAACAGAAAAATTGCAGCGTATGTGGCCACTAACGCCACAATTTGCCGAATGATAGTTCACAAACGATTCTTTGTAGGAACGAACGGAAATGATTGTTTGTGACCACGAATGGACAAAATCTCCTAACCAATCCAATCAGATTAATGAAATTGATCTGAAAATCAGATTGATTTCATTAATCTGATTGGTTAGGACGTTTTTTCCATTAGAGGTCCCAAACAATCCTTTCTGATCGAAGAATCGTTCATAATTGATAATTTGGCAAACGGTAGCATTAGTGGCCACCTTAAAGAGAACCTGTACTGAGTAAAAATATTTAAAATAAACACATGAGGTAACTTCAAATGAACATTACATAGTTACCTTGCCATCAGTTCCTCTCAGAAGCTCACCATTTTCTTCTGACAATAATCCCTTCCAGTTCTGACAATATTTTGTCAGATCTGAAATATATCAGTTGCTGTCAGTAAAATATCAGTTGCTGTCAGTTATAGCTGAGAGGAAAACTGATGTACCAGGTAATGTCTATGTTTCCCTATGGCTCAAGTGGGCGACGTTACAGTTTAACTGTGTGTTGACTAGAAAGCTGTTATGGGTAACGGCCATTTTCAAAATGGAGGACGGAAAAGTCCCTTGATCACAGTGAACAAAAAGGGTGCGGGACAGGAGAAAGACACCGAGGAGTAGACTACTTGGAAGGTAAGTATGACTTGTGTATGCTTATTTTGACTTTTAATTTTCAGTTCAGTTTTTCTTTAAGGCAAGTGCACCGGGGTATCAGGTTTCAATGGCTGTAGCACTGCACTGCTTTGCGCAGTACAATGCTTGCAGTTTGATTGGTGCTTGACAGATTTCCACTGAAATCTACCAAAAAACCTATGTAGGGCATGTAGAATGGAACACACAGGTCTTGTACCGCCTACAGCTGATACAGAATACTGCTGCCAGACTGCTAACCAACCAACCCCGTCACTGCCACATAATGCCAGTCCTGCATTCCCTTCACTGGCTACCTATAGAATGGAGGGTCCTATTCAAGATCGGCCTACTGACATTTAAATCCCTGAATAATCTAGGCCCTGGATACATGAAAAATATGTTACAGCTGCGTAGCAATCCCCGCATTCTCAGATCCACAGGTTCTAATAATCTAGTCATACCCAGAGCCCACTTGGAAACTTTTGGTCCCAGAGCCTTCTGTCATGCTGCCCCTACGTTTTGGAACTCCTTACCTCAACAGATCAGGACAGCCCCATCCCTGGACGTGTTTAAATCCAGACTGAAAACCCACCTGTTCAGTCTGGCATTTGCAGAAATATAACTTTTGTTGTGTGAATACTTCATCCTACTAATTACTGAATCTGAGAGAGCCTAAGCGCTTTGAGTCCTATGGGAGAAAAGCGCTATAGAAATGTTATTGTATTGTATTGTAACACACTCCAATCAAAAGTCTTGGCATATCAAGCCATAATCAACTTGTGTATAGCGACCTTATTTTTCCCTCAGAGGGCCTCACTACATAATTTCCCTTCCAAGGACCATTTCAGGGAAAGTACATTAACCTTGACACTATGTTTTGCCACCATGTTTTGTGGCTGTGTGAGGAAACCCACACAAACTCCATGCATGTAGTGACCTGGGTAGGATCTAAACTCTGGGATTAGATATCAGGGCTGTGGAGTCTGAGTTTAAAGAATTTTAGGGTACCCGAGTTTGGTGGTTTAATAAAACAAGTCGGGGCGAGATGATTTTTGTATCAACTCCACAGCCCTGGTAAGTATTAGAGTCGGAATTTACCTGTAACTGAAAAAAGCCATGTCAAAATGGTCTGGTCTGTTCTTGGTGTGCAACTGGATGAGGAGGAATGGGATGACTGCATATCATCTCCTAAACGTGTCCCCCATTGTTTGAAAGACAGGCTTACACAACCCTATACTCCTCAGAGTTACCTGACCCCAGCTCGTATTACCAGCTGCGTTACCCTTCTGCCTCTAAAACGTGTCCTAAATGTTTTGCCCTTAATCGATCTTTTTTTACATCTTATTTAGCAATGCCCCCAGTAGCTGGTAAACCGGTCCCTGATTTGCTACACGACCTGATGGGCTCTTCTGTCTCCCTCGATATAAAATCCTGATTACTGAATCTCCTAGACGAAGACACTCCTAAATTTGATTAAGTCTTCTTATCTGAATCACTTTTTGTGGCCAATGTGTTAGGCCCAGTGCACACCAAAACCGCTAGCAGATCCTCAAAACGCTACAGGTTTTTGAAGCAGATTTCAAAGCGATTCTAGCCATGTTTAGAGAGGTTTTCTAAACATGCCTAGCGTTTTTTGGAGCGTTTTTGTGTAGCAGATTACAAATATTGTTACAGTAAAAGCGGTTAGTGAACAGCTACGGTTTCAAAAACGCCTGGAAAATCGCTCTGATCTAGCATTTTTCAGAGCGGTTTGAGCTTTTCCTATACTTTACATTGAGGCAGAAACGCTTCTGCAAACCGCAAAAGTGCTGCAGGACCCACGTTTGCGGTTTGCTAAAAACCATCCCATTGAAATACATTAGCCAAGCGTTTTCACAGGTGGAAGCGGTTTGCAAAACGCTTCAAAAACCGCTCGGTGTGCACCAGGCCTCACTTATAGATGGCTCTCTCCCATTCCTCCTTCTCTAGAAACCTGGAAAACCAAAATTAAACAATCGCTTCCTTATTAAAAAAAAACTAATATATGCTCACCGAAACTGTTCGGGTAAATTCAATAAAGTCTGGGATCGCTGAACAAACAACTGTATGTCCTAATGTTGCTATTATGAGATCTTACTTTATCCTTCATTCTTTCTACTGCAATGTTTTACCTGCTAATCGGATATTGTAAACCAATTTCAGAACATTGAATGTATATCACTGTAACCTTTCTTGAAGTGGTCTGAAATTCAGCATTTCTACTTTGCTCTAAAAGATTCCTCACAGCTTGAAAGCTGCTATCCCAGAATTTTTTTTTAGCAGAACATCACTGAAATAGTTAAACAAAGCACTTTCTATTCAGCTTGAAATCCGCATCCAAACTTGAGATAACAGTATCTTTGTTCGCATTCCAATGTTGATACATGTGTGTAAGCACAGTGTAACAATTGAAAAGGAGCTCTCTGTGAAGCTCTCTGTGCTTCAAGCACACAAACAACTCAGAACAGTTAATTAGGATGTTAATATAAAATAAAAAGCAGTTTGAATAAAATGCAATGGCAAGTTTCAGGGCAAGATAAACTACACTTTGGAAACTTGTAATTTGTAAACAGACAATATTACATGTGCACAAAAGCAAATATAACTGTATGAGTAAGAAAAAGTAAGAAAACTTTCCTAGCAGAAAATGGCTTCTGAGAGCAAGAAAGAGGTAAAAAGGGGAATTTCTTATCAGTGAGGGTCACACTGTAGTCACTTCCTGTATGAGTCAGGACTGAGTGAGCCACTTACATACCTGATATTTAACTCTTTCAGGCAGAAAAAGAAAAAAAGGAACACAGCATAGTTATTTGTGTGCTAGGCACTGTACATACACGTCTATCTCATCCTGTCACGTCACTTCGGGTATCCTTTAACACACAGCTTGCTGGTGTGTTTGCATAGTACATATGCAGGTACTAGCAGCTTCTTTGCAGGATTAGTTAGATGCACTATCTGTCACCGGGAGGACATTAAGGATATGTGCTCCTAGTCACTAGATAGGTTTTGATGCGCTGAATGCGTGCATGTTTGTGCTATGCATGTTACAGAGCCAGAGTTAGGACACATACGACACTGGGCTACCTCTACGCGGTGTATGTGACTATGCAAGAGACTTTATTCTTGTAACGAAGATCCCAGCTTTTAACTTAGCTGTAGGGACAGCATTGATTGCTGTATGATTTTTGTAAGTGGATTCACATGAGGATTTGCATGAGTGTGCATAAGTTCATTTTGATGTTCTGCTGTTTTGCTTGCCACACCCCTTCCAGCACCTCCCCATTAAATCTACAAGTGTTTAAATGTCCTAGCTCAAGGTGAGGAGCCTGGATTTTGTGTTTTTAAGCTATGCTGGTAACAATCACTTCTATATATGCTTTGAATAATGGTAATCAACCAACTGTCCCCCTCCTCTGCTCACACCTCTCATACTGTGGATGCCCTTGGAAGGTTTTGTTGCACCATATGAATGGTTATGCATAGCAAGCTTGGGGGGCCCGAATGTAAAACTTGCACTGGGGCCCAAAGCACCTTAGCTATATCAGGGCTAGTTCACAGTGGGTGTTTTTTCAGCGTTTTGCTGATTACCGGCAATCAGCAAAATGCTGCTGCTAATGCAAGTCAATGGTAGTGTTCACACTGTAGCGATCGCCAGTGATTAGCGATTTGCTGATGCAGCATTTTTAGAGCAATTGCATTTCAATGTTATAGACTCACAAAACGCAACCACTCATAAATCGCTTTCCTGTACAGTGGGAAAACAGCTTTTTGCTGAATGCCGGCGATCAGCAAGACGCTACCAAAGTGCCCAGTGTGAACTAGCCCTCACTGTGTGCAATTGCAGTGTCTTCACGGTGGAAGCATTTTTAGTAAATAGAATGCTATGCTTGCAGGATCATTATACTCTTCCGATGATCTCAAACCCGGAAGAACCTTAGGAAATCAGGACTACTTTAGCTAATATTTTGGAGAAGAATTAGAAGTAGAAACATAAAGCACGATATACTGTAACAAACACACAAATCTACTAGAACACAAAACTAACAGCATTCTTTTAATTGTGCTTCAAACACTGACAACTTTCTGGGGTTCTTTTAGGCAGTCATATCCTTCAGAACGCTGGATGTGCACAATAATGGGAGCCGTAATAAGGCTTGTATACTGCAGCTGCTCATTGTCAAACAATTGTTCTGCAGAGGCGCTGTGCGTTGGAAGAGATCTGTCTGCAGACATGACAAAGTTGCAAACGTTCGCTATTCAGGAGCTGCCTTGAGGAAACTCTGGTAACCAAGCAACCAGACCCGAGACCCAAGAGATGGAGGCTGGGGCAGAGATTGATTCAGACAAAAGTGTATCCAGAGCGAGGGAGAGAGCGAGGGGGGCTACCGCCTGTTCCTTATCCTGAAATCAATACAAACTTCCTTATTTGGAAAGAAATCAAATTCGCTCTATTTTTGGATTGGCCAGGAAAATAAACCGCAGAGATATATTTTTATATGCTGCTTCAAATGTAGGTTCGGTAAGGATCTATGCAGCAATAATTTGTGGTTGGAATTAATGGATATTGATCAACGTGATGAGAAATACCAATTTCATAATAAAAGTGACACACTGGGATGTGCAAGTCCTTTTGTAGTCTATTGTTATTAAACGGTTTCCTTCATGGGCAGTGCAGTTGTGTAGTGCGGAGATCCCAGCCAGGACACTATCTGCACGGAGACTGAATGTTCCTCCCACATCCCAAAAACATAGATAAGTGAATTGGCTCCCCCCTATATTGGCCCTGGACTACGATACGTACATTACACGATACATACACAGACATATGACTATAGGGATTAGATTGTGAGGCCTTCTGAGGGACAGTTAAGTGACAAGACTAAATCTGTAGAGCGCTCCATTGAGGTGGTGAAATTGGTCAATAAATGACCCATCATAATTGAAAGTGTGTACCAGGCTTTATCACAGACCAATTAGGATTTCTATTTAGCAGCTACATCCTAAACTTAGTTTAAATGCATTTCTGGTGTACATAAAAACCCCAGGCTACGATCACAGTAGGACATTGCAGCTTGCGCTTATAGCGCAGCTTACCACAGTAAAAAAAAGTCTATGCGACGTTCACAATGCGACGTTAGCATCGCATTGTAACGTAGTGCGTTATCTCTAATGCACACATTACCAGGTACAGGAACGCATACTTTTCATTGCCTGTATGCTTCACTGTACCTTCATAATGTGATGGTAATGCAGGGTTAATGTGCGTTACCACTTTTTTTTAAATTACTTTTCGTTGTAAAGTTGCGTTGCGACTTTAATGTCGCATCCCAATGCAACGTCCTACCGTGAACCTAGCCTCATGCTTAAAACTTTGAATGTCCCAACGCATGGTCTGTTTAATAAGATTCAATGGAATCCCTGTACATAGCCCCCTTGCAGAAAATGGCCCTGGCCGGCTTTATATCAGATATACAAAAGCCAGAGGCCTTTTTCTGCAAGGTGGCAAGGCTACACGCTGGAACCGGGCTGACAGGGAGCTCCAATGAATCATTATACTGACAATCAGGAATTCACGTTGGCATGGACAGGCTGGGATGGCTGACAGGGTAGAGGTCAGTTCCCAACAGCAGATGCCATCTTAACACAGCTTTACAATTTCTAAGCTTTGCCAGTGATAAAATGCCTTTTATGTTGCATACTTTCAATCAACAAGATTGTTATATGCAAATTAGAGGACTTGGAGTCATGGAGGAGTCGGATGATTTTTGTACTGACTAAGCCCTGAATTTTAGCTTTGGCTCAGGTACACTAAGTGAAATTTTCCTTAAATTTACCCATGGATGAAAAAAAAAAAAAAAAACAGTTTGGAATGTTTTGTGGCTATAGAATGGTACCTTTATCAAGACACTAATTGAACCTTCAATTTATTGTATTGCTTGGTACCATCAAACCATTTGCTACAAGTACCCACACCTCATAGATTTATTGCCATGTGCACAGAAAATTGGAGCAAAGGAGGAGCAGCTTACCCAAAGTAACTCATCAGGTTTTTATTACTTTTAGTTTGCTTTTGCATGGGCAGGCTTTTTATTTTTTGAATCATCTCACTGCCAATACAGTAAATTTGCTGTATGATTAGTGCATTTTTGGGGGGTATTAAATCCTGCTCTTGGTTAAAAGCTCTGCCTCTGACACAGGAGACCTGGGCTCAAATCTCGGCTCTTCCTGTTCAGTACCCAACCGTACCCAGCTGCACCTATTCAGTAAGAAGTCCTTGGGCTAGACTCCTAACACTGCTGCTGCCTACTGAGCACACCCTAGTGGTTGCAGCTCAAGCACTTTGATCCGCCAAGAGAAAAGCACAATATAAATGCTATTTGTCTTGTCTATCATTGTAAACTGACTTTCTGCACTCCTTGCTTGTTGATCGGTGTAAAGTCCTGGGGCTTCAGTTTGCAGGAGATCGCGCGCAGGCTGCGCACGCATCTCCTGCTTGATAGGCAGAGTGGAGCTCCGCCTTCATTCTCCCAGCAGCAATCGCAGCTCGGGGAGACTGTTAAACGGCGGCGAAACCGCCGTCTAAATACAGTGTATAGCTCTGCGATCTACAGCAGCGATGTACTGGGGAGGGAGGGGGGTGCACATAAATGATAAAAAAATACACATTTTTACTATAAAGGGAAAAATATATATAGAAAAAAAAAAAAAAACATTGGGGGAACGATCAGACCCCACCAGCAGAGAGGGGGGGGGAATAACTTGTGTGCTGTGTTGTGCAGCCCTGCAGCTTGGCCTTAAAGCTGCAGTGGCCCATTTTACTAAAAATGGCCTGGTCTATAGGGGGGGGGGGGGGGGGGGTAAAGCCTGTGTCCTGAAGAGGTTAAAGAGACACTGAAGCGAAAAAATATATATGATATAATGAATTGGTTGTGTACTATGAATAATTACTAGAAGATTAGCAGCAAAGAAAATATTCTCATATTTTTATTTTCAGGTATATAGTGTTTTTTCTAACATTGCATCATTCTCTAATATGTGCAGATTACACAACACTCAGTATTCAAAATGATTCTTTCAGAGCAGTCTGTGAACTAATGACCTCTCCTCTGGCAGGGGAAAAGTAAAAAATTAACTAACAGTTGAGATAATACAAGTCAGAAAACAGCCCTCTCCACGACTTTGAAAGTCGTAGAGCTTAATGGCTTTTTTGTATAGAGATAACAACTGGAGTTTCTTAAATCTTCCTGTACTGGAAACAATTAGACTGATGTATCTGATCTTAATGTTTTATTTCTTAGCTGTACTACACATACAAATCATAATATCATAATTTGTTTTTCGCTTCAGTGTCTCTTTAAAGGGATACTGTAGGGGGGTCGGGGGAAAATGAGCTGAACTTACCCGGGGCTTCTAATGGTCCCCCGCAGACATCCTGTGCCCGTGCAGCCGCTCACCGATGCTCCGGCCCCGCCTCCGGTTCACTTCTGGAATTTCTGACTTCAAAGTCCGAAAACCACTGCGCCTGCGTTGCCGTGTCCTCGATCCCGCTGATGTCATCAAGAGCACACAGCGCAGGCCCAGTATGGTCTGTGTCTGCGCAGTACACTCCTGGTGACATCAGCGGGAGCGAGGACACGGCAACGCAGGCGCAGTGGTTTTCTGACTTTAAAGTCAGAAATTCCAGAAGTGAACCGGAGGCGGGGCCGGAGCATTGGGAGTGGCTGCGCCAACACAGGATGTCTGCGGGGGACCATTAGAAGCCCCGGGTAAGTTCAGTTCATTTTCCCCCGACCCCCCTACAGTATCCCTTTAAAGCCTTTACTGAACTGCTGATGACCTTAGTAAACGATGGCCGGTAAGGACTGATCTAAACAATGGCACTAAGAAGTGTATTTTTAATATGAAGTATACATCATTAAAGCAAGAACATTGCATTACTGATTGTCCTCATTTAAAGTCATTAAAGCACACTTAAAGTGAACCGAGTACCTTTTTTATCACTCAGGACATTTCTATAGCACATGAAAAATGCATGCCGACAATCTGTTTCATTAAAACAAACTAAATAAACTTTCATTTTACCTTGTATTTTACATTCAAAGTAGTTTTATTAGCCTGTTTCAGCAGGCCTGCCCCACTGTCCCCTTCCGCAGAGCTTTCAGGAACCTAATTGTTTTATTGAGCTAATTATCAAAAGTTAAACAATGTCTTTTCATCAACAGAGGGGGTGAGTAATTAGGACTGTTTCTTCAAAGACACTGTGTGTGTCAATGTGTCAAGATAGCAGGGCTGTGGAGTCGGAGTCGAGGCAATTTTGGGCACCCGGAGTCGGAGTTGGAGTCGTTTATTTCATAAATTGAGGAGTCGGAGTCGGATGATTTTTGTAAAAAATCCACAGCCCTGTTAAGTATTAGACTAAGGAGTCGGAGTCGAGGAGTCGGAGCCATTTTGGGTACCCGGAGTTGGAGTCGGAGTCATGGTTTCATAAACTGAGGAGTCAAGAGTTGGAAGATTTTTGTACCGACTCCACAGCCCTGCAAGATAGCATCTCTGACTTCTGTAAATAAGGAATGTGAGAAGGGGAGGGGGGAACATGGCAGCTTCTATGCCAGGAGAGATTCCAGTGAAAGAGAATGTGCTCAGTTCCCTTTAAGTATAACACAAATAGTAGGAATACAGATTATTTTCAAAGTTCATTTGTGACGTGTATACATCTCAATTTCTGCCCAAATTATTATAATTTTTTTCTTAAAGCGGAATATAACCCTGCATTTCAACTTTGCTCTAAAATATTATTTACAGCATATTATATGCAAAAAGCATTTTTTTTTTACTAGACCAGCATTGGAAGGGTTAAACACAGAGGTTTAAAGTTCTGTGGCGAGATATGCAGAAGTTCAGATTGTTACATTCTATCTAGTTATATGTATCTATTGATAAATGTTACACACTCTTTGGCTGTCCTCCAAGCTCCTTCTCAGTCAGAGAGATGAGTCACATTCAACACTTAGATACATTTATGTAAACAAAATGTATCTATTTCAGCTTCGGATGCGTCTGCAGAAATCTCCAGGAAATTAAAAGGGGTTCTATGGGGGTTTCTGAAGAGAAAAACTGCCACTTACCTTGGGCTTCTATGAGCCCCATGCAGCGGTAATGTCCCACGATGTCCTGCTCCCATCCGCCGTTCCCCGCAGCCGGCACCGGGCTATTATTCGTCTGACATACAGACGAATAATGCGCGTTGCTGTGCCTCCGCTCGCGTCATCTGAGGCTTACTGCGCAGGCGCAGTACAACGGAGCCTTGTACTGCGCTTGCGCAGTAAGCTTCCGATGACGCAGGCGGAAGCAAACGGGTGCGTGGCCACTCTAGCGCAGCCGCAGTTGGATCCCATGCCGCTTAGACCGGGGCCGGCGGCGGAGAACAGCAGATGGGAGGAGGACGGCGTGGGACATTACCGCTGCACGGGGCTGATAGAAGCCCAAGGTAAGTGTCCGTTTTTCTCTTCCACAACCCCCCACAGAACTCCTTTAAAGCCCTGTGTAACCCTTCCAATGCTGGTCTAGACTTAGAGACAGCTAATAAACACATTTTAACAGTGACACATAAGCAGCAATAAAAATTCAATATACTAAATAATCCCTCATAAAAGCAATTATAGAAAGACTATTTAGTGTCTAGGACGGGGGTAGGAAACCTATGGCTCGGGAGCCAGATGCGGCTCTTGATGGCTGCATCTGGCTCACAGACAAATCAGTTGGGGTTGATTCACTAAGCAGTGCTGCTCAAGAGAAGCTGAAGACGTGTCTGACACTTCTGCTGCCCAGGGGGCTCAACTGTATACACATCACCATGGCAACAGGGATGTGAGCCCTCTGCTGTGCATGCGCACTGTGCCAGTTTGAAACAGATGGCTCTCACAGAATTACATTTTAAAATATGTGGCATTTATGGCTCTCTCAGCCAAAAGAATCCCTGACCCCTGGTCTAGGACCTTGGTGAAACGTTACCTCACTTTTTTTCCTCTTGTGACATCCAGGAGAGAAAATCGGAAGTGCATGTAATTCATCCCAATGTTCAACTGCACAGCAATAAATGTTTGAGGCTAGGTTCACAGTGGGACGTTGCATTGTGATTCAAGGTTAAAGTCACAACGCAATGCAACAAAAATCAAACCACTAACGTCCCATAAAGTAGGTACAGTACAGCATACAGGCAATGAACAGTCTGTATGCATGTTGGATTATTATGGCTCTGTACTAATTACAAGCTGGCACATTGCATTCCAGCGGATCTGGAGGTGTGTTTAGCTTCTAAGGACAAGGGTTAATTTGCATATATTCAGCAGTGGTGCTCTGGGAGACATCTCGGAGCTCACTGCAACCTGAATTAATCGCAAATACTTTCTGCTTTAAGAAAGCAAACTTGTTTTCCATAGCATTTTAGTAATGGACACATTGCATTCGGCCTGGTGCACACCAAAACCCGCTAGCAGATCCGCAAAATTATCAGATTTTGAAACGCTTTTTCTTCTTTTTCTGTAGCGTTTCAGCTAGCATTTTGCGGTTCTGTGTAGCGGTTTTGGTGTAGTAGATTTCATATATTGTTAAAGTAAAGCTGTTACTTAACAGCTTCTGTAAAAAAACCGCCTGGCAAACTGCTCTGAACAGGCGTTTTTCAGAGCGGTTTGCGTTTTTCCTATACTTAACATTGAGGCAGAAACGCATCCGCAATCCAAAAAATGCCTCACCCCGGGAGGATTCGTTTCTGCAAAACGCCTCCCGCTCTGGTGTGAACCACCCCATTGAGATACATTGACCAAGCGTATCCGAAACGCTGAAAAAGCCGCTCGGTGTGCACCAGCCCTTCCAGCGGATCTGGAGGTGTGTTTAGCTTCTAGGGGCAACAATAGTTAATTTGCATATATTTCAGCAGTGATGCACTGGGAGACATCTCGGAGCTCACTCCAACCTGAATTATCAAAAATTCTTTCTGTTTTAAGAAAGCAAACTTAGCTTTTCTGTATCTGCTAACACTCAGGCTAGATTCACAGTGGGACGTTGCAATTTGATGCCACGTTAAAATCGCACCGCAAGCTTACAACGCAACGCGCCCAAAAAGTGGCAACGCAGCGTTACCGTCGCATACAGCAGATACAGTAAAAAATACAGGCACTGAAAAGTATGCTTCCAAGTCATTACTGAGCATGTGCAAACAGTCCAACGCAGCTAATAACGTGTATAACGCACTGCATGCAGTACTTTTACTTAACGTGCAGCGTTAGACACCAACGCAACGTGTGCACTGGGAACAGGGCATTGATTTTTCATTGCAGTGAGTTATTCTGCGTTAAATGCTGTTTTAACGCGCGACTTTAACGTCCCACTGTGAACTTGGCCTCTGTGTTTCGAGGTAACGCACTGCAGCAGTGCATTCTATACCACAGCTTTACAACGCAACGTTTACATTGCACTGTGAACATTGCATAGCCTTAACCCAGCAGTGCAGTAAACTGCATCATAATTGCTTTGTTAACACAGGACAATAACGTCCCACTGTGAACATAGCCTCAGAGATTCAAACCAATTGTTGCTCAATCCAAATCCCCCCCCCTCCCCCCACATTCCAAACAAGATAAAAATAGATTAAGTTGCACTTTAAATCTTTATTATTGCACAAAACTGACAAGTAGTGAAGTTTACTGCCATACATTTAATCGTATATGGCCCTTCACCCCACCCAGGCCAGATGAACGTGGGGCAGAGTAGCTACAGTGATGAGAATCCCTTGTTTTTCCTTCTTGCAGATATATATGGGCCCCACTTATCGTACTGGAAACCATTATACACCATTGCTAAAGGACTGTAGAGTAACAGTGTGTGTTTTCAGAGCATGACAGGCAATGAAGCAGATATATAATGATTGTAATGAAGATCCCCTGAAAAGACCAGAACAGAACCCGGGGAGGGCAGCTGATGCCAGGGAAGTGCCGGGGGCTTGTTTCGCCAGATGCGTACCCAACAATAACTCAGTGATAATTCAGCAGCTTGCATTAAAATGCTTTTTCTAATTCTCTGCTCATGCCAAGTTGTCCATCACTAAAATTAGAAGTGATGACGGCAGGAGGATGAGGACGCAAACCTCACGTCTGCTGCAAATCACCTCATAGCTTCAGCTGCCCTCACCTACATAGCAATGAGGCTGCAACTTTGTGCCAGGAACTCAAAACGGTCAGCATAAAAACGAATGGCTCTCAGTGCAGAAAACAGATTCAACAGGAGGGATTCTGTGTATATATTTTACTATTTAAAGCACTTACGCAAATTTTACAATTATGTGCATGCATTCTGCCCATTCTGAGGAAAATAATTGTGATTTCCAGCATAATTAAAAGGAACCCCAGGTTAGAGACCTATGAAAGCTGCCATTGTTATTTCCTTTTAAACAATACTAGTTGCCTGGCAGTCCTGCTGATCTTTCTGGTCAGTAGGTCTCAATCACACAAGAATGCAGCAAATCTTGTCAGATTAGTCATAGAAAACTGAACTGCATATTTGTTCAGGGTTTTGTCTTAAGGGACCCATACCCCTAACGATTTTCCGAGGCTGAAATCGGTTCACAATCTGTTTGCAGTAAAGGTGGCCATACGATCCCTCTCTAATCAGATTCGATCAGAGAGGGATCTATCTGTTGGTCGAATCTGATGGCAAATCGACCAGTGTATGGCCACCTTTAGGGTAGGAACACACAAGGCAGAATCACATATGCGGTTTCCATAGCACATAGTGGAAAAGTCATATGCGATTCTGTCTATTGTGTTCCTACCCTTAAAGTATTAAGGTGGGTACACACATCAGATAAAAGTCTTTGGAAAATGAAAGATCACAGACCAATTTTACCCCCTTTCATGTAGTATGAGAGCCATACTCTACACAGTCTATTCTATGGAGCTGAACTCCCCATCAGATAAAAATCTTTGCAAGATGCTGCACACAAAGATGCTGTACACATGCAACAGATCAGTATCTGCAAAAGATCCGCTCCTGCAAAAGATCCATTCCTGCAAAATGCATTCATAGTCTATGACATCTGCAGATCCCATACACACCTTGTTTAATGGACATTCATCTGCAGATCAGACAATTATCTGCCGATCTGAAGATCAAACCTGGTGGATCTGATCTACAGATAATTGTCCGTTAAACAAGGTGTGTATGAGGATCTGCAAATATCAGACTATGAATGCGTTTTGCAGGAATGGATCTTTTGCAGGAGCGGATCTTTTGCAGATACTGATCTGTTACATGTGTACAGCATCTTTGCGTGCAGCATCTTGCAAAGATTTTTATCTGATGGGAAGTTCAGCTCCATAGAATAGACTGTGTAGAGTATGGCTCTCATACTACATGAAAGGGGGTAAAATTGGTCTGTGATCTTTCATTTTCCAAAGACTTTTATCTGACGTGTGTACGCACCTTTAGAGGTAGAGGAACAGCAGGACAGCCAGCCAATGTGCCTTATTTAAAAGGAAATAAACAGGTCAACCTCCATAGTCCTCTCACCTCGGGTCCCCTTTAAAATACAACTGAAGCGAGAGGGATATGGAGGCTGCCATATTTATTTCCTTTTAAGCAATACCAGTTGCCTGGCTAACCTGCTGATCCTCTACCTCAAATACCTTTAACAATAGATCCTAAAGCATGCAGCAGATCAGGCGTTTGACATTATTGTCAGATCTGACAAGATTAGCTGCAGGCTTGTTTCTGGTGTTATTCAGGCACTACTGCAGCCAAATAGATCAGCAGGGCTGCCAGGCAACTGGTATTGTTTAAAAGGAAATAAATATGGTAGCTTCCATAAACTTCTCACGTCCGTTGTCCTTTAAAGCTCATATACCACTTTTGACCCCAAATAGTAATTCAGTGACAAGCACTCAGCTTTCCAAATCATGCATAATATCTTTGATGAAACTGTACATTCCAGGAAGGAAGCACCATTTTATTTTCATAGGGTTTGGGAGGAAAATCAATCATGCAAGACTTGTTTAAAAATGCCCTTATTTACTCTCTGGCCATGTGTGGATGAGCTTGGGTTTCTGCGGTAAAAACCACAGGGTTACTTTTATTGGTTTTATTTTCCTTCATCTATGACCTGTGATGCCCAGGTGGGATATTTCTGTGTTCTGCCTCGAGAGTGATAGGTCAGTGGTGTGCAGAAAACGGCAAGCTACCATGTCTCACTGTACATTAGGAACTCTGATCAGTTTCAGTGAACTTAATATACAATGGTGCGCATTTGCCAATTGTTCATTAGGAAGCTTACCACATTTGCTACTATTTATATAGCGCCCACATCTTCTGCAGTGCTGCACAGAGTATATATAGACTTGTCACCAACTGTCCCTCAAAGGAGCTTTCAATCTAATTTTAGGAGGAAGCCAATTAACTTTTCTGCATGTTTTTGGGGCGTGGGAGGAAACCAGAATGAACAGAGGAAACCCACACAGACACCGGGAGAACATTCAAACTCCGTGTCCTGGCTGGAACTGGGAGGCCATTGCTGCAAGGCAAATGTGTTATCCACTATGCCACCGCCCACAGTAATTATAACAGGAAGACAGTGCAAGGCACTCGCAGACATACTTGTTTTTACACCCCATGCATGTGCAGTGTGTATATAACAAAAAACTAAACCAGCACAGTATCCAAGCTTTGTTTCCCCCTTACCCCATTGCAGGTTTGTGGAGCTAGCAAAGGCCCGAACACACTCTTGATTGATCGACATGACTGGGCCGGAGATGTACAGACATTGAGTCAGCTGCACACGTGTCAGTGCGTTCTGTTCCTATGCGAGGCACGGAGGGCCGATGGAGCAGCACCAATATATCGTCTCATGGTGGGCAAGGCGAGCGGCGCCAACAAAGGTATCGGTCGTGGTTTGAGCAAGTTGATCCACCTGGCGGATCACTTGCCGGGCAGCATTTGGGGGCCACAGTAAAATGCTGCATTATAGGTTGAGGTGGTCGTTATGGGGATCCATCTGAAAATGGCGCCTGCGAATAATGGCGCACGGTGTTGCCGCTAATCCGTTTGCCGCTTATCGCTATTTAACGTCAAGGCCTTATTGTTATTTAGCGTTAACACACAGAATCCTCTCTGTACCTATCCCTAACCCCTAACCCCCCCCCCCCCCCCGGTGGTGCCTAACCCTAACCACCCCCCCGGTTGGTGCCTAACCCTCAGACCCCCCTGGTGGTGCCTAACCCTAAAGCCGCATCTACACGAGTAGATGCGGGCGCGATGCTCCTTATCAATCGAGCCGCTGATGCGGCTCGATTGATAAGATCCGACAGGACGGATCTCCGCACCGCCGATTCCCTGCTCGCTCCCCGCGAGGGGACAATGGCAGGGAATCGAGCGGAAGATAAGCGGCGCCGGCGGGGACAAGCGGGCACGAGCGGGGAATCGAATGCGGCGGGGACGCGGCGGGCACGCCGAAGAGGCGATCCGGCGGCTAATCGAGCCGCCGGATTGCAGCCTCATCTACCCGTGTAGATGAGGCTTAACCTGCTGGGCGGTCTGGACGAGCTCAGCTCGTCCAGTACCGCCGGAGCCTGCCGCTCAGGCCCTGCTGGGCCGATTTGGCTCAAATAAAAAGCAGCACACGCAGCCGGCACTTTGCCAGCTGCGTGTGCTGCCTGATCGCTGTCGCTCTGCAGCGATCCGCCGCGAGCAGTGGCGAAAGAGGGTCCCCCCAGCCGCCTGAGCCCAGCGTAGCCGTAACAAAAAGTTCCGGCCAGCGCTAAGGGCTGGATCGGAGGCGGCTGACGTCAGGACGTCGGCTGACGTCGATGACGTCACTCCGCTGGTCGCTATGGCGACGATGTAAGCAAAACAAGGAAGGCTGCTCATTGCGGCCTTCCTTGTTTATTCTGGGCGCCGGAGGCGATCGGAAGAACGCCTCCGGAGCGCCCTCTAGTGGGCTTTCATGCAGCCAACTTTCAGTTGGCTGCATGAAATAGTTTTTTTTTAATAAAAAAAAAACCCTCCCGCAGCCTCCCTGGCGATCTTAATAGAACGCCAGGCAGGTTAAGACCCCCCTGGTGATGCCTAACCCTAAGACCTCCCCAGTGGTGCCTAACCCTAACCTTGACAGTGTTACATTAAATCCATTCACCGTTTTGCAGTTAAATAACGTCTGCAGTTTGGCTTATGTAGGGCACTATTGATAAATAACGTTAGTGTGTGCCATTTTTCTTCTTTTTTCCCTGTGCGCCATTATTATGCAGTACTAACGATAAATAGCGATAAGCGTATCTTTTTAATGCGGCGCCATTTTTATGCATAGGCGCTGTGTGCCATTATTCACTGATCCGCGTTATGGACCACATAAGCCAACTTTAATCTTGCATGTGTACAGAGCTTTACACCTGATTTACAAATATAGGTTAATAATATTCAGCATTGTAATCTATTTTCAAATATTCTATTCTTTTGTTATTTATCAGTATTTCTTAAATTAGAGCGTCCAGCTTCCACATTTGTCAATATCGTAGTGCACATTACCCAGAAGCCTCACTGCCCCCTTATCTGAATTGGCAGGTGGGGATTTCCACTGGTCTATGTGCACAATTCAAACAGCCTGATGCTGGGGCCTGCATAACTAAAGGCCCGTTTCCATTAGTGCGGCGTGATTGACAGGAAAAATCGCGGCAACGAATCCGCATGCGGCTGCGGTTTCCTTGCAGTTTCTATGCAGATATTCACGCAGAATCGCTCGCGGTTTGCACGAGGCGATTTTAAACCATGTCAATGCCGGCAAGCATTGACATGGGTTTTGAAGCGGAAAAGCATGCAGAAACGCCGGGAAAACCGCAACACTAAAATGCTTGCGGTTTTCCTATTTAGTTACATTACCGACGAATCGCGTGTGGGTGTGCAAATTCTGATGGGTCTGCCGTGCATATTTTTTCTGCACGGCAAAACCGCACAGAATCCTGCACAAGTGGAAACAGGCCCATCCACTTGTGTTGTCTATGCGAGTCTGCATGCAGGAAACGCATGCAGAGTCGCAGCAGTGGAAACGGGCCCTTAGATGTGTCAGTATCTAAAGAGATGATCTGTCAACCCTGCTTGAGAGGGGATGGCTATTTGGCTCCTCCTGAGCACCTATAATATTGAGGTAGGGGTTCTTTGCAATGCAAATGTCCTGGCTGTCCAGCGGATCCACTGAATCTAATAATTTTTACCATAGGCCCTGAACAAGCATGCAGATCAGATATTTCTGACAAAAATCTGAGAAGTTTAGCTGTGTATTTCAAACACTAATGACCAGAAAGATGAGCACAACTGCCAGGCAACTGGTATTGTTTAAAAGGAAATAAATAAAGATGAAAGCCTCCATTATTCTCTCACTTCATGTTCCTTTAAAAGAGGAACTGCTGTGAAAATAATGCAATTTAAAAAAATGTGCTTAAGAGAACCAGAGATGAACGATTCACACAAAATAAACTTATCGGTCGATAGCTTGTAAAGAATAAATGCTCTACCTGATAATTTCACTACTCTGGTGTGCCCTTTTGAGTGTTTTTTATCCATTATTGCTCCAGGAAATATCCAATATGGCCGCCGGCTCATATTCCTTCTGCTTCCAGGTTATAAGCGGTTCTGGATGTGCTGTCTAGCCTCTATGAGACTATAGACAAGCAGGGCTGCAGCAGGCTTTCATCTGTGTGCTTTCAACTTTATTATTCTGGCATGCTGTGTGGCTGCCTGTAGGAAGTGTCTCTCGTAGAAATGAAACTGCATACAGTAGATAATGACTGGCTGCACAATGCACACAGATACACTTGTCTGTTTCAGAGCTTCTCTCTCGGCAGCAGCAGCCCCTTCCATGTCAACAGCTCTGAGTAGGAAATCTGAGCCGGGGGGGGGAGGGGGGGGGGGCAGGCTTGGGCTTGAAAAGACTCCACAGAAGAGTGACTCAGCTATAATGATTCCAGGTCAAACCTAGACTGAATCAGTCGGTGGATTGTTATCACAGCTGATAACAGGTAGATTACACTGAGAAGAATAAAACTAAAAGCAGGGTAGGTGTTTACTGTCATGTTCCCACTGATAAATGTAATAAAATACATGAGGGTGCTTCATCTCTGGTTCTCTTTAATTTATATAATAATAATTATGTATAAAATATTTAGTCAGTGTTTACCAATTGTAAAATCTTTCCTCTCCCTGGTTTACATTCTGAAATGTATCACATGGTGACATCTTTACTGCTGGCAGGTGATGTCTGTGGAAGGAGCTGCTGCTTTTTTGACAACTGGAAACAGCTGTTATTTCCCACAATCAAACAAGGCTCCCACAGTGTGATGTCGGTACCTAGGTGCTGACATCACACTGGGGGAGGGGTTTCACCGTAATATCAGCCACACAGAGTCCCCAGATGATCTGTGTGAGAAAAGATAAAGATTTCTTATGGGATCTGGGTTATCAGCTACTGATTGGGATGAAGTTCAATCCTTGGTTACAGTTACTCTTTAAAGGGTCTCTGAGCACCTCTCATGGGCATGCCTTTATGACTGACAACTTCCTACAAGCTACAGAAAGGTATGCATCTTTAAGTACTTTCTAGCACTGGTGTGAGTCTTAAAGGCATGCCCATGAGAGGTGCTCGGAGTCTCTTTAAGTTCATTAGTGGAGACCAGGAGTAATTACAAATGACTGCACAGGTTGTGTTCATGGGCACGTTTATTGCCTAGCTGCTTTAAGCTTGGTACACACATCCATCTTTGATTGGCCAATTTTACCACTTCTATGTAGTATGAGAGCCAACCTTCACAATATGTTCATAGTAACAAAGTATGTTGGCATTCACACTACATGGAAGTGGTTAAATTGGCCAGTCACTAGCCAATCAAAATTGGCCAGGTGTACCAGGCATTAGTGGATCCTCAAGCTGTTTTTTAGACAAATTAAGGATCACCACCTAGTTATGCAGCTTTCCTAAATCAAGCGATAAACTGTTCTGCCAAAACTGATTAACAAGCAGGCCAAATGTAACTACTTAGCAAATAGTCTCATGAAAACAAATAGCTCAGTATGCTTTACATATAGTAAAGGTGGTACAGCATAAACAAGAATTACAGACAAAAAGCTACATACACAGGCTGACTTTTCAAGCACATTCAATCATTTTGTTCAGCTCAGTTGAGCAACTATTCACTGACATATTTCTAACTGATTAACATATGATCAAGTCTTAAGATAAACAATGCTCGGCATGTTAACCGCTGGACCAATATATGAAGACAAAGCTCCACTAATGATAATTTACAAACTTCAACTTTATAGTAAAATAAGTGAGAAAGTATCCAGGATGCCATCTCTTTCAGTAATTGGTGTACACAGCAACAAATCTCGTAAGCAATCTTAAAGGGAACCCGATGTGAGAGGGATATGGAGGCTGACATTTTAATTTCCTTTTAAACCATACCAGTTGCCTGGCAATCCTCCTTATCCTGTGTCTAATACTTTTAGCCATAGACCCTCAGCAAACATATGCAGATTAGGTGCACTGACTCAGCTGACTGAAGTTTTACTTGATTAGCCATATGCTTGTTCCAGGGTTTCGACTCACACTACCTATGCTAGCAGATCAACAGGGATGCCAGGCAACTGGCATTGTTTACAAGGAAATGAATATGGCAGCCTCCATATTCATCTCACTTTGGGTTCCTTTTAAGCCTTGCACACACATACGAGGCAGATCGCCCAGAAGGGATCTTGACTCCATCCCTTGGGCTACATTGCAGGGCCAACACTGTACATACGCATCGCTAGCCAACAGGCTAGCATCTTGTTCTGTTGCTATGCAGAGGGGCAGAGAGCCAACAGAGCAGTACACAAGTGAAGTCAAGCGGCGGGCAGGGTGAGCGGGGAGAACAATGCTCTCAGCCAAATCAATCTGCCGGGCTGATCACTGGCCGAGGTGTCAGGGAGCATTGGGGGCTGCGGTTATTGGCTGAGTTTCAGCTAGCTTGTGTACAAGCTTTTAAAGAACAATAATATCAACTAAAACCAACATATCCAGAGCATAGTAGGATAGTAGAGACTGTGTGGACTCCTCAAGATATTGCAACCTTATGATCTGCCCAGATGTAATTTTTGACATATATAAAGTTGAGCTGGGTCCTTTTGATTGGTTTTTGATTTACCACCACCATGTAGTATGGGGACCAACAGATTTGTTGCACTTGTTCCATCAGTTAAACAATTTCAATGGCCTCAATTCACTAACCTTAACTCCTGTCTTTAATAACTCTTCTGAGCTGTTTTACAGTTATCACCATGGTGATATAATTGTGATAACTGTAAAAAAGCTCAGAAGAGTTATTAAAGACAGGAGTTAACCTTAGTGAATTGACTTGACACTGGCCCAATCAAAGCCACTATGTCAACCAGAACTGTGATGAACACAGGGACTTGCATGCACATTGTAACAAGAGCTCACTCTGTCACTGTAGGCAAAGACTTCAAAGTACTGTCTCAGAACAGACACTCACTGCACCCAGCAATTGACCTGGATGTATGTGCTTAGATAATAAGCTACACGCCATGGCAAAAGTGTTGGATCAGTTCATCTCTGTATGGTCCAGGCTTGCAGCAAATGACTAATGTTACTGTAGGAATGGTGACACACTTTTCTACCAACTCCTCCACTTTTGTCACTTGGGACAACCAATAATAATGTGACATAGAAGAATCCCACCCACTTTAGGCACGTGTGGACAAGCATGGGAATCAGAAACAGGTTAAAGCTAAAATCAAAGCAATCCTTGTTTTAAAGGAGTAAATATGGCAGCTATGGCATCTACCGCCTCAAATCTGTTGATAATGGCTGCTGTGGCACATCATCTAATTCCATAAGCTAACTTGAGTGATTCAGAAACGGTTATGGCCAGAGAGTCAGCACTTAGAAGGTGCACATGGCATACCTCACGATATATCAAAGAGATATGGAGGCTATTTTGAGTTTTATATAGCATGGAAAATTCAGATTTTACACTTGGAGTCTGCATCCCCCTAGAATCAAAATTTTACACTGGACTGTACTTTCTTCTCCTAGAACCTCCTCCCCAAGCACAGCAATGGTGAGCATTAAGTGAGGAACACTATGAATTATTACCACAGCACAATCATCTCTCAACTTTCTAAGATGAAGAGACATGACCCTGCCACACCTACAATCACACGTTTACCACACCTGTAGTCATCAATACCATACAGATTTCATGAGAAAAAGACTATTTTCAGCAAACCATACCTCCCAACTGTTTGAGAGAAATACAAACACTTTAAGACACTCCTGCCACACCCCTAATCATGCCCTTACCACATCCCTAGTCACTGATACCAGAGATCATTTAGAAGCAAAATATGACGTTTTAAAATTCAAACCACAGTAGTCCTCTCTGTAGTCATTAGTTCTCCTTTATTTTAACATTTAGAAATAAATATATACATTTAAATGATGGGAATAAAAGTTTAGAGTCAGTTAAAGAGGAACGGTCGCGAAAATCTTAAAATTTAAAACACATACAAATAAGTAGAACATTTCTCCCAGAGTAAAATGAGCCATACTTTTCTCCTATGTTGCGGTCACTTACAGTAGGTAGTAGAAATCTGACATTAACGACAGGTTTTGGGCTAGTTCATCTCTTCATGGGGGACTCTCAGCATGGCCTTTATTCTTTATAAAGACATTCTCTGAAAATTATTAATACAAAGATGCTGGCCAGCCTCCCTGCTCGTTGCACACTATTTTGGCAGTTGGATGGAGCAACGGCCATTCACCAAGTGCTTTTAAAAATAAAGAAAAGTTTGAGAACCCCCTATGAGAAAATGGGCTAGTCCAAAATCTGTCGGTAATGTCAGATTTCTACTACCTACAGTGACAGCAAGGAGAAAAGTAATTTATGGCTCATTTTACTCTGGGAGAAATGTACTTATTTGTATGTGTTTTAAATTTTAAGATTTTCGCGACACTTCCTCTTTAAACACCCTTGTGCAAGTTTAGAATGCCAGAGAGTTGAAAAACCTGTGACAGGACTTTAAGGTAAGCTATTGCTTTCTGTGGGGTTGGAGAAGCAGGCACCTATGCATAACATTTCCTGGAGATTAAAGCTAAGTACACACGGGGGGACAATTGTAGCGGTCGCTAGCACATGGGAGCGTGTGCGCGACAGCTAAGCGACAGCTCGTTGCCAAGTCCCTCTGCATCTACACGGCAGCAGAGGGATTAGCGATGCGGCGGAAGCTGTCGCCGAGGTTCCTCACCCCCGCTAGAAGCTCCGTGTGCTGTGTGTGGGTTGCTGTCGCTAGCCCGCATACACATGCGGGACTAGCGACAGTTCCGGCGAGGTTGCGGAGACAGCTGTAGCCGGCGATTGAACATGTCAATCGCCTGGCGACAGCTCCGACGGGCGACGGTTCGGGGCGCGCGCGTCATACACACGGGCGAACTGTCGCCGCAACACGCGCGTGCCACGTGGTTGCAGCGACGGCCGTACCCCATGTGTATGAGCCTTAACACAGCACCTGCACCACCTTCACAATATGGTACTTTTGCCCTCAAACATCCAGAGGTCATCAGGTAAGGACATGCAAAACAAAGGATTGATTACCATTCACCATACAAACTGGGTGTAAAGGTAAGTCTTAAACACTGGCTTACCTTCATATGTCCCAACTTCAAGTAGAGTCCCACTCTGTTCAAGAGCCCGAAACTCCTGTACAGTCAGAAACTGGTAGTCCACCCCAGGGATCTCCCCTTCTCTAGGTGGACGTGTTGTGCCTGGAAGAGAATAATTCAAAGCATTAGTAAAGACATTATAGGAAAAAGCTCATTCAATCCACAAAACCAGTCTGAACCAGCCGTCATTAAAGGATAACTGTACTTTAAAAACACATTAGCTCCTTTAATATATCCACTTAAAATGAGCTAGTTTACAAATATAACCCCTGACCTTTACCCTTTCTTATCCCATCCTGTAATGGCAGCCTGTCACTAAAAATGCACTTCAGTATAATCCATAGTGTGCATGTCGGCATCACTAAGCCACATCATCACATAATATATATATATATATATATATATATATATTATAATATAATATGTGTGTGTGTGTGTGTGTGTGTGTGTGTGTGTGTGTGTGTGTGTGTGTGTGTGTGTGTGTGTGTGTGTGTGTGTGTGTGTGTGTGTGTGTGTGTGTGTGTGTGTGTGTGTGTGTGTGTGTGTGTGTGTGTGTGTGTGTGTGTGTGTGTGTGTGTGTGTGTGTGTGTGTGTGTGTGTGTGTGTATGCATTGTTCTCCCCAGGCTAGTTTTGGTGACCACCCGGCTGTCATCGGCTCACCACCTCCTCTGCTGTAAGCAGAGTTGTGCAGAGAAGGGCCAGCCCTGCATTCTCTTATCTCGCCCCACCCAGTGTGTGTGTGTGTGTATATATATATATATATATATATATATATATATACACATATATATATATATATATATATATATATATATATATACATATATATATACATATATATATACATATATATATATATATATATATATATATATACATATATATATATATATATATATATATATATATATATATATATATATATATATATATATATATATATATATACACATACACACACATATATATTATTATTATTATTATTATTTATTGTATTTATAAAGCGCCAACATATTACGCAGCGCTGGACAATAAATATATACAATGATACAAGGATGACATACATAGGGTTATACACATAGAACAAAGTTATACATACAAATTGTACAAAATACATGATCATGCAATATGGGCTGGTTACAGAGCAGGGACAAGGTCCTCCAGCACCCAAGGCTGAGACACCAAAGTGCGCCCCTCCATCCCTCCCACCCCAGCCGTCACACACTGATTGCTATTAAACTAAGAGGGCCACAGGGCCCACAACCTCCCCAACACCTTAATATCTAGTTATCTGGCTTGCAGTCACTGCTATGTATCCCCTTTTCTTATTTCTTTCTGATTCATACACAATTAGGAATGACAGCTGAATGAATTGTGCGCCCCTTCCTACACTGCGCCCTGAGGCTGGAGCCTCTCCAGCCTATGCCTCGGCCCGGCCCTGGCTGGTTAGGTAGGCCCAGTAATACAAGTACAGGCTGTCATAGGACAGGAGCACATGATCCTGTAGATTACACTAGGGAGTGGAGGACCCTGCCAGAGGCTTACAATCTAAAGGGAGGGGTGGAAACACTAGGGGGGGCTGTTAAATATTCCT